>NC_057864.1:183378335-183681366 GCF_019393635.1 Dromiciops gliroides
CCCTTAACAGGATACACGGTCCATCCCGACCACAGTGAGTCAAAGGAAAAGGTGGACTTCAAGGAATGAAGCCTGTCGTTGCCCAACAGGGGGCAGAGCTGAGGGGCTCAGAGACATCATGAAGTTTCAATTTGAGGATGCAGTGAACACAACTGGGTTTAGGTAATGCTAGTTCCACACCAAGCTCTCTGGTGCCCATTCTGAAGCATCCTACTGCACCCATATAGAATGGTAGTTTTCTATATGGAACAATGAGCTGCACCAGATGACTGGTAACTGCTTCCCCTCCCTTTCATCTGCATAAAGTATAGACCTTAGATTAAGTGGAGGGATTCCTTTAGCTCAAAGGATGAGATTACCCCAGCCCCAGACTTTGAGCAGGACAAGGTAGCTGTACTGCCACCTGGTGATCAACCCCCCAAAGCATTCAGGACACTGGCCATACAAGGATCCCATAGCTAACTCCTACCCTCTACCCTGGGAGGTTTCTCAGCAGTTCTCTGTCTCCCCATCACACCTCTCCACAACCCTGGCATCCCAAGAGCTAGCGGCATGGTCAGAGGAAATGCTGAGTCAGGCCCCCAGACAGTGTCAACAGACTTCCTCACTTCTTTTTTTTTTGGCAGGGCAATAGGGGTTAAGTGACTTGCCCAGGGTCACACAGTTAGCAAGTGCCAAGTGTTTGAGGCCGGATTTGAATTCAGGTACTCCTGAATCCAGGGCCGGTGCTTTATCCACTGCGCCACCTAGCTGCCCCAACTTCCTCACTTCTGAAGATCTTGATTTCACTGAGGCTTGTTAAGAACAATGATTTCCCTCCCCACAATCAATAAGTATGTGGATGTTGCTTTAAGACCTAGTCCCATTCAATTAGGGTACCGTAGTGGAAAGAGGGATAGTTCTGGAGTTTAAGGACCTGGGTTCAAATCCCCATCTCTGACACTACATGGGTCTTTTGAAAAGTCACAATCTCTGAACCCCTTACCTCATCTGTAACTAAATGAGATCAGAGTGAGGTCCCTGCCTACCCTAGATCTAGGATTCTATGAATTCCTTCGCATCCCCAATTACGACTAATGGAAAACAATCAAGATAGTCAGATTTCCCATCTAAAATTTATCATCAGGAAGTCACAATGTAGATCACAAATAAACACTCCTCAGAACAACAAAAAAGAAAAAAGAAAATCCCAGAGAAAAAACACATGGTTCAATAGACATAACCATCACAGTGTTATAAGGTCTGGGAGACTGGTCATGTGGCCCTTGGGCTCAAGGCAGCAACACAACAGCCTATAAAAGGTGCAACCACCAGTTAGCTTCTAACAGAGCGGTTCTTCTTAAATATGTCAAGTAGGAGGGAAATGGCTGAGTCGGCACCTGCTGCCCCCACCCCCCCCAGCCACCATATACTTTTTGATTGAGCCCATGGCCAAGATGACCTGCAGTGACCAAGCCAGCTGCTGAAAAGCAAAAGAGACTAGACAGACAGTGACTATGCTGAGGTGAAATGGCTACCACATTCCGGTTTTGTAGCAAGTTGGGGGTAGCGGCCAAGTAGCCCTTGGCAACTGCAGATATGAAGTCTTCTGCAGAGGCAGATGGGTTAAGTTGCCCTGAGCCCACGAAGCACCTGGTTACCTTTTGGCCTTGAGCCTGGCTGCTATGCCACCCCCCCTTTTTTAAAATTGAAAGGGAGGCTATCAAAGTATGAAAGGAAGTAAAACCTGCTGTGAGCATGGTATACAGGTTTCAGGGCCAAGTGAACAGGAGCAACTTGGAGCTACTTGATTGAGAGTGTGACCCTCAGAAGCAGTTGCCTGGAGGGAGGCATTGGTCTGTAGCAAATGGGGGTGGGAGGAAGGAGGCTCAAGGCCCTCCAGTTCTTCCTGCTTTGTTGCATTGTTTTGCCCTAGGCACTATGAAGAGATAGCCCTAAGGATGGTTATGGGAGGGGAAGGAAGAGAATAGCATTATCCTATCCTCCCCACTCCCAGGAGCACCTGATCTATTGCCTCTCTCCAAAAGTAGAGAAATTGCACCTATCTTATCTAAAATCCATCACAGCAGATAGTGGCTTCCAAAATCCCTAAAAGCTGAAAATGGAAGGTAGGGCACTTTCCTTCCTGGGCCTTTCTCAATGCTAAACTCTGCTGAGAGCTCTATGTCCATGGGGTTAGGAAGAGTTAGAATTTAAAAAACAGACAAGAACAACAAGAAGAGAAACCAACAAAACCAAAGAAAGACCAGCTCCTGTGAGGACCCTGGGTAGGGAAAGAGCTGGCTGGGTACATTCATTTTCATCTGGGAGGGAAATGGTGGAGAACCTAAAGGGAACCCAGAGGAGTTGGTAAACTGACTAGAATGAATTCATTTCATTTTTTTTTAAAGGAAAAAGGAAGAATATTAAACAGCAAGCAAAGTGTTTTCATTCAACATCTTAAACAAGGAAAGGACAAGAAGGTGCCCACCATGGGAAGGAAGGACATTTCAATCCCAGGGCAGGATGGAAGGAGGGGAAGATCAGCAGCAGAGACATGAGCTTCTAGGTCTAGAGGACAAGGGTACATGAGCTGGCTGGCTGACTGGGGCCTTCCCTGCCCTGAGTACAGACAGCCATTCCCACTGGAGGAGAAAGGTGTCCTTATTTTCCCATCAAAGCCTATTCCCAAGAAGAGGTAAGGCTGTTTTTCATTCTGGGTGTGTAACAAGTCTGCCTGCTGATGGGGGCCACAATTTCATCAGAGCACTCCCAAGCAGCAGGTGGCCTGACGTATCTTTCGTCTTCTGAGTTCTCACTTCTGCTGTTCTGAAAGGAGTAGGGAAAAAAGGAAAAACCACCACAAGCATTAATAGACTTTCCTGGGCCAACCACAGGATGTTTTTTTGTTTGTTTGTTTTTTAGGCAGGGCAATGAGGATTAAGTGATACAGGATGTTTTAAGAGAGCCAGACAGACCACTAAAGACCATATAGTAGAGTGATGTGCTATGAGAATCCTGATACCAAACCCCTAGGACTGGCTCTGCTGCACTGCACCAGGCTCAAATTTCCCCCTTTCCTGGTAAGGACAGGCTATGCCTTCTCTCGCCTTTTCTGTACCCAGATCCCACTGCCCACATTATTTCCCCACTCCACCAGGTTTTGCCATGTTAATAATGGACTCTACCGGGACAGCTAGGTGGCCCAGTGGATAAAACACTGGCCCTGGATTCAGGAGGACCTGAGTTCAAATCTGAACTCAGACACTTGACACTTACTAGCTGTGTGACCCTGGGCAAGTCACTTAACCCTCATTGCCCTGCAAAAACAAAAACAACAACAACAAAATGGACTCTACCTCCTCAATTAGGCTCCAGGGGGGCCCTAAGTAACAAAGTTAAAGCCAGTTCAATCAAGAAAGTACTAGTGGATTCAAGATGCCTTTTAGTTTTTCCCTAGATTTACCAACTATCCCATGAAACTGACTATAAGAGAGTATTAGGGGCAGCTAGGTGGCGCAGTGGCTACAGCACTGGCCCTGGATTCAGGAGGACCTGAGTTCAAATCTGACCTGAGCCACTTGACACTTACTAGCTGTGTTGACCCTGGGCAAGTCACTTAACCCCAATTGCCTCACCAAAAAAAACCAAACAAACAAACAGAGTATTAGTAGGCATGCCTGGAAGCCCCATTTTCATTTTTAAAAAAGAGAGAGGCTGGCAAATATAAGGATTTTGTTACCTTAAAGCAAAAGTATGACAGTGTTTCATCAGGTCATATTTATACTTACTTTTTATGTGGTGTTAGATTTTAAGTATTTAGAAATCCAAATTAACTGGAACCTCTGCTTACAACCTGAAATAAAAAGCTAGAGTTTGGTATCAGGTAAAACATACCAGGAACTTCTCTAGGTTCCCACCCAAGGCCAGGGAAAGTATGTTGGGGAAAGGAGGGGCACAGTGATATGTGGCTGGAACCCTAAGCTAGCTTAGGAGCTCCTATACCTCAGGTGGTGGGGGCTTGATGGTGACGGGCTGGGATGTCCGCCTCGGGGGAGAAGGTTTCGGCTGCACCTGTTGCTGGACTGGGTTATAATAGGTTACTCCTCCATACACCTGAGACTGAGCCTAAGGTCCGACATAGCAAGGAGGTAAAAAGGAAAATTGGTTAACTTAGAACAAATGAAAGTAAACAATTGACATAAAAAAAGAATCCAGGGGGAGGCTAGGTGGCGAAGTGGATAAAGCACCGGCCCTGGATTCAGGAGGACCTGAGTTCAAATCCGACCTCAGACACTTGACACTTACTAGCTGCGTGACCCTGGGCAAGTCACTTAACCCCCATTGCCCCGCAAAAAAAAAAAAAAGAATCCAAATAAACTGTCTTTAGAAATTATGGAGGTTTTCAACAATTGCTTAAAAATGACTTAATTTTTGTCTCCCTTAGGCTCTAAGAAACCCAGAGCTGTTTCCTATATTTGGGTTGTCCATGGAGATTTTGTGATTACCGACTGCTTCGATTAAGATTCCTTAAGCCCCTGGCCAGGAATGGGAGTTGTAGGACTTCAAGCCATCTAGTCCAACTGGTACCTGAACAAGACCTTCTATAGCAAATTCTTCTGAGTGATCATTCCTGCCTTCCCCTGAAGGAGAAGCAATTACCTCTTAAAGCAGCTCATTCTACCTAAAGATAGCTGCTAGAAAGCCATTTCCTATAGTAAACCTAAACCCACCTCTCTGAAACTTTCACCCATTGCTCTTCATTCTGGCTTCAGAGACAAAAGTAAGTTTCTTCCTTTCCTAATTATAAGCCCTTTCAATACTTGGAGCCAAGCTAAATGTCTGCAGGTCCTTCAGTCAGTCTTGGCATGATCTTGGGCTCTTAATTAACCTGATCACACTCTTCTGGAGCCTCTTCAGTTTATCAGCCTTTCTCACAACTGTGGTGCCCAGTGGTCTCATGCTAGGTCATATATCAAGAGGTCATTCCTTCTTCTTTTTTTTTTTTGCAGGACAATTAGGGTTAAGTGACTTGCCCAGGGTCACACAGAGCTAGTAAGTGTCGAGTGTCTGAGGCCAAATTTGAACTCAGGTCCTCCTGAATCCAGGGCTGGTGCTCTATCCACTGTGCCACCTACCTGCCCCCTCAGTCATTTCTTCTGAAATTTCAAAAAAACTCATTTCTGTGGCACTTTATCACCATCCTGATATCAATAGCTTCCTGTTCAATAGCTTCTGGTGCATCTCACCTTCCCTACCAGACTAAGCTGCAACTGATTCTTACTTATCTTCACATCCATGACAACACCTGGTGTGGGACAGCTTGGCACACAGGTGTTTGATAAATATCTTGAATGAATACAGATGAGGAAATGCCATACAGTTAAACAGCAAACATTTATGAACTGCCTATTTATTGTGTGAAAGGCATTCTGGCCCTGAGTGGATCTTGCCACTAACCAAAAAGTTTAAATGGAAAAATAAGAAAAGAAACTGGATAGGGACTAACAGGTGGTACAACAGACTATCCACAGGATGTCTTAGTGCCTTACAGATCCTGATATTTATCAAGGAAGTTGCATCTCCATCATGGGGAATTTGAGCATAGTGTTACAATTTGCTAGTCACCTTACCTGGGTGTTAGGGTACAGGTGAGGAGGTGGGGGAGGGGGCAGTGCCCCTGGGGCATAGGGATAGCTGGGACTGCCGAAGTTCATGACCCCTGGAGCGGAGAAGTAGGTAGGGGCAAGCAGCTGCTGGGGTGGTGGCTGTCCTGGGGACATGGACACTGGTGGGGGGTACAGACCCGGGTTAGGCAGAGGTGCTGGTGTCTGATGGGGATGTAAACCTGGACAGAAAGAATGGAATAAATACTGAAGTAAGGGATGAGAATACTCTTTTTGTGATAGTTCATAAATCTGCTGGTCACAAAGAGAGATCAAAAATAACATCACTCTCCTAAGCTATTCAGGACTGTTCCAAGAGGCTAATTAATTAGATTTTGGTCTCTTTAATTAATGGCAAAAGGACCAGGTCCCACAAAGCAGCCCCCAGGATGTCTCCTACACTCCTACCTTCTGCAAGGGAAATTAAGGGTACAAACTTACCAGGGTGGGGGAGGTGCATTTCTGGTTGTACAATCATGCCCTGAGGAGGCATTGGTGTAGGGCTGTCACTGTGGGTGTAGATTGGTCCCTGGAACTGCACTGCAAGAGATCACAGGGGAATTCAGTAATAGGGATTCTCATTTCCAATGTCACATGGGCAAATCCTCTTGCCCTTCAAACAATAAAGACTCTTGTCAAGATTTTCTCAGTGTTCTATCTGGAAAAACAAAACAGGCAACTTCCTGATGCCCACATTTAGGTGTTGGAGGGAAAAAGCTGTCCGAGAATCTACTCTCGATTCAGAATCAGCACTCTGATAAGAAACCTAGCTAAGAGGTAAGTTTGAAACTCACATGGGTCATAGTAGTGCCCTTCCATGATACTGATGTGTACAGGGGGGGCAGGTGGCTCAGGGACAGGTCTCTGACGCTGGGATGAATATCGTTTGGCTCGACTACCTGGAACACTCTGAAAGAGAGAAATATAAAGGTGGGGTGAAAGATGGCTCTTGAAGTCCTATTTCTACTCCTCCCCACCTCCCACCCTCTAGTCCAGTAAACTGTGCAAGAGACAACAACTGAAACAAAGGCCTCTCCTGGACATGCCTGTGACAGTAGAGAGGGAGAGCCTGCAGGGGAAACACTAACTCCAGGGTTACTTCTTGGTCCTATCAATGCTACAGTTTGGGTTAAAAGAGGGAGTCAAACTGAAAATTAAACAGCCCCCCCTCCACGATTTCCCATCCCTCTTCTTTACCATTTCTTCCATACGGTTAAACTGAGGTGGAGGGCCTGCTCCCAGGTGCATATGGTTGGGAATACCTGAAACACACACACACAAAACCCGCTCATTGGAGAGTAAAAGACAGACACAAACACAGCATTCTATAGGATGGTACCAGGCAAGGGGTGGGTTGTAGACTCCAGCACCGGCAATAGTTCTTTCCCTTTGAACTGGTACCAGAGACTATCCCTTCAAAGCATTTCTGCTTTCCGTTAACACCAGTTCTAGCAAATCACCCCTTCTCCTGTTAGCATGACATAACAATGAGGACCACTCAGAAAGGCAAGTCAGTGTCCTGACCAATTCTGGAATGTTTTGTTTTGTTGTTTCTTTCTCAATGGGGGGGGGGGAAGGGGGGAGAGAAGAGAGGGGAGAGAATGAAGAGCTGAAAATAAAATATTTTTAAAATGAAAAAAAAAATTAGAAAAGAAAGTTCAGTAAGGAAGCACATGTTTAAACTTTTCTTATTATTATTTCACTGCATTAAACCTTAGGCTGTAATAATTAGCTCAAGACAACAAACAGGCAAACCCTGAACACTATTAATTTGGGGGTCACAACTGGAAAAGGGGAGGTGTGTTTTGTCAATCTACATATCCTGACCACATCCTAGATCTGGAGCCATTTTTTTGTTTTGTTTTGTTTGGTTTGGGGTTTGTTTTTTTTTAGTGAGGCAATTGGGGTTAAGTGACTTGCCCAGGGTCACACAGCTAGTACATGTTAAGTGTCTGAGGCCGAATTTCAACTCAGGTCCTTGTGAATCCAGGGCCAGTGCTCTATCCACTGCGCCATCTAGCTGGCCCTGGAGCCATTCTTATTCAGGGAAATCATGTAAGTTCTTAAGATTTTACCTAGTCCCCGACTGGAAAAGGCCGACCATCTGATGGAAGATGTACTTTCCTCCTTTGCCAATTCTCTAGTCCCAACCAAGACAAGGGTTCCATATCTTGCTTGGGTGGGAGCTGTCACAATTCTCATTGGAAAAGTGAAGAGATGAGGATTCCTAAACTCTAAGCTGTTGTGAGGCACCGTCAGGGACCAAAGAGGTCACTCATGTCCAGCCATCTAGTGGCAGAGGAAGGACTGAAATGACCACTGGAGGGCACACTTTAGCAGTGGGGAAAGCCTGACTTGTTTGTAAACAGGAATATAGGATGTTCTTCCAAAAGGAATTAAAAGATACTAACTCAAATTTAGGAGAGTAGTTTCTCCTGAGAAAACCACCCTCTAGTCATTAGCCTAAAAGGGCATAGATTTTTTCTCTTTATCTACAGTACCCAATTATAGAACTCTGAATACTAGAAGTGAATACTGTTAAACAATTGATATATTCTTCAAACACACAAGTATACAGGGCTTCTCAAACTTTTTCCACTTGTGACCTCTTTTCGACCTAGAAATTTTTATACCACCCCAGGTAGACAGGTATATAAAACAGATATACATAACCTTTTACTGTTGCCAAATTTTTTGAGAACCACCCCCCCTGCCCCTCCACATTCAGTTACAGTTTAAGAAGCTTTGTTTTCGAGTACCAGGCTAAAAATGATCACCTGGGAGACTTTAACCAGTCATATTTGCCTCATCTCCAAGATTTCCATGTCCCATCATCTAACTTTCCTGAGGCAAAGGAAAAAGTTGGTCATCCATCCTTGAATTACTTACCTCGAAGCTCCCTTGGTTGTAGATATTGAGGCTGCCCTGGGCTCCAATTTTGTTCTGTCAAATTCAGTTGGGTCATGTCTTGCTCGAGTGTCCCTGTGCTGGAATCCGCTGGGGCCTCCCAATTCCCAGTCTTTGAGGGTGGGGGTGGTGGTGGTGGGGATGGGGGTGGTGGTGGGGTAGTTGCAGGGGGTGGAGGTGCAGGGGCTGGCCCCTCCGAAGGTGGCGGCACTTCCTCTGCTAACTTGCTTGCATCTCCAGCTTTGTTTCTGGATCTTCTTGCTCGAGAGTAGGACTTCTTCTCAACTGGTCTGTCTGGGGGTGGTGGTACAGTTTCAGGGGGAGGGGGAGGAGGTTCAAAAATTGCTTCCTCTTTTTCAGGGCTGCTGCTAAGCATACGGGAAGACTCCACTTCGGGAGACAGGTCCCTAGATGATGTGTACTCCAGGCGCCTAGAACGATAACCATTTTCATGCCTAACAGAGTCATTAGAGCGAATGCTACGAGGCCCACCATTTTCTGCAGACCTAAATCCAGTCCTTCCTTCCTTGTAGCCTCCAGATCGGGAATAGTTCCTAGATGTAGGCATTCTGCCTGTACCAGCAGCATTACGATTGATGAATGTTCTTGGTGGCAAGGAGGATCCCCCGGAGCCTTGGTGACGGGGAGGCTTATTTGGCCGGTCATCGTCCCAGTTAGGCTCCCTCTGTGGAGAACTTCCAAACCTGGACGGGTAGGAGCAAAAAAACATTAAGACCTAGTGATGAAAGGGACTACCCTCCTGGGGCTTATAGGACCACACCTTCTTCTTCAATGGTGCTACAATTTCTGACTGCATGAATGGTGGTAGTAAAGAAGAGAAAGGCCCCTATCTGAAAATTTTCAATAATCCTAACTTCAAGCCATTCCTCACCTGGGTTTACGGAGTCTCCGAGGTTTGATATCATCAGGGTTGTGAGCTGATCGAATATCATAACCATAGAGGGCTATGAGCTCCTGCCGAGACTTGGGTGCTTGTTCATCCTCTCTGAACTTGTCATGTTCCCACCGGCCCTCATCCTTCCACAGCTTCCGCTGACGTCCTTTCGGTCTAGACAAAAAGGAAAAGAATATTTCTAGCTTGTAGGGCCTACCAAGCTGAAAGATGCTTTGAAGAGGCATGGTGTGTCTCCCCTGAGAAGAGCTAGAATATTGATGAAAGAAAATAAACATCACCTGGCTTAGTCTCCCAGCCTCCCAGTCAGAGCAGGTAGGCCTCCTGGAGATCAGGGCAATCCCAATGCCAAGTCCTTTTATTAGACTATAAATTCTACAAAGGGGAGGACCACATCTTATCTAAACTTTGCAACTTCCTCAGGCACTTAAGAAATCTTTGTTGAATAAACAGCTCTTTGGAATATAGCCTGCTAGCTCAGCTGTGGCAACATTTAAAAAAATGTAATCTGAACAGCAACTCAAGCCTCCCTGCGCATTTCTCCTAAAATAAAGAAGCAACTAGATCTTAGCAAATCCTTTTTGAAAAAGCCCCCTCCATGGGGTGGCTAGGTGGCGCAGTGGATAAGGCACCAGCCTTGGATTCAGGAGGACCTGAGTTCAAACCCAGCCTCAGACACTTACTAGCTGTGTGACCCTGGGCAAGTCACTTAACCCCCACTGCCCTGCCAAAAAAAAAAAAAAAACCAAAACCACGAAAAAGCCCCCTCCTAAGTGCTACCTGACTTCTTCTTCTTGGGTTTGGCCTCGGAGATCATGCTCAAAGAAGAGGCCTTTCCTGGGAATGTAGGCAGGGTTCTTCCGATCTTCATCATCATCCAAATGCTTTGAGACCTTTTTACCCACCTTGTTTTCTACAGGTTCTGTGCTCTCCTAAAGGGGAAGCAAAAGGACTCTTTATTTCTCCAAGCTAGTGATAATTTATCTGGCCTTAAAGTGAAATGTCCCTTAGTAGGTACCTACTTGCCCATCTCCACTTTGTCTCTCTCCAGTCACAGTGCCTTTTGGGTCAGGCTTTTCTTCTCCCTTCTCTTCTTTTGCCAAAGAATTAGCAGCATCATTTGCTTCTGACTTTAACTCCACCTTGGAACTTTCCTCTTCACTGTAATCTTCCTCTCCCTGAAAAGACATTGTCCTTATTACTTCCTAAGGGGAAATCAGGAAGAACCTGCACCTTGGGAAACCAATCCTTTTGATAAACACCAACAGTATAGTTAGTTGAAGTTGAAAGCTAAATACTTTTCTTATCTCCTTCTCATCTGCCAAACTGGAGCAGAAGCTTTGTGAAAGTGAAATGCTAGGTTGTGCAGTGGATAAAGCACTGGCCTTGGATTCTGGAGAACCTGAGTTCAAATCTGTTCTCAGACACCTGACACTTACTAGCTGTGTGACCTTGGGTAAGTCACTTAACCCTCACTGCCCCACAAAAAAAAGGGGGAAAAAAAGAAAGTGAAATGCTAAGTTTTAGTTTTTTTGGAATTCATTCTAGTACCTAAGACATACTGGAACATTCAACAAAGAATTATCAATTAATTAATTACCTCTCTAGATTAGGTGGGGTTTTTTGGAGGGGGTGAGGGGAGACAACTGGGGTCAAGTGACACAACTAGTAAGTGTATGAGGTCAGGTTTGAACTCAGGTTGTCCTCCTGAATCCAGGGCTGGTGCTCTATCCATTGTACTACCTACCTAGCCCCCCAGATCAGGTGTTCTTAACCTGGAGTCTGTGAACTTTTTTTTTTTTTTTTGGTGAGGCAACTGGGGTTAAGTGACTTGCCCAGGGTCATACAGCTAGTAAGTGTCAAGTGTCTGAGGCCGGCTTTGAACTCAGGTCCTCCTGACTCCAGGGCCGGTGCTCTATCCACTGTGCCACCTAGCTGCCCCTGTGAACTTGTTTTTAAAAAACATATTAATAACTGTATTTCATCAGAATTGGCTTCCTTTGTAATCCTATATATTTTATTCATTTAAACACATTCTGAGAGATAGCTAGGTGGTAAAGTAGATAAAACACTGGCCTTGGATTCAGGAGGATCTGAGTTCAAATCTGACCTCAGACACTTGACACTTACTAGCTGTGTGACCCTGTACAAGTCATTTAACCACAACTGCCCTGAGCAAAAAAAATAAAATAAACACATTCTGAGAAGGGTTTCATATACTTCACCAGATTGCCAAAGGGGACCACAACCCAAGAAAAGTTAGGAATCTCCACTCCAGATCAATAAATTAGTGCTTACACAACTGTTTTACCCAAACTTCAGACACAAAGCATAAGTTCTCCCTTTTGAAATGATTTAGAACATTTTAGTCGGAATGAACAGATGCTAAAAATGTCCATGAAACAAGTAAAAATTCACTATTCAATAGCATGATGAGTCTAACAGCCTTTCTGAAAAAGTCCCCCATCTTTACCATCTTCCTATATCCAGCTGACAAGAAATCAACTCTCCTTTATTACCTCAGTGGATGGCTAGCATCCACTTTTCTGCCCGGTACTACAACCCCTACCAATTCTCAGCCTGAACTTTTAAAAATTCTGCTTGCTGTACATGTGACCTTTCTTCACTATGCCCCATACAGAGTGCCTGAAACTTTGCTTTGACCAGAATCAAACACCCTAAAATAGTACCTGCATGATTAATGAGGTAACTATTTTACACTCTGACTCCAGTCTGTAGCTGAATGTCAAATGAGACGGCTCTTTTATTCAGGATTCAGAAACTAATTTTGTTTTCAAAATACAAAAGGAGGACACAAATAGTACAGCGCTGAGGACGGTCCAAATTATACTACCCGACACCTAAGTGAAGCCAAAGTGCTGCCCTGGGGTTCCTTGGCTTTATCTTTCCTGTTGACCAACACCTCCAACACTAAGAGTCAGCTCAGGCTGTCACAATTACAATACATATCCTTCATTGCAAAGGCTTACATTCAAGGTGCATACAAGATTCCCAGGAAATAAAATAAGCTATGAAAGTTGTATCTCTAGGGTCGTCATCATCAAGAAGCATTGTGTAGGGGGCAGCTAAGTGGCGCAGTGGTAAAGCACCAGCCCTGGACTCAGGAGTACCTGAGTTCAAATCCAGTCTCAGACATTTGACACTTACTAGCTGTGTGATCCTGGGCAAGTCACTTAACCCCCATTGCCCCACCAAAAAAACCAAAAACAACAACAACAACAACAACAACAACAACAAAAAGAAGCATTGGGTAGTTGTGGAAAAAGCACCGGCATATGAAAAGACCTGGGTTCAAATCTCACTTCTGACCCTTACTTGTTATCTGACCGAGGGCAAGTCACTTATCTCTCAGAATCTCAATTTCCTATCTCTGTAGATGAAATACAAATATGTGTCAAGTTGTCCCTCAAATATTCTGAGGCCAGATTTGAACTCAGGTCCTCCTGAATCCAGGGCCAGTGCTTTATCCACTGAGCCACCTAGCCCCCTCTCACAACTCTTAAAAGTATAAGAGGAGAGGGAGGGAGAATTTGGAATTCAAAAATGTTTTTAAAATGTTTTTTTATGTATAACTGGGGAAAAATAAAACATTACATTTTTTAAAAGTATGACAGCAAGACATTATTATTTTAAGCAAAGTTATTACACAGAGAGTCCAAGCATGCTTATGACGTCCAATGGATACTTTAATTAACATGGAATTCCTAATCACATTGAAGACATGCTCATGACTGACCTCTGCAGCACTGAGGGAACACTCTCAGTCAGTATCATTCAGATCACGCCTTGAAGAAACTCAGAATCCTGCTGCTCTTATGGTGCCTAAGGTGGATAGCTTGGCTGGTAGAAGCTGGAATTGATATCACCAAGACAGCCAGCTTTATGGCAGATTAAAATGAATTACCTAAGCACCATAAGGCAACACTGAAAACTGAGGACAATCTGATGTTGTATCATCTAGGTATACCTAGGCTGTAGGTATACAACACCAGAGAAGATGCTTTATTTTATTTGTACCACTTCTTTTTTCCTAGAAAAGATCCTATTCATGTAGAATGATGGGGACTCATGCCAAACATCCCAGGATATGACCAAGTCAATTTCTGATGCTAAACAGGTTTTCTGAAGCACAAATGGAAAGTGGAACAGAAAGGCAACACCATTGTGACAGTAGCTTTGTATACAATGGATAACTGGTTGACTTGCAGGATTTGTAAGAGTTGTATGCAGACTCTAAAATGTTTGTTCGTGTACTACTAAAGAAAATATGTCGTACTCACTTCTGAATCCTCTGCACTTTCATAATCTGAGAGAACAGCTGAAAAGAACAAAGAAATCAGAGGTGAAACAAACCATCTGGACAAAGTAGCTATAAGCACACATACTATACAAAGGGTGACCTAATAAAGTTGCAGGCTTAATAGGAACAAACCTTCCTTGCTATTACAATTAACTTTACTGGTTTTTGTTTTTGTTTTTTTTTTCAGGGCAATGAGGGTTAAGTGACATGCCCATGGGGCAGCTGGGTGGTGCAGTGGATAGAGTACTAGCCCTGGAGTCCGGAGGACCTGAGTTCAAATCCGGCCTCAGACACTTAAACACTTACTAGCTGTGTGACCCTGGGCAAATCACTTAACCCCAATTGCCCCCCCCCCAAGTGACTTGCCCAGGATCACACCCTCCTGGTACTCTATCCACTGCGCCACCTAGCTGCCTCACAATTAACTTTAAACTATACAAAACAGGATGCAAGGAGCTTAAGCTAAGGAAATAGCCACATCCATGAAAGCAGTCTCAGGAAAGCAAGATAATTGGAGAGCAACTTTGCATCTGGGTGTGAGGTTGGTATCAAATCATCTGCTCATTGAGGGTAGAGTAGCCTCTACTTACCATCACCTTCTATGCAGTCTTCACTTTCCTGAATAAAAGAAGACATAGGGTGATTCTTGGTAGGTAGCTCTGCACTGAAATTCACTATTTCTACATTTCCTTCACCCACCTATGGACTTCCCCAGAAGATAAGCAGGAAAGCTATAGGAATATTGTGGGGTCCTGTCTGGCTCTTCATGATCCCATTTGGGGTTTTCTTGGCAAGGATACTGGAGTGGTTTGTCACTTCCTTCTCCAGAAGTAGTTGTTGCTATTCAGTCCTATCTGACTCTCTGTGACCCCATTTAGGGGTCAAAAGAAATCGAAGTGATTTGCCATTTCCTTCTCCAGCTCATTTGATAGAGGAAGAAACTGAGGCAAACATGGTTAAGTGACTTCCCCAGGGTCACATAGCTAGTAAGTGTCTGAAGTAGGATTTGAACTCAGGTCTTCCTGACTCCATGCTTGGCTTTCTATCCACTTCAACACCTAGCTGCTCTATGAGAATGTTGGCTCTTATTTACTGTTTATAAAAACAGGAGTATGGAGCAAGAGGCCCAAAAAACTGAGAAGGGGGTGGGGTGGAGTGGGGGACAAATCTGGAATTGGGAGAACCGGTGGAGGGGGAGAGGAAGGAATGGCAAATACGGGCACACCCCCTCCCCCTTTTTTCAAACCCATGGAGTGGCAGAAAAACAACAACAACAACTCGGCCTAGTCCTCTCGACTCAGTGGTGAAAAGAAAATTCTTTCCGAGGAGTGACCTCTCTGCCTCACTCCTTCAGGGGTCTAGCCCACAGCCCACCATCATCCCTCCCCTCCCCCTACCGCAGGCCCCGCCCCCCTGCTCTCCTCCCCTCTCCGTCCTCCTCCCCCCGCCCGTCGCTCCTCGCTCGGCCCGGACGGGCCCTGGGCCCCGCTCACTCACACACTCCGACTCGTCGGGGCTCCGGAGACCGCCTCCCTCCGCCCGCCGCGAGTTGAGGCCCCCGGATCGGCCCCCGCGCATCGAGGAAGAGGAACCTCCACCGGGCCCGCCGCCTCCGCCGCCCCCGCCCCGGGAACCGGCGCTATCCGAGCCCGAGGCTCCGGACTCCTCGTCCTCCGTATCCTGCGAGGCGCGCTGCCGCCGTCGGTCGGCCATCTTGCGGAGAACCGACCCCCGTCCGGGCTTCCGCGCTCCCTCGCTCGATCGCGAGTTACCCGATTCCCCCCCGCCGCCCGCCAGCCCGTCAGCCTGTCTGCCGCGCCCGTTCGCAGGGGCCTCTGGGAGACTGAAGCTCCGCGGAGAGGGAGAGCAGACGACTACGAAACCCAGCATGCTCTGCGCCAGGACCCCGTCGTCCCTCTTCACTTCCGGTCTCATGGGGGCGCTCCGCAACTTAAAACCAGTGTTTTTAGAAGTTGGTGCAAGGACAAGTGGTGCAGTGGTTGTATGTGTGTGGTGAGGGGTGGGGCTAGGAGAGAGGGTTTGTTCCTTGCAGGCACAGCGCTTGCGCGCACGGGCCCCAGCCTTCCTGGGCGGCTTTTCGGCCTGCCAAAGAGGAACTAGCCGGCATTCCTCCAATGCGGAGACCTCCCCGCCCTACTCCGGCCATCTTCTAAGCCAGTCTGTCTACGGCTGAAAGCTTGGAGAAGCGATCTGCGGGCTCTGAACACCGTGATCATGATTTTCATTTTCCATGACTTCCAGTCTCTTTGCCATGTTGGTAAAAGAATTGCCTTAGCGTCGCCCCCTGAAAGCCATCCACCCAGTAGGGACACCCAAGCGAGTTTGATCTGCAGTCGAGCTGAGCCAAGGTCCAAGGAAGCCCTGTTATTTTGAAAGAACTCAGTCCCCATTGAGATTATTTGTATGGATGTGTGGATGTCTAGGCGCACCTCCATGACTGCCAATTCTATATTCCTCCCTGCTCCGCCTCCACAAAGGCTAGACAAGGAACAAAGTGAAGGACCTTTTTTTACATTTTGAGGGTGTCATTGCCGGACTTGGGGCTGTCCAGATCTGTCCAATTTTCCCTTTTTCCTATGGACCGTTATTTTACTGGATAGTCTTTATGCCACTTCTTTAGGTCACAGTTGGGGGGGGGAGAGGGAGAGAGAGAGAGGGAGAGAGGGAGAGAGAGAGAGAGAGAGAGAGAAAGAGAGAGAGAGAGAGAGAGGGAGAGGCCAATCTTGAAATCTGGAAGACCTGGCTGAGTTCAAGGGGTTCAAGTCCTGCCGATAACCATCCCCAGACAAACTTTTTTTTTTTTAGTAAGGCAATTGGGGTTAAGTGACTTGCCCAGGGTCACACAGCTAGTATGTGTTAAGTGTCTGAGGCCAGATTTGAACTCAGGTACTCCTGAATCCAGGGCCGGTGCTCTATCCACTGCGCCATCTAGCTGCCCTAAACTTTTTTTTTTTTTTAAGTTGAATAGCAGTTGCCAACAAGTTGCTGATGATAGCACATTACAAGTTATTGAATATGATTTGGTCCTGATGCTGAATGGAGGGAGTTTGCCTTCAAGTTTCTCATACAAAGAAAGCAATAGGTCGGGATCAAAACAAATGTGTTTTTTTGCCCATTAGGTCACCTCCAATTTAGCTTTTGGAGAGTATAGTATTTCTAGATTTAGAAACATAAAGCACCACTGGAAAAACATTAATTTTTTTTAAAGCTTTTTTTTACTAGCTAGCACTTTGGAATTATTGGGCATTTTCTATCCATATTAGTTTGCACCTGGCTTTTGAGTATATGTAAATCTCATTAATGAGGCCCTGAAATATTCTGAGACTTAATGCAATCAGCTCATCATCTGCTAACAAGAGTCTCTAGAAGGCAAGAATCCATTTGGACCTTACATGACAATAAACACCTTTAAGAAGCATACCTATGTGGTCTTTTGTCTTGACTTTAATAATTGGACCACTGAATAGTGGTTTCTGTGATTGCATTAGTCAAAGGAATCTGATGCAATTTTTTTTTTGGTGGGGCCATGGGGGTTAAGTGACTTGCCCAGGGTCACACAGCTAGTAGGTGCCAAGTGCCTGAGGCCAGATTTGAACTCAGGTCCTCCTGAGTTCCAAGGCTGGTGCTTTATCCACTTTGACACCCAGCTGCCCCCTCTGATGTGATCCTAAACATAAACACAAGAGACTCATACACAAAGGGAACACAAGACAAGAAGGATGAAACACATACTGCACCCCAGGCAGCCAGCAGAAGTACTTTTGTACAAACAGGAAAAACAATGGCTGTTTTTTCTATTTTATTGTAAAAAAATGATTTTTTTCAATTTTTTAAAACATACAGGCAGAAATGTTTAATACTCCCCATTAACACTGTTAAATCTAACAAACTGAAGCAGAAATTCAAAAAAAATTAACAGCCACAATAGTTTATTTACAATTGAATTTTTATAAGATATTTACAAGACAACCAATTTTACACATCAGAAATGGTATCAAAAGTATGAATTACAACACAGACAACAATGTGTGAAATGAGTGTAAAACAAAAAAAAGCTTAAGTGGACAGACAAGTTGCTTTTCTTTTAATTTATTAACACTAGCTTAAACTTGGTTAAAGCAAGATATTAAGAACAAAGAACTATGTTATAGGAAAGAATTGCAGGGCCTTCAGTTGAAGATTGAATTTCACAGTGTTGTATCCCATATTGGGAGAAATAAGACTATTTTTTCCCCACACTCTAATAACACCCACTGTCAATTTAACTTTTGGTACTTTGCTAGCCTATTCTCTGACCCTTTTTTCAGGAAACCTGGATGTGTGAGAATGAAAACAACTGCAGAAGCCTGCCAGTGGGGCAAGACAGAAGGACTCTGCAGAGCAGGAAGAACCATGGGGGCAGGAGCAGCTTCTGCCTGATCAGATAGCACCTCAGGGATTCCTCTTATATGAGCTAAAATTCAGAATCCTGACAAATCCCCTGGGTAGGACACAAGCAGAAAGTCAAACTTGCTTCAGCCAGCAACTGAAGCAGGCCCCATAGTAGGAATCTCAGCAAAATAACAATGGCAGAAGCCAGGGAGAAACAGAGAAGAAGAAAGCAGAGGCATTGGCTGGTTTTCCTTTTCCAATGTCAGAAAACAATGATGGAGGAGCACCCCAGGGGAGGTCAGGGAAGCCAAATAGCCTAGGATACCAGGATTGAGGAAGGAGCAAAGTAAAAGGACATAAAAAAAGAATCTGGACTGGTTTTTCTGGAGATCTCTTCTTCCTCCTCCAGAATGTTAAGGTGTTAGCTGAGAGCAGCTAGGAGAAGGAGTCCTATTTTCCTTCGATGACCTTGCTGCATTAACCTACCTAGTAGGGTCAGTTGTAGATCATTCTTTGTCCTTAGCAGGAGTTAATGAAGAAAAACCATAGCTCACTCCAACCCACAAAAAAAAAAAAAGAGAAGTTGTAAGATCTTCCATGAATACTGTCTGTGCTGCTGCAAGAATCCTTTTAAAAAACTCCAACCCAAGGAACGCAGACCAACACCTTACAAGAAGCAGCAAGCTTCTCTTCCTTCCAACACTGCTGTCCTATTCTATTTCCACTAAGGGGCTTACCACACACCCTCCATTTTGACTTCTCCCCTAAAAGTGCTTATGGTTTTAGGTACAGCAAATTTCCTTTAAGGATCCACATCCTTCCCCCTTCACTGCATAGAGACTAGAAACTCAATTCTCCCCAGAGTCCTGAAGGTTAAAACAAAATGCAATTCCTATAGCTGAAGCCTCGGCTCTAGCTCTCCTCCAGCTAGTACTTACTGGTCTCTTACACAGTTGCCTGGGAGTGCTACCCTGAAACACTTAAACAAAATGGAAAAAAAGGAACCAATATTGTGCGTGTAGAATTCTATTTTCACAAAGAATATTCTATCAAGTACATCAATATGCAGACACGTTTGTCAGCCCAATGAAGTACATAGAAGTATCTCCTCGTCCCCCCCCCACCCCCCCAGATCTTTACCCGCCACCAAAGAACTAAAAGGACAGAGAGTCTCAATAAGGAATACTTCAGAAGTGATTTGACACACGGGCATCTCAAAATGCCATGTTATTCAGGCTACCGGGTTTTATTGGATTACACCATGAGGGTAGGGTGGGCTAGTAAATGAAATTAAGAGCCCGTTCTCTTTACCACTCACAAGATACAAAGGCTTTTGAGGAGGACTGAGAGGAGGGGATGAAGAGGGAAATGGAATGGGACTCAATTTATTTGTTAACCAAGAAAATAACTCTAACTAAACTTCCCCTTGCCCACCCCTATGAGGATAAACCACAAAACAGTTTAAGAGGATCCTTGTCTAAGTAGCCCACTGGCTACTCAGACCTCTCTCCACTCAGCAAGGAGGGCCCTATTATCACCTTCTCATTCTCTAGTCTTCATTTGGCCATTAAGCTAATGTTGAGCCATTTTCTGGTGAATCAACCCCACCATGCCCAATGCCACAGAATACTAATATACATCTTTTCTAGGCAAAGTTTGGCTCACCAAGAATCTCTATCTAGTGACCACTAAAAGTCATATACAGGACCCTTTGAAGCTTCGAGCCAGAGAGGGCCTTGCAGATTTAACTCAAGAACTCATTCCCAAAAATGAAATGGGAAAGAAAAAACACAACCCCATCCCCAAAATTAGCCCAACAAAGGAGTTTTTGTGAAAACAGAATGACAAAAAAACCACAAACAAACTGGAAACAAAAACAAAAACACCCAAACTCAAAGAAAGCATGTAAGGGCATTATCAGTGAGTGATAATAGACAGGAGAACAACACAGGGTTTGGGTCATTGGGTCACATATACAGGTCTTGGCCATTCTCTGGGAATGGCAGGCTACAACCATCTGAAGATAAAGGTATCTCGCCAGCACAGCTATTTCCTACACGTCCTGTGAGGTGTCTGCTTTTTCTGGATCTCCAGCCTGCAGCGGCTGCGCTCATCCAACCAAGGCAGCTCAAAATTCCTAGCAAAAATAGCAAAAATCAACTGGCAGCACTGGGAGAGGAAGATTCAGGATAGGGCTAGAGCCACACCAAAGTCTGGACCTCTGCTCCCCAGGCTTGGTGCACATCCTCTCTCAAAGTCTGATTGGGCAGCAAAGTCAATGGAGTTTCTATTTCTAACTCAATCCTCCTAACTCTTCTCCCCGGGATTTCCAATATTCCAATAGTCAACTTCTAAGAGGACCATGGCGCTCTGCCTGGCCTTGTATCTCATCAGGTTTTTCTGAAGTACGCAGGGGATCAGGGCTACTTGAACTGAAAAAGAAAACTTGGACCTTTCTGGGGTAGCAAAAAAATGAAAAGAAAGCAGGTGCTCATCTAGTGGGGAATGGCTGGACATACTGGGCTATATTATGATATAACTGAGTATTATTGTACCATGAGATGAATATAAAGAATTCAGGGAAACATGGTAGAATTTGTATGAACTTGGACAGAGCAAAGAAGGTAGAACCATGAACCCATATAAATAACTAACCACAATAATGTAAAAGAAAACAACACAAAAAAGACAGTCAAATAATGACCACAATGAACAATCATGGTCCCAGAGTACTGATGGTGGATTATACTTCCTTCCTCTCGCTAAGGAGACAGAGGGCCGAAAGTGTAGAATATGCCATGGACAGTGTCAGATTCTTAGGCTGCTAGGTTTTGCTTAATTATAAGGAAAGGCCAGTGAGGGGAGGGGGTGGGGGAGTAGGCCATATAGAAGAAAATAACTGGTATATAAAACAAAAGGCATCAGTAAAACTTTTAAAAAGGAAAGAAAAAGAAGTCTGGTACTTACTGTGGGGTCAATTTTGGTAATGGTCGTCCAAATGCTACAACAGGCAAGAAGGGGGTAATCAGCAAACTTTCAACTATGGGGAAACAAATCCAAACGGCACCTTCTTAGTCAGCATCATGAAAAAAACACTGTAGGTTATAGACAATCTATACGTTCCACAGACCCGAGCATGCTATAACCCTGTTCTTAATCCAACCCACGCCATTGGGTAGATGGAACTTACCATCATCTGGCTCAGGGAAAAATGAGGTAACCTCAGGCTCAGATTCCTGAATTCCTTTCTTTTTATACATTCTGAGCTGCAGTCGCTGTAAAATTCTTTGTTCCCTGATCCTCTGTATATCCCATCTGGAAAAAAAACAAACCAGCCACTGAAAAACAGAGCTGGGCCAAGGCATCTGTATGCCCTAGGCAAAGTCTGAAAATTCCATCCCTATGCGTGAGAATTGCGCCAGCCTCTCCACATAGAAGAGTGAATCATGACATGGTGGCCAGAGGTCAGGGCAGTCAGCAAGACCTCCCTCCTGCCTCCTGCACTGACTGATGGGGCAAGTCACTCAATCTCTCCTGAACTCAGTTTCCTCACTTGTAAATGGGAACAATACCTATAGTACTCACAGGATTCTTGTGAGGCTCAAGGAAAGGATGTATATAAAGTGCTTTGCAAATGTTAAAGCACTATATAAATATCAAATGTTATATTATGCTACTTTTCACCAAAGGGATCAGAAGACTTCACTGTCACACGTATGAAGAGACATCACAAGAGAAATACCTAAGTCCCACAAAGACCACAATTCTCTGCCATTCATTTATGCATCTCTTAAGAATTATATTGAAAAGTGTCCCTCATGATGCCCACCTATCATTACCATTTCTTCTCTCACCATTTCCTCTGCTTGAAGAGCCAAACAAGGGAAGGACTGAGGAAAGGAAGAGCCAAATCTAGGCTGACTTAAAGAAGCTTCCATTCCAAAATTCAGGCTTCCAATACATGGGAAAGCTGGTAAGTTAAGACAGCTTCATCGTGTGAATCATCATCCAGGATGAGAGAACTCAAGACCCCAAGGTTGGCCTGTGCCCAAGATGGCCATCTCGGGCCTTACCTTTTCCTTCTCTTTTCATCCAGCTCCAGTTTTGCATGCCGCTTTGAAAACACACTGTCGTCCAGGTTCTGTGTAGACAACAGTAGGCATTAAGTCCTCTATTAACAGGTAACACACACACACACACACACACACACACACACACACACACACACACCTCCAACCCCTTCATTATCAGGGTGTGAATTTCCTGATGACAGAACAAAGAGCTCATTCCCTCCATGTGTTAGTCTCTCCCACACACAGGGACTCCCATTAGGAAAGAGATTCCTATCAAACTCAAATACCCCATGAAAAGCCATTCCTCTGGAAATGCGCATACAGTCCATTTTAATCCAAGTAAGAGTACAAGTGTTCATGTATGGGGGATAGTGACAGGATGGGGAAGAGCTGACTGGGCTAACACCTGGATTCAGTATAGGACAGTCATGGCTAATCATAACCTAGGCTTTGGGTTCTGCCTCAGCTGCTACTGCTACTCTAGGATAGCTAACAAGGAAGGTAGAGGGATTAGTGGGGTAGGTCCAATACACCCTCTAGAAAATAGATACTGGAAGTCCAATGTTCAGAGGAGCTCATACCCTAAGTTCTCTATAAAGTGGTGAGAGCCAACTTCTCTGCTAGGAATGATGCCTGTCTTTGCTCTAACTACCTTTATGAGGTTCCTTTTCAAAGCACTAACTAAGTAGCTGTGTGACTTCAGAGATCAGTCACTTACTTCCCCTCTTTGCCCTTCAGTTTTCCTCCTGTGTATAATAAGGGGGTTGAATCCTGGAGAACAAATGATGAAATATGCCTCCCTCCTCAACAGTGAAGGTAGGGGGACCATTGGGGCAGACTGCTGCAGGAGAAGTCACTACATGGATGGGGAATTGTTACTTCACTATTTGTATTAGTTCTGGCAAGAGGAAGGGTGCAAATATTTCCAGAAATTATATGTGATGTAAAAAGAAAAGCCATCAATAAAAATGTATTATGAGTAAGACAGTCTGGGGGCAGCTAGGTGGCACAGTGGATAAAGCACCAGCCCTGGATTCAGGATTTGAGTTCAAATCCAGCCTCAGACACGTGACACTAGCTGTGTGACCCTGGGCAAGTCACTTAACACTCACTGCCCCAGAAAGAAAAAGAAAAAAAAAAAGAAAAACATTGTAGTGGAGGAGCTCAAAAGCTAGCCTTGAAGCTAGAAAGCCCCAAGTTCCAGTCCTTTCTCTGACACATACTGATCAAATGACCCCAGTTGTCACTTCTACTTTTTTTTTTTGGAGGGACAATGAGGATTAAGTGACTTGCCCAGGGTCACACAGTAAGTGTCAAGCGTCTGATGCCGGATTTGAACTCAGGAGCTCCTGAATCCAGGGCCAGTGCTTTATCCCCTACACCACCTAGCTGCCCCATCACTTCTACTCCCAAGAGTGCTCCAGGCAACTAAGACCACAAGTGGTAGATAAGATGCCCACTTGCATTGCCAGAAGGAGTTTCTTCAGGCTACACTCTATCCCTATCTCTCAGAAAATTAAATAGAATGGGTTGGACCAAACTATCTCTTAAATTTCTTCCAGATCTGATATCCTAACCCAATGGAAACACATGTAAACTGTGGAAATATTTAACTAATACTCAGATTTTCTCCTGAACATCTTTCCTACCCCAATTGCTTCTTGACACCTACCTCCAAGAGCTCTGAAGGATTTGGATCTCTCAGAGGCTCTACAGTGTGATCCCTCCAAGAAGGAACTGAAAAAGAAATAAAATAAAGGAGAGAGAGAGAAGAAACATCCTTAAATTCAAAATCATGTAAGACACCATTTCTTTGTCAAGAAAAGCGGTCTCTCCAGACAGAACAAAATTACCAGGTGATAGGAATCCATTCTATGGACTCTCCTGGAGGCACCAGTGTGCTTGCTGTGGTATATAAGAATCTAAAATACCAGTGCAGTCTGACCAACTAAGAGTATGACAAAACACTAAGCCCATAACTGTCCATTCATTAGATGGAATTGTGGTTCCTGAAAAAGAACTGAAATTGTTGCCGCCATTTTGAGAACTTTAGCCAAGAAAGAACCTGAATTTCTCAAAATTAAAGGACGAGGAATGCAGCTCCCCAATATCCCTCAGCCTCCCAGCACCCACCGAGGCCCCAGCAAAATTCCTATTTTACTCACCGGCCAAGACTGAAGTTTCTCCTGCAACACTTGATGGCATCAGACATCCTAAATAATGCAGGAAAAGAGGAAGAATCTCAGTGTAAAAGGAAAAAAAAAGCCCATACCCCAAATGGAGGAAAGGAATCATCAGCAAGGAGGTCTGGAGTTCTTTCTAACGAACTTTTTGGGGGGAGGGGTGGGAAGAAATACTCTCTTTCTTAAGAAGGGAAAAAAAAGGAAGGAAAAAAGAGGGAAAATAAGCCCACCACCATTTACACTGAGATTTCTTCTTTCTCTTCATTATTTAGGGTGGTTTCTTTGCAACAGCTGATGGCCAAAGATATAAAACCCTAAACTCAGAACATGGCAGGTGAGTAAGAGTTGCCCCTATTTTCAAATACAAGATTGGCATTCTCAAAACTTGGAGATGTGTTCTTTCTTCTTAAACAATTCCCTCTTCCCCTTCACAGAGACTACACCTTGGCTCATCTAGCCCAAACAACAGGCACACAAACCCCGGTTCCCTTGGAAGAAGCCAGACATTTTCACATGAAATAGGGCCACGGAGAATGAGGGATTCACGTAAGCATTCACAGCTTTGTTTCTTCAGTGGATTCAGGTGTCTCCAAATCAGGCCTTTCAGTCCCTGCTTTGCCCATAATCTCAAGGAAATGGTTTAGAATTTATGTCTGTTTTTCAAAAAAAGGCAGAGCACAGAGTCTACCTCCTCCAGCTCAGCCATTTCCCAGACTGGATGGGGAGCTGCTTCCCCAGTTTCCTTTACATTGTTAAAATGGTGTTGCTATGGCAGCAAGGTACACCAAAAAAGGTTGAACCCGTTCATCTGATTGAACCAAGAATCCAGACCTAATTAAGGATTCTGGCCTAGCCTTTTCCCCACCCACTCTAATTCAGAGGTCCAGTGAAATTGAGAACAATCTCTCTCCGCCATTCAAATTTCAGCATTAGGACAGATGGACAAAGTCTGGAGACTGAATTTTCTTTTTGGGAATGGATTCCCATCCCTATCCCTACTAGGAGCAAAGCCCAACAGCACACACTCAAGGCTGCAACCCTATTCCAAAAGGTTTCCCCACTACCCTGGAGCACCCACAGTTTCTAATGGGCTCAAATTACATGAGCAAAGGAGCATTCGAGATTGGCATGGATAGTACGAAAGCATTTCTGTAGGGAAGCCATGCTAGGAAGGGGTGGGGAGGGTGATGATCAAGGTTCCGATCCTCCCACCCTCCCAAGTGTCCTTATTATTGTTTTATTTAAATAGAGCAACAACCAATAGTCTACCTGAAATTAAAGTGAGTTTCTCACATTTTAGACCCTTTGTGAAATGTATTAATAAAAAATGGAATTGCTGGTCTTTAGGGGATACCTCTTGCCCCCTCAGACCAAGACTAAGATACAAGTGAGTGTATAGTCAAAAGGGGAAGACCCAATTGTGAACCTCCCCAGCCAAACTGTCTCCCCACCCTTCAAATACTCTTTGGTCCTTGAGAGCACCCAAAGCCCAGCCTCCCAGGCTTTACATCAACATCAATTGCAGAAACAGTTACGTATGACAAAGTGTAAATTCTATGCATTTCAGGGCACAGGAAAACCCACATCTCTCGGAAGGCATGCAAGTTTCTGGAGACTATACCCCCAAGTCTGGTGCTCATGTGAGAAGCAACTTACTGGCAAACACATCTCCCAAGGTGGTAAGCAGACAAATACATTTGAGTACATTTTTCAGTAATTCCATCTATTTGCAATGCCTGTACAGTGTCTGTCTCTGGCTGTTAACTTACACATTCTTGACAGAACGCTGCTTTATTGATTGTACCTTTAAAAAAATGCCAATGGCATTTTCACACGTGTTAGCTCGACCGCCACCACTAGGGTATAAGAGCAAGTGTTCGCTATGCCTTACTTGCTACAGTCTCCTCCTTCTTTGGAGAGGGTTCCCGTAATGGTAATGGTGATGGGGGAGGCTGGTGCCAACGACACAAGTACATTTCTGTGGTGGAAAGGTACGGCAATTCTTCGAGCTCGCTTGGGAAGGCTTTCTCCTTGGGGTGAGTGCTGGGGGCCTTCTGGGGGACAGAGAGTTTAGGGGGGGTGTCCACTGAAGACCGGGCTTTTTCTGGAGTCTCTTGGCTCCTCAGTTCACGTCTACACACAGTTTCAGGTAAGGAGCCACCAGGCTCCTCTTTAACGGGAGAGTGCTTAGGAGCTTTTGTTTTGACTTTTGAAAATTCAGCAGCCAGCTTTTTAACTGGAGTCTTTCTCTCTGCACTTCCAAATGAGGATTTCCTATCAAAAAGGGAAAGATAGAAACCCAATGTAATGATTTCTGAATGAAACTTGATGAGAGTGAGAACTCTAGTCTCCTTTGTCCCCAAAAGACCGGTGTTTAGGAACCTTGCCTTTGCAACACAGACACTGGCATAAATTCTTTTTTTCTTTGGTTTTTTTTTTTTTGGTGAGGCAATTGGAGTTAAGTGACTTGCCCAGGGTCACACAGCCAGTAAGTGTCAAATGTCTGAGGCCACATTTGAACTCAGGTCCTCCTGAATCCAGGGCCAGTACTTTATCCACTGTGCCACCTAGCTGCCCTCTGGCATAAATTCTTAAAGCCATTTGTAGAACTCAAGAATTTCAAGCAACCTTTGGGATCCTTCCTTTGCTTGACTCAAATCACAGATCATAGCATCATAGATCTAAAATAAAAAAGAGGTATCTACTGCACTCCTGAATGCCAGATAGGAAACTGAGGCCTAGAAAGGTGAAGTTACTTGCCCAGAGTAAGACTGCTAGTTAACTGTCTCTGAGGCAGAAAAAGAACCTAGTTGAAGAACTGGTTCCCTTGAGTCTAGCAATCTATCCACTAAAGTACACTGCCTCCTAAAACTTATAAAGCTTAACAACTTAGAATAGTGAATGGATCCCAACTCACTGGCCTGACAGTTAAGACGCCCTAGTATCCAGCCCCATCATACTAAATCACCTCTCCAACATACACTTCTTCTTCTTCTTCTTCTTTTTTTTTAAAGCGAGGCAATTGGGGTTAAGTGACTCACCCAGGGTCACACAGCTAGTAACTGTTAAGTGTCTGAGGCCAGATTTGAACTCAGGTACTCCTGACTCCAGGGTTGGTGCTCTATCCACTGCGCCACCTAGCTGCCCCTCAACATACACTTCTACTCCTTACTGTTCTTCTCCTGAGACACTTGTTCATTCTCTTTCCCATCCTATTCCCTGCCCTTTCAGTCCTCACCCTTTTCTATCGGCCTCTATCTAAATCTAAACATCCCACCTCCCCCCCCTCCAGGGCCTCTCCTAACTCTGACAAGCAGCAGAACCACAACACCAGAGCACTCAGGCTGGAGAGACCTCAGGCAGCCTCTGCCCCCCGCCCCCCCCAATCTGATTTCACAGATGAGAAAAGGAGTCCTCCCATCTGGGCACCCCAAGTGCACTTAGGGTCTGCTCCACCCTTTCTAGCACTTGAAGATAACTGAACTCATCTCTCCTATGTGTGAGGTAACAATTTTAAGTAGCACCTACTATGTGTCTGGCCTCATGCTAAGAGCTTTACAATGATTGATCCTCGTAACAGTTCTGGGTAGGTGACCAGGGTCACACAGCTAGTGAAAAGCTGAGTCCACATTTGAACTCACATCTGGCTCTGTCCCCTTCACCCCTAAGTTCTGTCATGCTGGCTCCCCAGGTTTGATTTGTCTCTGTGGCTCCTGTGAACTCACCCATGTGCCTGGCAGAGCTTGGGTGCACACAAAAGACACCTAAAACACTGGCTGACTTGACAGTTGGGATTGTCTGCAAAAACCCTCCTCACTGACTGTTGGGTGAATCTTGGCCTTGGCCCCATGTCTCAGGTAACACAGGCCTCCTGGAGGGCAGAGGTGCTTGCCCCAGGCCTGCAGTCCTAGAAGATGGTTGTGTTACCTTTTGTGTCCCTTCCCACTCCGTCCACATGAAAAAGGTTTCACTGGCAGGGCCTGGGACGTTTCTGAGAGCTCAGTCCGGCCCTCCAGCTCAATCTTCTCAGAGAGTTCAGGCTCCTCTCGTTCCTCAGTCTCATAGCCTTGAAGCAGCCTGTGCCTCTCTTTCTCGTTATCCTTCTTCACCAGCTGCATCCGCCTTTCCATACGTTCAATCCGAGCAAGGAGCTACAGAGGAAAAAATGACAAACCATAGGCTTAACATAAAGACTAACCACAGGTACTCAGACCTATTTGGGAGGCAGGATCAGGTATTTCCCCCTTCCCTATCAGATTCAACTAATTTTTCATTAGCAGACAAACCTCAGTTTGGAGAACTCTCCTCAACACACATGATATGGGAGACAAGGTACACCATTAACCTTAGGGGTTAAAGAGGATACAATGAATACAGGATACACCTCGTTGTTCTGGTAGAAGAGGCCTCCCAAAGACAGGAGAACAGACCTCTTCTTTCAGCCTTCTGATCTTGTACTGCCAAGAAAGCAGTCCCAGATCAGCACTAGTTTTCAGAACTCACCTTTTAGCAGGTCCCAAATTTCCCCAGACCCCACCCTCAACCCCTCCATCCTTCTAGAGAGTGGCACCTTCCCAAATCCTCATATGGAGGGACAAGGTCCAAATGGCAGGTTGTGCATGAATCGAGAGCTCACAACAGAAGGTGTCACACTGAGAAACTCACTGCTATTGACAAAACTCTCTGGAAAACAATGAGTCCTCCATTTGAAGGATTTGGGAAAGAAGTCAATTCCTTAAAATCCCTCTTGTACCCTCTGCATTTGAGGTCGATTGCCATTATGCCACACCAAGAATACAGATAATTCCCTCCCCATCCCCCCAAAGAACAAATAAAGAAGGAAGGGGGCTGAAATCATCGGATAAAAAGGATGGAGGCCTTGACTACCATTCAACACTTCAAATTAAAATATTTGGAGAAAAGGTGCCGGCCATTCAATTCATAACCTGAAACAAGAATTTCCTTTTAGTTACACAGTAATCAATGCTACCTCCATTATATCCATTCAGCTGCAGAGATTCCAGTTCAGAGGCCAACAGAAATGGAATAAGAGAAAGAAGCTTAAGCAACGCTAAGACTGCAATACACAACAGAAGCAGTGAACGCGAAGTTAAGACTGACACTCTTTTATCCTCAACTCACCCCACTCTTTCTGCCTAGGAGAGCAGTTCGTAGGGACCATTACCTCTGGAACTGAGCAGAGACCTCGACAATCAGCAGAAAGGGCCCCCCAGTGTCAGCCATAACTCTCAATTCATCTCCTGGTATCTGTTTTGAGTCACAGCCTTAACGTTACTTAACCACCGTTTGTGGGTGACATTTCCTTGATTTCTTCTTTTTCCCCCTCCTCCCGGCCAGCCCCCTCCCCTCCAAGTCCCTCACGTAAGGATAGGATGTGTTGTAATTACAGTACCATCACACCCTTTGACTGCGGTACAGTAGCAGAGCAGGGCCACCTCCATGTTGGGTAACTTCCACAAATCAACACCATGAAATGTTTTGAGGAGACCTGTCCCAGCTCCCATCCCACCTTGAAGACTGCACCCTCGAATAAAAGGACTGACTGCCGCCTGATCCGAATCATTTGGAAAGCAAACAAAACGGCAATGCCACTCTGCTCCCCTGCTCATCCCCTGGCGCACACAAAGCCAAAAAAAAAAAAAAAAGTCCACTGCAGCCTAAACACGACAAGTGTAGAAATAGGGAACAGGTTTATTTTTAGGCAGCTGCAAAGCCTCAGGTTATGGGGACCTGGACTATGGTAGAACATGGTACCCCACTGCTTTTGCGACATTTCAAGGTGATGGAATTGTCTTTAAATGGATGTATCTTCAATTACCAATTATTAAAATATGGTCGGATATTCTTTTCCTCCAAGAAAAAGACAACATATTAAACCATTTTTTTATTATTCTGAAATTCCTAAAAGGAGAATTTTGCTTCTTTCTAGTACATTCAACATGCTCTTTCTTGCAATGTCCTTTGGAGACCCCTCCAGCCTCAAACAGCCAGTGATCAAGCTCAAAAGAGGGGCTCATCTGTGGGTGTGTTTTTATAGCTCGTGTTCCCACTGCAGACCCCCTGGAATCAAAGCCAATGATGCGTTCGATACAATTTTCTTTAGTATCTAAGGTGGGGTTTCACTATAAGTCACCCCTAGATTTCCTGCCACAAAAGGGCTAGTTACCCCTCCTGCCAAAGGATGTTGCTGCAGTGGTTGGAGCAGCAGCTGCTGTCTCCCTCCCCCACAATGCATTACAAACCCTGTAGCCCTTTAAGTTAACCCCTTCCACACAAGCTCCACATTAGGCACCCCACGGAGCCTTTCTGTGTGTCGCCCTCCCCCCCCCCACTGCGTATTTAACCTCCTAGCTGCCAGGGTCCCTTCTCTCGTCACCATCTCCCAAACCAAGAACTATTTTAACCCCTTAATGTGCAAAGCCTTTCCTCCCGCTTCACCACGTCTTTGCCCTTTAACCCCTGTCCCAGTCTCTCTAGAGAAACATGCGCACCACCACCACCACACCACCACACCACCACCACCGCCGCCGCCACCGCCGCAGCCCCAGCCGCAGCCCCCGTCGCCACCCAAAGTTAACTCTAGGTGGACCACGGCCCTACACCGCCCCTAACCATGCGATGCCCTTTAACCCCGCCACCCACCCCCTCCTCCAGGGGGAGCATGCGCACCGCTCCCCCAGCAGCCGAACCGCGATTAACCCGTGCCGTACCGTATCCCTCTCGGCCTTGAGCTCCTCGATCTCCTTCTCCTTGGCCTGCAGCTGCTGCTGCTGCTGCTCGATGAGGTCCAGCTGCAGCAGGAGGATCTGCTTGAGGCAGGCGGCCTGGCTGCTGGCGCCCGAACCGCCGCCGCCCCCGAGGGGGCTCTTCCTCACGCTCTTCCATCGCCCCTCCGAGGCCGCCAGAGTTCCTGCGGCGGCGGCGGCCGTGGCGGGGGCGGCGGCGGCGGGCGGCAGGGGCGGCGGCCCGGCCGGAGGGAGCGGCGGGGGTCCCGCCGAGTCCGAGGCGGTGGCGGCGGGAGAGGTGGCCCCGCCCTTGTCCGCGGCCACCGCCACCTGGGAGCCCGTCTGCCCGGGCAGCACCGCCTGGTACTTGGGGCGGGGGCTGCAGCCCGCCCCGGCCGCAGCCGGCTCCCCCCCGACCCCGGCTTGCTTGGTGGCGGGGGGCGGGCACGGCAGGGGCACGGAGCCGCCCCAACTCTCCTCCTGCTGCCCGGGGGCCGCCCCGGCCGGGAGCACCAAGCTCCGGCCCTTGCCGCCACCGCTTCCTCCTCCGCCGCCGCCGCCGCCACCACCACCACCGCCGCCTCCTCCTCCTCCTCCTCCGACCGGGGAAGGCGCCGGGCTCCCCCCCCCTGCGAGGAGACCACGGGTGGCCCGGGCTCTTTGAGCTTACGATGGCGAGAGAGAAACTGGGCTTCGGGCGGCCCGGGCTCCTCTTCGGGCCCGCCCAGCGCCGCCGCCCGCTCGTAGTCCAGCCGCTGCTGCTGCTCTGGGTTGCCGCCGGCGGGCGCCGTGGCCGCCTTGAACACGGCTGATCTCATGGTCATGGTGGCCCGGAGCGGAGGGCGCGGGCTGGGCTGGGCTGGGCTGGGGGGCGAGGGCAGGTGGGAGCGGGAGCGGGAGCGCTGGGCAGGCTGGGCTCGGCTGGCGCGGCGCTGGGCTCAGCGGCGCGGCCCCGGGCCTCGGCTAGCGCTGCTCCCCCCGGGCCGGGGCGCCATCCCGCCCCCGTGAGGAGAAGTCGAGGCCGCGGCTGGGGCGCGCCGCCCGCCCATGGGGGCCCCGCCGCTGCTGCTGCTGCTGCTGTCGCTGTTGCTGCCGCTGCCGCCTCCGCCTGCGCCTGGGAGGCGGGAGCCCGCACCCGGCCGCCCCCGGGCTCATCCCCAGAGTCCGCCGCCGCTGCCGCTGCCGCCGCCGCCGCCGCCGCCCGGCCCCGGCCCCGGCCCCCCGCCCTGGAGCTCGCCTCAGCCGCCCCGCGCCTCCATGGCCCCCCCCTCCTCAGGAGGGGGGTGCAGGGTGGGCCCGCCGCTTGGGGGGTTGGTCGTCGCCGCCGCCCCCCTCCCCCCGGAGGGTCTCTACTGCCTGGGGGTCCCCACCCCCTTCACCGCCCCCAATGCCTTCGCGTTTCCCTTTAAAAAAAACGGAGTCTCCCGAAGCCGGAGCCACCGCTGCCGCCGAGCATAGGGCGCATGCGCCCGGAAGGGCAGCGGGAGGGAGGGAAAAAGGAGGCGAGAGGAGGGGGCGCTATTGTGAAAGGGGCCGAAGCCGCCATTCAGGGCGCGGAGGGGAGGGGGCGGAGAAGGGAGCGGGGAGCTGCTGCGGGAGGGAGGGGCGGGAGGGGCGGGAGAGCGCTGAAAGGAGAGGCCCAGGGTGTTTGAAGGGAGAAGCCGCACAGCCCGGGGAAAGGAGGGAAGCTGCAGGGAGTTGGGGAGGGGGGTTGGGTCTGGGAGGATTAGGCTTTGAAGGGGCCCCTAGGGAAGGGGGAGGCAGTGAAGAAAGGAGTTAGGGAGAAAGGCAGGGGAGGGGGGTGCGGGCTCCTTCCCCAGTTTCCATGTTACTCCGTTCATTAACTGTGACCTGAGCACCCACCCACTTGGTGCAGAGCGATGACTCCAGGCATCGTGCACTACTGTCCTTGGATGCAGGAGGAGGGAAGAAGGGTGCCGAGGCATGTGGCCCACCGTCTTTCTCCCTCCCTGGCCACGTTTCTCCTCTTACACGCCTGGCCAGTGGGGAATGATAATTGGCCATCCGTAGGGCATGCACCCGAGTCCAAGTCTCCATTTGAGGAGGGCAGTACTTTTTTTTTTGTATCATCCCTTCCCCGCCATGATAGAAAACGGGTGTGTGTAGGGGGTGGGGGAGAAGCTGATGATGGCTTTTCCCACAGGAAAACCCAGGATCTCTTGGGGGGATGGGGTGGGAGTCGTCATCACAATCCCTTAGGGAGATGCTCCCAACTCCCAACTGCCCTTCCTCAACTGCCATTTCGAACAGCCATCCTCAACCACTCCTAGAAAAGCTCTTAAAGGGCGGAAGGTATCGAAGAAATGTCGAAACAGGGGTTTTGTTTTTGGTTTTTTCCCTCTTGGACTTTTTTTTGTTGGATACGAGAGCATCACTCCCGTAATCTTCCGTGTTCAATACCACCCCTGCCAACCATGTTCTTTAACCTTTTTTTTTTAACGTCCATGGGAATTCTTGCCCCCTTTTCATATTTTTCTCACAGAATTCTTATCTCCCGGGGGGGGGGTGGGGGGGATGGGGGGGGGAAGGAACCACCCAAAGATTTCAGGTGGAATGTTTTTTCCCTTGTATCCTGAGCCCACCTGATGGGAGGTGTGGGGGGGGGAAGAGTAAGACCTTTGGTACCTCTAGAAATCCTCTAATTAAAGCCCCTCCCCCCATCTCGCAGGCAAGAAAAAGAAACATTCAAAAGGTTTAAGCCACTGGATCTGAGCAGAGGAGCCCTCCCAGTGGCCAGCACTCCAACAGAAGGCTCTGTGCAATTGAGAATTTAACTCTGTGTTAGCCCAGGACTCTTTCTTTACCAAGTACCCTTGAGCCATTAGTCCGTGTCAAGGCATTAACTCACACAGTCCCGTTTCCATTTAGGCTTCTTTCCTGTAACCCAACATGCACCTCCTCAAAAATCCCCCAGCTGGACATTTTTTGGCTCTGAGAATTTTTTTTTTTTGCAGGGCAATGGGGGTTAAGTGACTTACCCAGGGTCACACAGCTAGTAAGTGTCAAGTGTCTGAGGCCGGATTTGAACCTCAGGTTACTCCTGAATCCAGGGCCGGTGCTTTATCCACTGCGCCACCTAGCCGCCCTCATGCTCTGAGAATTCTTAAAACTCTGGACCCTGCATGAGCTGAATGAACCAGCAGGGGGCCTTGAAATAGGTATTCTGTAGACAGAGAATCGCTACAGTCAAAGCACTCAGCTTTGTGCAAGTGGCTGACGCTGGAGACCAAAAGAAGTTAGATGCCCAAAGATCATTCCAGAGAGAGAAAAAATGGGACTGACAGCTAAAAACTCAAGAAAATAGTTTTGAGGACCCTGTAAAATTAACCTCCCCAAGAACGCTAAAAAAAATTTTTTTTTGGTGAGGCAGTTGGGGTTAAGTGACTTGCACAGGGTCACACAGCTAGTAAGTGTCAAGGGTCTGAGACCAGATTTGAACTCAGGTCCTCCTGAATCCAGGGCCGGGTGTTCTATCCCAGTGCACCACCTAGCTGCCCCTTATAAAGAGCTTTAGGTTTGTTTCTTTGTTTTTGCAAGGCAATGAGGGTTAAGCGACTTCCCAAGAACACTTTTTAAAGGAAACGATGGGCATTTCATCATCTAATCTAACCTATTCATTTAAATATGATCTCAAGACCATTTTAAAGCTCTAAATCCTATTCCCTTTGGCTTTTTCATGGTTGAGTTTACTATATTAGTGAAGAGTGCCTCTGAAGTCTAGCATGGGGAGTCAATAATGCTCCACCCCAGGTCTGGCACTGATCTCTCAAGACTCGCTTTCCCCTTGGCTTCCTGGAGCAAAGCTGGGCTTAAGGAGAGGAGACATTTGGCTGCTCCCCAGGACAGGGGATTCATCACTGTGGGTTTCCTGAGGCTCTTGGAAAGGATAAATAAAGACTATGGTGGAGCAGTTGGCATACAGACCAGCACCACCTTGTGCCACATGGCACAAAAAATCAGATGGAGTGGAGGTCATTTCCTCCTACCCCCTTGCCCCAAGCTGGACCATGGGGATAAGGGTAGGCTGATGAGGTTCTAACCTGCAGGGTGCTTTCATGCAGAAATCCTGCCCAGCAATTCAAGTTTCTACCAGCCATGGATGTAGTCGTGTTAAGAAGCCTCCCCTCCTACCCCTTTCCCCCTCTTTCCCCTGTAGGGGCCTCTCGACTGTAACCAGGAGGCCCTCCTCCCTACTGCTTTTTTTTTTTCCCCCAAACGCTCAAGTTTGGATATTTTCTACTGCTGGCAACCCCGCCAAAGCCTTCCCTTGGCTCTGCCCACCCCACGTGGGCCTCCTTCCCTGTCCCAGCAGCCTCTTCGGGCACCCCCACCAAACACGTGACTGTGTTGTTTGTTAACCAGCCTCGCCTGGATTTTGGCACCACCAAATGGCTGGGCACAACTGCCCTCTTCAGGGTGAATGTGGGAAAGCACAGGGAGGTAGTGTTCAGGGGCTGGGGTGCAATATATGATGAAGGAGCCTCTCCGATTCTTCAGTGGTTTCAGACCAACATGCTTTCCAGTTAGTCACATAAAGAATTGCACAATCCCAAAGACAGGATTTGGGGATCAGGACAACTTCAGAAGGAGCCATTCTGGGAAAACCCCTTTTATATGGATGGCTGCAAAGTAGTCTGACTCCTCCCTCCAGATTCCACCAGAGGAGTACTGGGGCATCCTTCGGGAACCCTAGTTAGGAAGAGGATCCTTGGAACAAAGGATTCAGCCTCTCTCACACCACACACAAGAGGGAAAAACTCTGGAAACAATTCTTCCTTTCTGGGGTTAGAACCAAGAGTTGAGTGTTTCCATCACTGGCTCCCTCCCTCTCCCAGCTCTTGGAAACAGTTCAGGGCAGAAGAGGCAGAGGGGATTGTCTTGAGGGAAGGGGAAAGAGGATAGGCAGCAGGATAAATAACATCATGATGGGGAAGTTTGTCAACAACCAAGTAGAAGAAGAAGCTAGGAGAGAAGATGCCATGGAGGTGTGAGGGTTTCCTTGGGGAATACCTAAATTTGGGCTTTGCCCCACCCCCACTTTCCCTAATTTGAATGCACAAGGAAAACTATGGGCAGAGGAAGGATAAAGCTTTTATGTCAAGCTTGGAGCTAGGGAAGTTGTGTGAACAGTAGGGGGTGGGGGAGAAGAGGATGGGAAACAGGGTTGAAGTAGATGCCATGGACCACTCATATGTAAGACAATGTCTGGTAAGGCTCTTAAATGTTATGAAAGTACACATAATTTCATTTGGGCTCAGCCTTGTGGATATGAGTAGTAGTGATCCCCATTTTTCAGATAAGGACAATGAGCTCAGAGTCTATAATCTTTCCATAGTAATATAGATAATAAATTTCAGACACAATTTGAATCGTTTTTTTTTTTAAATTCCAAGTTTAATATTCTTTCCCTGTGGTAATCTTTTTAAAATTTTTTTGTCATCTTTAGAGATGACAGAAACTGGATGTGGGGTTGGGGGAGACACATTAATCTGATATTGGGGCAATACTCTGGAGGAATGGCTGTGAATTGGATAATGGAGGTAGAAGGGGTTGAAGGAAGGGACATTTATAAAATTAAATGCAGTGCAGTTATCGAAGACCTAATTGGCTCTCCAAGGTCATCCCTGTCATGACTAGCCAAAGAACAGTAAAGGAGCTAAGGCCAAGAGCTAAAGACTTTGAGGCTAGGGAAAGAGACTAGAGGCCAAATGGAAAAAGCCCACCCCAGGGACATCAGGAGGCACAGCATTGGGTGGCAGTGGGGGCCGGGGCAGGGAAGATGGGTGTCTAGTGTGGTGGGGGACTAGGTGGGCAAGGACCTTTCTGTCCTGTAATGGCATCTGTCAGCACTCCCATTCCTGGGTGCTATTTCCAGAGACCCCAAGCAACTGGAGGAAGGGGGAGGGGGAAGAACTTGGGCTCTCTTAGGCAGCTGCAATAATGTCATTCTGCCACTCGGGGGGCTCAGAGCTCAACCGCAGCCCTTGAATGAGAGAAGGGAGTGGGCGGAGCACAGGCACCCTGGGATGTCCAGGGTGGACCCAGAGCAGAGAGACGGCTTGTCTCTGGCCTTGGCCTAGGGTCAGCCTGAAACTAGCCAGCTTTCCTCCACTCTACCCATTTCCTTAGAGGGCCAAGGAAGGGAAAATTTTACTTCCCTCCTCTCACTGCATATTCCTTTTGCCACCATCCTCTCCCTTCCCCACTAGTGAAGTCCATGCCTCCTCCTAGACCCTGAGGATTCTAGAGAATTCCCTCATTCTCGCTGCCTGTCCAGCTGCAGGCTCTCTAGGCTGTGGGGTGGAGCCGGAAAAGGGCTGTCCCCAGGATAGGGGAACCACCAAGCCAACATTGCCCTTCCCTCCATGGGAGGCCAGCTCACCACCTCCCCACCCTAGGAATTTTCTTTCTGGGTGTCATCAGAGCTTTAAGGATATGCACCACAGCCTAGAGGCCACGGGCATCTCAAGGAGTATAAACTTGGAATAGGAAGTAGAAGAAAGGGGAAAATACTTTACATGCCTGAAGGCTTCGGGCTGGACCAGTCTCTAAAAGCTCTAAGATTAGGGACTTGACTGTAACTGTGATTGAAAAACAGTAGGGATCAGTGTCTATCCCACCCCACAACAGCTGAAATTTGATGAGCAATAATACCCTGAGCTAGCTGATGTGTTTCCTTGGGGTAAAACAGCCCAAGAAGAGAGAGATCAGTCTATGTAATTGGCCCCAGAATCTGGTTAAAGACTTCACATTCTGGTATTCTTCCTGTTTTCCCTAAAAAGGATCAGCTGGGCTCTGTGCTAAGCTAACCAGATCAAGGCTACCTACTTCTCTGCAGCCAGCAACAGGATAAGGGCTAGCAAGTGAGAGAAATAGGCAGAAAGGTTTCCTCTCCTTCATTATTCCTAATGGGATAGACAAGCTCACACGATTCCAGCCTGAACTGGGGGCCAAGACTCTTAGGGAGTTACCTGGCAAAGACCTCGGGATCCCGTTCCAAGGAGCTGACTGCCCAGAAATGGTGGGGGGAGGGGCATCTCCTATTCTTGGCAGCAGAAGGCCCTAATCAGGCCCCAGACTGAGGGAACTACTTTGGAAACAGAACGGTGTGGGGATTAGCTCTGTGTGCTCCCCTAAACCATTCTTGCGACTCTCCTAGGGGTTTGCCTCCGGCTGTAGACCTCTCAGCCTAGCTGAACTCCAAACCTCTGCCCTGAAGCTTCAGTTCCCCATAATCCCAGCTCTCGGTAAGGGTATCAATATAGGTCACAGTTCGACCTGCAGCTGGTAAAGAACATTTTTTATAAGAAACAGCTCAGAGGGCTAGGCTGAGGCAGAGAGATGACTCAATTCAACAAATATTCGGCAGGCATTTTTTTTAAGTACCTAAAAATGTGACTGGGGAATCAAAATCAAAGGAGAGAATTTCTCAGGAAGGGAAAGACAAGTAACAAGTAGGAGTCTACCAGAAAAAGGAAGCAATTGGCCCAACTCAGGGAAGGATAGAGTACTAGTAACTAGTCCTTAGTGCGGATGGTAGAAGGAAGCCACCTGGGGCAGCTAGGTGGTGCAGTGGATAAAGCAAGCACCTGCCCTGGATTCAGAGGACTGAGTTCAAATCCAGCCTCAGACACTTGACACTTACTAGCTGTGTGACCCAGGCAAGTTACTTAACCCCCATTGCCCTGCCCCAAAACCAACCAACCAAAAAAATGTTAATAGAAGGAAGTCACCTAATGACAAGAGGAGGCAGAGGCCACCAATTCTTGTGTTTTTCTCCTGTCCTCACCCCCATGCCTCCAATCTGTCTCCTGGTCCAAGTGAATCAAGATAATGGAAATAGTACAGGATATGAAGTCAAAGGAGCAGGGTCCGAATTCTATTATTTAATAGCTCATAGTGATATTGTGTTTTAAGGGTATACAAAAAGCTTTAGGTTTACATACATTATATAATTAGATATTCACAAGAATCTTGTGAGGTGTTATTCCATTTTACAGCTGGGGAAATGAGTTCCAGAAAGGTTAAGTGCCTTACTATATAGCCCACAACTAGTAGGTATATGTTTTGGGGGTTTTGTGTCACATTGGGAAATAATTTCCAATCTCTGGACCTCTCTTTTCACATTTGTAAAGTGAGTTTTATTGGATAATCTCTTACTTTTGGAAACACTTACTTCCACTTTTTCTTTGCCTCAATTTCTTCATCTGTAAAATTAGGGGGACTGAACTAGATGAGCTCTAAAATTGAGATTTTCGAAATTAAATCAGGATTAAATTAAATCTCTATTAAATAGAGTTGGGGGGGGCAACTAGGTGGCGCAGTGGATAAAGCACTGGCCCTGGATTCAGGAGTACCTGAGTTCAAATCTGGCCTCAGACACTTGACACTTCCTAGCTGTGTGACCCTGGGCAAGTCACTTAACCCTCATTGCCCCAGAAAAAGGAAAAAAAAAAAAAGAATACATGTTGGGGCAGCTAGGTGGCGCAGTGGATAAAGCACCGGCCCTGGATTCAGGAGGACCTGAGTTCAAATCCGACCTCAGACACTTAACATTTACTAGCTGTGTGACCCTGGGCAAGTCACTTAACCCCAATTGTCTCACTGAAAAAAAAAGAAGAAGAATAATTATACCCTCTTGCATACAAATCCAATTAGAATAAAATAATCTTAAAAAAAATAGAGTTAGGGGTGATCTCAACCCTCCCTTCTTTGAGCTCTAAAATTAAGATTTTTATGTTGCCATAGAGCTCCTCACAGTGACCAAATTCTATACCCCTCCCAATTTCAGTTCTCAGGAGCCTTTGTGAACCAACTCTTGAATTACTTTGTTCTCTGGCTCACATTCCTGGACCTGAGAAGGTGGAATAAGACAGGGGTGTCCCACCCTTCTCCAGTAAGACACTTTCCCATTTGGTATCTGTAAAACTCATTTGGCTCTGGAAACTCCCAATATGCTGGGATCTCATAGCTATATGCTGCTTTCCTGAACCCGTACCCCCGAGACTTGTAGGGGAGGAGAGAGTTCAGGAAAATATACTCGTTGTCACAGGGATTTTTGAGGGGGTGGGGTGGGTGGCTGAGATGTGGCTGTGAATGGCTTTGCAGTTTGGGACAGGACAGGGACCCACCACCAACTTCAAATAGCCTTAAACCACCAACCAGCTGCCTCTCTAAATGGAGTTCCGGACAGGAAGAGAAACAGATAAGATGGAGGAAGGATAAACAATTATAATCCTGGCTTTCTCTCCTTCTCACCTTCTCCCAGCATCCCCTCCTCCTCCCTTTGTGAGGAATTCAATTGATCACCCTCATGGGCATTTTGGAGCCCTCACAATGCTACCCCATCCAGCTTTTAAGATGACCAAATGATGAGACAAGAGAAGGGGCAGGTACCCCAGACGTAAGGATCCTCTGCCATTGTCTAATAAAAAAAAATACACCATCCAGAAACAACCAGTTCTTGAAGAGGGAGTTGGTGGTCTGGCCACATTTGGCCTTGCTACACTCCCTCTTGCCCAAGTGACAGTCACACTGGAGGCCCAGGCTAAATTTGACTTCCAAAGTTTGGGGGAGGAAAGAGTCTGAGCCTGCCCACTCCCAAAGCTACTCCCACCTGAATTTTTACAGGGAGCTGATTAGGGGGCTAAGGAAAAAAGCCAAGGTAGGTATATAAAGCTTGCCAGTGCTTGCCCCTGCTCTCTTTCTCAATGTCTCTTATTTAAGGGTCCATTGACTCCAACCTTATTGAAGCTACTTCCCCAAAACATGTTTTGCAGCAGGAACGCAGGACTGGGAATTTCCTGTGGCCAGGCAGAGGGAGCCAGGGCCCTGATTGGGAAGAGACAGGGAGTGCTGAGAGCTGGTTGCCTTGGCTGAGCCTGGGCCACGTGCCCCACCCCCCGCTCCGGCGCACATGTCTCTGCAGCAGCGGCGGCAGCAGCGGGCCTGTTTATGAGCGCTGTTGTGGTAAAAATGGAGCAGCCTGCACATGCCCGGGCCATGTGATCTGAGCCACCCTCGTGAGCAAGCACAAACACACTCACACGAACACACCAAGGCCCCTTACACCAGGAGCAGGAGCACCTGAGGGGGATGGTGGCTGGGAAGGTGGCCGAGCAAAGCCATGGGGTTAGGGGTGGGGTGGGGGTCTCTTCTAGGAGCTGAGCTCTTTTTGTCTGGGCCTCAGCTTGCCTCTCAAGGGGGCGTCAGGTAGACAGGTCCCCAGAGGGCTGACTTTCTGGGCTTCATTCACCTCCAAAGGGGAAAAAAAAGCACGATTTGGAGTGAGGACCTGGGTTGGAATTTCTTCTCTTACTGGGCCTCAGTTTCCCCATCTGTATAATGAAAGGCTAGGCCTAGATGACCTTGAAGCTCCTTCCCAGATTTGAATCTGTGATCTCTGGTCCTAGGCAAAGCCTGGCCAAACTCCAGGGAAGTGCCGCCCTGGCCCCTGAAGAGAAGCTGTGGATAGTCCCAGCAACTCACTTGTCAGGACCCTCTGCTCATCTCATCAACCTTAGCTTATAAGGTGGTTTGGTTTTTTTTTTTTTGAGGAAAAACCCGTCACTAATGCTCAGGAATCTGTGAAGAGGACTGGGGAGGGAGGCTCTTTGGGGTTCAGGTTCAGTCACAGGATCACAGATTTAGATTGGATAGGGACCCTGAAACATCACCTAGGTCCTTCATGTGAAAACAGACTCAGAGGAAACAAAGTGACCCAAGATCACACAGCAGAGCCAACTTTGTACTCAGGTCCTTTAATTCCAAATCAATGCCCTTTTCACTGATACTTGCTGACTCCAGCACAGCCCTCCACCAAATTTTTCCAGGGACTAGAATTGAAATTTACACCAATGAAATAGGTCTGAGATAGGATTCCTGGTTGCCTACTTCGATAACCCCTCCCCTCCCCTCAACAAGGAGTTGAGAAAGGGGGGGGGAGGTGGAAAACGACAGCTAAGAATAGGACAGATGAGGAGAAGATGCCTAATCAGGCACCCCTAAAGACTCTTCTCCACTCCTCCCTTCCGTGGTCCTCCACCCCCTAGCACCTCCCTGCTAGGACTTCTCTGCTGTCTTTTTACCCCTCTCTTGTCCTGTGACCCCCTTTGGGCATTACAGTGCCTCTTATGGAATTATGGGGCTGTGCCTGAGTCAGGCGGACAGTAGGTTAGCAGGAACAAGCAAGCAAAGGAGCCCGACCTACATTTCCCCATCACACCAAAACTTCCAGATCTGCAATGCAGAGCTGCAGGATTGTTTTTTTTTGTCCTTTTTTCTTTTTTTTAAATCTCTACTGGAGTCCTACACTTGAGGTTGGCATTCCCCCCCTCCCCAAACAACAGATCCCTGCCCCGCCCCGGCCCGCCCCCTGCAAACTGTGCATCTTAATGAGTGAAAGCCCATAATGCTGCTTGAAAACCTCATTTACAAATTGTTTTTTTTTTTTAATGTTCCCCATCCTCTCCTTGGGGAAAGGGAAGAAAGATATCTGCATTTGCAAAGTTGCTGCCGTTCTCCCCCACCCCCTCCACTGCTGCTTTTCCCGTGCTTCTAACAGCTGCAGGCCTGGGCTGTCTGGTCTGGTGGCTGGAGGATGAGCATTTCTCTTTCCTTGCTGACTGAAGCCATAGAGGCTCGGGAGGCAATGGAGAATGGGGGCGGGGAAGAAGGGAGAGGGTGTTTTACAATGTCCTTGCCTTTCTCCTCCTCCTCCTTCCCACATTCCTTCCCTTTTCCTCACAGCCCCAGACTGAGTTTATGAAAGCCCCTGCTGCCTGCCAAGCAGACAAATCAATAGGGATGGCTTCCTCCCTCCCTCAAGAGGACTGTTAGGAGCTATGGGCTTCTCCAAGCAGCTTGGGAGACAAGGTGATGGTAGATGGCTACATGGATGGGCTAGGCGAAGGATGACATTCACAAGTAGAATGTGGCTCCTCCGGCTGGCAGGGGTGGGGGTGGGGGTTCAGGAGTTTCCCATATTCCCTTGCAGAGGCTTCTTTCCAACAGCAGGGTTGTCAAAAGAAAGCCCAGGACCGAGAACATCAAGGACCACCTCCTCTGGGAAGGAAGAATTCTTCAATCCTGCCTTTCCATCCTCTTTGTTTGTTAATATTGTCTCCTCAAATTACCTTGTGTTTACTTCTCTGCCAACAAGTGGCATCTCTTAATTGAATGTAAACTCCTTGTGGGGGAAGGATTCTCATTTATTTATCTTGAGTACTAACCAAAGCCTGGAAGAGTACCTCCCACAAAGTACATATTTAATAGCTGTTACATGGGATAAAGCTGATAGATCAACTTTGCAAAGAATCTTACATTCGTTCTCTCATTTGATTCTCACAATAACTCTGTGATGTAGATGCTAATGATAATCCCTGTTTTACAGATGAGGAAACTGAGGTTTGGGCTGATATACCTATTTACTGGCTCTGGTTGAGGCAGCTAGAGGCCCAGTGAATAAAGCACTGGACAAGAGTTTGCATATAGTTTCTGATACTTCTTAACTGTGTGACCCTGTGAGTCACTTCACTTCTGCTTCAGTTTTCTCAACTGTGAAATGGGGATGATGACAGAATGTCCCCACCTCTCAGGGGTGTAATGAGGATCAAATAAGATATTTATAAAACCCTTAGCACTGTTTCTGGCACATAGTAGAAGCTTAATAAGTGCTTATTCCCTCTTCCCTCCCCCTCAGCCAATGGGTCGTTAGAGGTAGGATTTGAATCCAGATTCTCTTGATTCAGAGTCCTGTCTTCTCTATCCTCTTAGACCAGACTGCCTCCCAGAACAGAATGCTGGAGGCAGAGGGCTTAGAGCCTTGGCAAATACCTTGGTAGTCAACAAATGGCTCATCTTAAACCCATCAGTGAATCCCTATTTGGGAGGAAATTTCCATGCAGGCCAAAGCTTGTTCCCTGGAAGGCTCATGTTCCCCCTGCCTCTTATTTTCTCCCAATGCCTTCCTTTGCTCTGAGTTTCTGTAGCTCTTCAGCAGTTGGCAAAGGGCTCTGGTTGCTTGCCTCGTAGAAGATAAGTGGAAGAGTTCTGGATTTGTGGTCAGAAGACCTGAGCTTGACTCCGGGTTCTGTTACTTTAACTAACCTGTGTGACTTCTGTTAAGTCATTTCACTTCTCAGGGCCTCAGTGTCTTCATCTGTAAAAATTAAAAATAAAAATGAGGGAATTTTACTAGATGATCCTTAAAGTCCTTTCTAGTACAAAATCTAATACCTTCAACTAAGACCAAGATAGTCTCCTTCTTTTTAACAATGAATCCCTAAAAATCTGCTCTTCTGGCCAGACCATTGGTGCTGCTTATAAAAATAGCAGCCATCGGGAGTGCCTGTTTTAACACTGCATTTTACACAGGAAGGTGGCGGCTGTTCGTTGTTTTTGAAGAGGACCAATGACATCACATGGGTGATGTCTTGACCTTGGGTGAGCAGAGACCTGGACTAAAATCCCAAGTCCTGCTTCCTACTAGCTGTATGACATACATGTATGACCACCAAGGGTCTCTTCCCTTTTAAGAGACTGTTGTCATGAGTTCACAGGACTGATAATGAAATGTGCTACCCCGGGCCCCCCCCCCCCCCCCCCCCCCCCCCCCCGCCAAAAAAGTGATGGGACTCAGGGTTCAGGAGATACACATTTTTGGACATGGTCAGTGTGAAAATTTGTTTTCCAAGGGACCAAACCATTAGAAATAAGGGTTTTCTTTTTCTTTTTCCCAGTGGAGAGAGGGAGGGTAGGATGGAAAGAAAATAAATTCTTTCTAACTGAGAGAGAGAGAGAGAAATTGGAATAAAATATTTCTAAGATCTTCTCTATTACTGAAAATCTGTGACTGGCAAAATGTGACTATGCCAGAAAATCTGGCTTTGAATCCAGCCCTCCAAAGTTCTGGAACACCAAAGTAGGAATAGGATTCCTGCTCCATCTTTTGTCTCCTTGCCTAAGGGACAGTGGAGTTCTTTTTGTGTGTGTGTGTGTGGGGGGCAATGAGGGTTAAGTGACTTGCCCAGGGTCACACAGCTAGTAAGTGTCAAGTGTCTGAGGCCAGATTTGAACTCAGGTCCTCCTGAATCCAGGGCCAGTATTCCTCGGTGGAGTTCTTAAAGTGTGGTCTAGGAACCCTGGATGTCCCCAGGATACTTTCAGGGCATCTGAGAGTTCAAAATTATTTTCATAATGCTATTATAAATTAGGAACATCAAATAAGAGGAGAGGCAGCTTGGGGTTAAATGACTAATATGTTAAATATAAATAGTTATAACACAAATGAAGTTCTTTCAGGGATCCTCAATAATTTTTCATAGTGTAAAAGAACTCGTAAGAACCACTGCCTTGGGAGAATGTGGAAAGCCAATGAAAGAGGGAGCCAAAAATATAGTTAAAGATACTGCTGTTGTTGAGGCCTGGGAGAGTATAGGAAGTACTTTGGAGGCCTTTGTCTGGGTCACTTAACCTATATCTCCTCAGCCTCAGTCTCCTCAACTATAAAATGGAGATAATAATAGCACCAACCTCCCAGGCTTGTTGTGAGGATCAAATTGTTGTATGTCTTCCTTTCAAAAAAGGACCAATGAGATATTTGTAAAGCCTGTAGCACAGTTGCTTGGCAAATGGTAGGCATTTAATAGATGTTTGTTTCCTTCTATGCTTGTGTCCAGCCAGCTGGTGGGCAGGCTCTATAGCCAACCAGGCAAGCCACCACCATACCATCACCAAGGGGAAAACAGTGCTGCCAAGGTAGTCCCGTTCAAACATCTTTTAGATATTGACATCATTTACTTCAAAGGAAGGCTTCTGGGGGGGTGGGGGGAGAGGGGCAAGGGTAGTAAGGGAAAGGAGCTGGGAGACCCAGAGATTAAAAAAGAAAGAGTTTTTCTGACCCAGCCCTGAACAAGGGTCAAGTCATCTAACTACAACACCCCTCCCCCCACCTCCTGCCTAGGCCATATGGGTCAGACTTTGTCCCTGCTAGAGTGTGTGCCTGATACGCAACCTGGGCAGATCAGGAGGACACTCTGGCTCTCTGACTGAGGGAGAGATAGGATAGCTTGCTCTTAGTGGAACGAGGCCAGACTGTTTCCAGAGGGAAACAGAGGGACAAATGTATAGGGACCCAAGGGGAAGGAGGTCTCTCTAGGATGGACCTATTCCCCTGCTCCCCCACTATCATGACCCCACCCCCCTTTACCCTCTTCCTCTTTCCCCTTTGAATTGCACCACATGGCTTGGTAGCTTTTTACACAGGGCAGTGGTTCACCTGGTGAGGGGAGGAGGGGTTGGAAGAGCCAGACTGTAACCTGACCTGGTTTTCAACTGGGACCCACCCGCAGTCAGTAAGTCTGCCTGAGATCTAGGCCACCCGCTGGGCGTTGCCCCCATAATACTGACAGGAAGACTGCTGAGCCTCTGGGGTCTCCCACCCTAATACCGTAGCCAAAACGCCAAGGTCCTAGATTTTTTTTCAGCTCAAAGCCCCCCCACCCTTCCTCATCTTTCTTTCCTTCTCCCTAACCCCTTTAATAATTTGTCAAGGAAAATCAAAGAGAAATGTTTGGAAACAATTCCTACTTGGTACAAATGTCAATTTAAACAATGAGACCAACCTTCAGTCCCTGAACCATAAATAGCAGAGACGGGAGCAGTGGGGACTCATAAAGCATCAGGAAAACCAGGCCGTGTCCACCGTCCCACTGGTATTTAGTGATTCCTATTAATCCTGGGTCAGCATTTCATTAGAAGCCCTGTCCCTTTCCTAGGCTGGATTTGGCAACGAGAAGAAAGGTTAGGGGAGGACTAAGAATTTCATGCTGACCTGGAGGTGGGGGGGGGGCGGTACTATGATGCACCTGTTGCATGTCAAAGTCACAGAGATCCCTCAAGGTCGATGAAAGGCTGAGGGGAAAGAGAAATGAGAAGACACATCTCTGGATCCCAAAAGACCAGAAAACCCAGCCTTTGCCCTCCTTCCCTTTAGGGGGTGTTACTCCATTCTCTTCTAGGGTTAGGGTTTCTGGCCCTGTAGCTTTAGTTAGTAAAGCAGATTTCCTCTAATCTTCCCATCTCACACCCCCACCTCCCCAGCTATACAGAGGGGAAGACAAGGCTGCTGCTGGCAGCCCTAAACTGACCTTTTTTCCCCCACTTTTCCATTTATTCTTCATTCCATCTCTCTCTCTCTCTTTCTGTGCAAGGCAGTGAGGGTTAAGTGACTTGCCCAGGGTCACACAGCTAGTAAATGTCAAGTGTCTGAGGTCGGATTTGAACTCAGGTCCCCCCGAATCCAGGGCCAGTGCTTTACCCGGCTGACCCTCTCTTCTATGTTTTTTGGGAAAGAAACTCCTAAAGTTTTTTCTGTAATGGGGATAAAAGGAAGAAGTTTTCTCCTCCCTCCAACACCCTAAAACAAGCTGTTGGCTGCCTTCACAGGACAATTCATTCTCTTGCCAGTAATAGTTTTACTGACTGGAAATCAGGTCTTGGTATCATTGCAACTCCCTGCTAAGTCCCCCCACCCAATTCATTGCAAAGCTTAGAGACTTGTCTCTTGGAGAGACTCTCTCTCTCTCTCTAATATATATTTCTATCTATCTATCTCTATATGGCAAATGGGCATTCCATAGGTAAAAAAATAAATGGTAAGTCAGGGTTTGGGAAGAGTTTAGCAGTAAGAAACAGTAACTGCATGACTAAGGCAGAAATATGCTTAATGTGATCGTACATATAGAACCTTTATCAGATTGCTTTATGTCTTGGGGTGGGGAGAAAAAATTTGGAACTCAAAATCTTATCAAAACAAATGGTGAAGAAAACAATAACTGTATGGTTGCAGAAAAGACCCTGACCTGGTATCAGGAGAGTCTGCTGGGGGAGGGGAAGGGTTGGAATCTCCTGATCATCTGAGTTGGGGCCAGGGGGAATGGTTCTCATGTTGCTGTTTCCATTCTGGGCTCTGGTCTAGCCAGAAAGCAGCACTGTACAAGCAACCTAGTGCTGGCTCTACCTTGGAGGTGATATAAAGTAGGCAGAACAGGCAAGCTGCCTTCCTCTCCTTCTCTCCTGTGGTAGGGAAGAGGAGGGGCAGTGGTGAGAAGTGGGAGGAGTCAGAATTATGAACCAAGTTTTCCTGAAAAGTCTCTTTGCCTGTGTGGTTTGGTCCCTCCCAGACTCGGCAGCAACCTCACCGACTCTGGGCAAAGGGCTGGGATATACTTGAGTAGAAGGGAGAAATGGTACCCTTCTTTTTCTCTGAAACTCACCAAAGGGTCCCTTGTATTGGCAGAGGACCAAGAACTGGTGAGATAGGGAAGGTTTAAGGCCACCCCATCCAGGACAGTTTGCTTTCTGCACAGAACTAGGCTAGACATGTCCAGCCCCTTTTTTCCCCTTTTAGACTTTTCTCTCCCTTCTCAGAGTGTTTTCCTAACCACTCCATTGAAACGTTCCCACATCCCTTCCAAAGGCCTCTCCCTGGAGATGGTGATTATTATTGTTTCTCAGGTCCCTGGGGACAGAATCGGAGTATGGATGGGGGGGGTCCTAAGTAGGAGATTGAGAACTAGATCAAGAAAGTCCTTCCTAGAAGCACTGAGACAGGAATAGGCAGCTGGGATGGGAAGGGCTATAATAATAACTGACATTTGTATTCTATTTTAAGTGCGTTACATACATTATCTTATTTGAGCTTCACAACAACCCAGTGAGGTAGCTATTACTACACGTATTAATATCAGCATTTTGTAGATGAGGAAATTAAGTCTCAGAAAAGTTCATTAGTAACTCACCTGTGACTTAAGAGCTAGTAAATATCAGAGGTGAATTTAAAACAGGGGTTTCCAATCCAAGTCCAGCATTCTCTCCACCATGGGGCCTATTTGGCTGATCAGTGAACAGGTTTTCCCCTTGCTTCCCCTCTCCCCACTTTGCCCCTGCCACACCCGTCCTCATATTTTTTTCATCTGCCAGCTCAGGCTCCCTCCTCTAGTTTCACTCTAACAGCACTTGGCCTCAACCCCTAGAATTGTAGGGAGGTGGGGGGTGCGGTAGGGGGCAGTTGAGACCCACCCTCCTTCCACACCCCAAAGAATTTGGGTTTGCCCAGTCTCACTACTGGAAGATCTCAAAGCACTTTCACTAGGCCGTTCCTTCCCTCATATTTCTTCCCAGAGGAAGGGAAATGACTCATACAGAGGTCACCTCAAATAGGTGATGTTGTCAGCCAAAAGCACAGGGCTTTCCTAGGGCACCTTGGATTCCCCTCTAAGCAGCCACTCCTTTCCCTCTAGGGGCAAAGGACTTTTAATTCCTCATCCCCAAGGTGTCCCCACAGCGGGCATGGAGGTTGTGGGGGGAGTATGGAGGGAATTGGCAAAAGAAAAGTCCTATTTCCTTCCAGCCTCAGGACAGGCTCAGGGGCATTAGAGAAGGCTCAGCCTCCAGCCTCTGGGGTAGGCTCCCACATCCTGGCAGTGGTTGTCCTTCCCCGTGTGGTTGGCAACCTCAGTCCGAGGTCAGTTCTGCAATCACGTGAACCCCTCACGTTTGCAAGGTTGCAGAAAGGGGCTGTTTGATCTCCCAGAGAGCAGCCGGGCTTGCCAGTCACTCCTCAGGAATTCACATGCTTCTGCCACACACAATTCCCCAACCCGCCACCCCCCTACTCTCCACCCCATCCCACTCCACTTCCAGCTCCGCCTAAGGCCACGCTAGAGGTTTTCTAAGGCAGAAGGAAATAAAACAGTGTAAGGGAGCTTGCCTCCTGCATAGACTACAAGTCCCAGCAATCCTCGGGCAACACAGGCGCACTGAGCTCAACGTGCCTGCCTGCTGGAAAAGTGTGTCACTGGGGCACGAGGCGCTCCCTTGGATCACATGGTACCTGCTCCAGTGCCGCGTGCGGGCTCGGGAGCCCTGGGCTTCTGGCGCCTGCGCAGAGCCCTCTGTCCCAGGGAAAGCGGCTCGGGCAAAGGCGGCTGAGATTGGCAGAGTGAAATATTGCAGCTGAGGCGAGCGCATCAGGGCACTCGTCTTCTTCCCATCACCTCTCCACCTCCCGACTCCAACCTCTCTCCATCCAGGACCACCAGCATCGGCCATCTCCTGGATTGCTACGCTGCACTGCCGCAAACCTACTGGGCAGTAGCCCTAGAGTGCATTGCAGAGACCCTCCCCTCTCTCCTTTTCCAGCCAGAGCCACTGCAGACTGATTGCACCCGCTCTCCCTTGCTGCTCCTCCCATGCAAAACAGATCTCTGCTACCCCCCCAGCTTCATAACCTTCTGGAGGGCTTGCTGCCATCTAGTCATCCAAAGACTGTCGCCAGGTGCCGCGGACCCCGACCCTGAGGGTGCTAGGCTGGGGGATTCCCCGCCGTCAGCCAGTGGCGCAGTGAGTGAGGGCCGCAGAACGAAACTCCAGCTTGAGACACAGTCCTGTTTGAATGAGAGCTGTCAGTTTGGTGAAGCCATGACGACCAACCCTGGACTCCAACAATAACACAGGTACAGTGGCCCCTGGGCTGGCCGTCTCTGCACCACCAGCACCTTCTGGGGGCCCCCCTTTACTACCAGCAGGGGGAAGGGGCAGAGATGCCGGCCCGGGTCTGAATGGCGTCTCAGGGTGGATTTTCACGGGGGTCGGGTTGGGGAAAAAGGGGTATCGTTCTTGGAGTCCTGCACTGGGGCTCCCGAGGCCGGAGGAGGAGGCCTTTGGGTAAACATTGAGGGCAAGCGGGTGAGCTGGGAATCTCGAGAACAGACCCTCTGGGCTTTCCCCCCGCCCCCGCCCCCACCCCCGCCCCAATCGCAGCCTGCTCTGGCGCGGGAGACAGAGGCTCTATCCGCAAGCGGACGCCTCGCCTCCGCCTCCCTCCCCTCCCGGAGGGCTTCCCTGAAACCCGAGAAGGAAGGGTTACGCTCCCTGGGGCTGGGGGCTGGGGAGCAAGAGCTCCTAGCAGGACCCATCCTCCGTGGGGCAGGCTGCTCGGGATACCCGCAGCGGGCCTGGGGTCGAGGTGTCCAGTGAGCGGACCCTTCTCCTGGGCTGGAGGAGCGGGAGAGGGAGGGCAGGCGGGAAGCCGGGCCAGGGTCAGGGCCGGGGCACAGCCCGGGCCGGGGTCGGCTCGTATAGCCCCGCTGCCCCCTCGGCTCACATGGCCGCCGGGCTGGGCCCACGTGCTGCGTTTGTTATCATTCAGCCGTCGCAGCGGCTGCATCCCCATTGGCGACGCCTCCCGCCCCGTTACATAATGAGCTCCGCCTCCCCGTCGCCGAGGCAAACGTGGGTTCCCCCCCCCCGCCCTCTTTTCTCCCGCCCCATCCAGCTCTGCTGGCTCCCCCTCAGCTCCGCCTCTGACTCCCAGGCTCGCGGAGGTCGAGGTGGGGCTCCTCCTGGCCTGACGGGAAGCGCGTGGGGCCGGGGTCTCCAGTTCCGGGTTCCTCGTTGGGGAGCCACGTGCGAAAGGCACACGTGGAGTGGGGACGTGTGGCCGGCTGAGGGCCCAGCCCCGCCCCGCCCGGTGCATCGGGATCTGGGTGAAGCTGGGCTGACTCACTGCCCCCGCCTGCCTCTTTTTTCCTCACCTCCCCCACGGGTGGCTGAGTTGGCTGGGGCCAGCCGTGACCTTGCACTGCCCTCCAGTTTCCAAAGCCAAGGAGCCCCACACCTATCCATTACCGCATTCTCTCTGCGTCCCAGTCTGTGGCTGCCCTATTCCTCCCTCTGGTCCCTTTGTCCTGCACTCAGTGTCCCCGTATGTCAGAGATCTACCTGGCTGCGAATCGTGCCCTCCACTATCTTCTAACAAATTAAACATTTGTTAATCTCTGCTATAGCTGAGACCCTTCGCCAGGCTTCCACTTCTTTTGTCCTTACATACTCTCTGCCCCCCCATACAAATTCTCAAGTTACTACAGGAAACAACTTGTGTCTCAGCTCCTGAAAAGCAAACGGGAAAACAAAAACCAAACTATAAAGGAACTTAATTTTTAGACCAGAAGCCTGCTCCCCTCCATGTTCTGGAAGGCACCACTCAGCTATAGATAGCATGGACCGCTCTGGGGGAGCTGAGATCAGCTTGATTTATTAGCAGGCCAGGGCTCATTTTTTTCTGTGCCTGCCTCCAAAACTTGAAACTCCGGAGTTGGATTATTGCGCAATTCTTTATGGAGAGTTAGGTTTACCCAGACTAGTCTTGAGCTATTTTGAGTTTGTCCCCGCCCATCTCAGTGTGTCTGTGTGTGTGAGCAGGCAGCATGTGCCTATTTCGGCATCATGTGTGGTATGCCTGCTCACACGTGCCTTCCACCTTCAACTCCCTTGGCCACTTCAGGCCATCCTGCACAGAAGGCAGGTCAAGGGTTCCCACTGGGTGTGGCAGGCATCTTGCCCCTTTTCCTCAGAGTGCCTGGTGGCCACCTGAGGGGTGTGGCTGTTCAGGTGTCTTCCAGATGATGGCACAGCTTTCTTGAGCACTGCCCAAAGGGACAAAGCTCTCCTCTTGCTGGAGAAAATCTGGGAAGCTCTATTTTCCCAGCTTGGAGCCCAACTGTTCATGTTCCAAACCAACTGTCATCACTTAAACCATATATCCCTATGCAGGGAACTCAGAATAAAGTATACTCTGGCTCTAGGCCAGAACATTGAAAAGGACTTTCCTCCCCAACCCAGGATCGACCTTATAATGAATGGAATCATAAAGGATATAGATCTTGTAATGAAAAGAGTGTTGCATTTAAACTCCAACAATCTGGGTTGGAATTCTTGATCTGCTATTAATTACTAGTTATTAGCTATGATATATGACATTGTGCAAGTCATTTCCATACTGGGTTTCATTTTCCCCTAACCCTAAAGTCAAGAGGTTCCACAAAAGACCTTTCATAGCCGTATTTCCTACAAATTGGGAAACCTTAGGAGAAAACATGATCTTGGGGCAGCTAGGTTGGCGAACTTGATAGAACACCGGCCCTGGAGTCAGGAGGACTTGAGTTCAAATCTAGATACCTGACACTAGCTGTGTGAACCTGGGCAAGTCACAACTCTAATTGCCTCACCAAAAAAGAAAAGAAAAGAAAACATGATCTTGAAGATTGAGAAAAATAGGAAAGAGAGTTTCATGACCTAATGTAACATGAACCCTATTTCTCCATTGAGGGGTCAGCCTTCAGGTGAATCTTCACCTTTGGAGGTGGTCTTGGTACTAAGATCAGAAGGTCTTTCTTAGAGGAAATGGGTCTTGTGACCTGGCTCCTCCTCCCTTCATTATCCCAGGTTCAGCCATACACAAGTAGGTCGGCCATAGCAACTCATGTTCATGGAGGGGAGGGGGAGGGGAGGGGACCCAAGGCAAGCGTGGGAGCCAGGATACAAGCCCTTCAACCAATCTTCCTAACCCAGTAATATGTGTTGGGTGAGAGGGACTTACCTACTGGCATAGGATCAAGAGCTTTGCAGAGTCATTTTAGGCCTGCTCTTTGGAGTAAGAAATTTGGCAAAAATGGGCTCTTTTGGGGGTCAGAGCACCTTAGGGGAAACTTCCAGCCACCCCAGTTGGAGGGGCTTGAGATAGGGGCACTAGATATGTCTGTAGGGTTGGACAGCACTTTGAGGGATCTCTGGGTAATGACTAACCTCCCTCTCCTCTTGTCTCTTTTCCTCTGTCAGGTGGAGTCATCACCTACATTGGCTCCAATGGCTCATCTCCCAGCCGAAACCAGCCCCCGTTTCTCTCTGCAGTGAGAGCTCCAACGGCAGCTTCCAGTCCCTGACCCATGCCTTCCCTACCTACTTTCCACCCTCCCCCACTGGCTCCCTCACCCAGGACCCAGGCCGGCCCTTTGGGGGTGGTCCCCCTGGCTTGAGGGAAGATGGCTCTCCTTCATCATCATCTTCCTCCTCCTCTTCCTCCTCCTCCTCCTCCTCCTCCTCCTTCTATAATGGAAGTTCCCCTGGAGGACTACAGGTAGCCATGGAGGACAGCAGCCGAGTATCCCCCAGCAAGAGTACCAGCAGCATCACCAGTGAGTCTTGGACTGGGGTGTGGGTGGCACTGTTAAGGAATAGATGCCTGTATTTCCTCTTGTTTGCATGATTTTCATTTCATTTAAAAATTAATGACTGCCCCTTCTCCTTTACCCACCCCTCCCCAAAAACATCTTAGCCTTAGAAAAATTCAGTTGGACTGTGCCCACTATAGCCAAACCTAACCCTGACCTGTGGGGACTGAAGCCTTTTTCTCTGGGGGTCAATGAATCGCCACCCCCAAGGAGGCTGGCTTACCCTGTGTTTCTGTCCCCTTCACCCATCCTTTCCTCCAGAGCTCAATGGCATGGTGCTCCTTTGTAAGGTGTGTGGGGATGTTGCCTCCGGCTTCCACTATGGAGTCCACGCTTGTGAAGGCTGCAAGGTGAACGGGGTACCCCTGGGTGAACAGGGGGTTTGGGGAAGGGCTGAAAACTGAGCCCATAGGGTCTTCAGGGCCTCCTGAGGCCAAGGGCACAGAGAGGAGGGTGGGTGGTGGTGGCGGAAAGGTATATGGCTCTTTCTAGTCCTCCAGCCTGCCAAGGGCCATGCCCACCCAGACTGACGCCTCCCCTCACTTCCTCTCTAGGGATTCTCTCCGACGAAGCATTCAGCAGAACATCCAGTACAAAAAGTGCCTAAAGAATGAGAGTTGTTCCATCATCCGTATCAACCGTAACCGCTGTCGCAGTGCCGATTCAAGAAATGCCTGTCTGTTGGCATGTCCCGGGATGGTAAGGACCTGATTGTCCTCTTCCCTCCCTTCACCACACCTCCACTTATTTTAGGTCCCAGCTCTAACTCCTTATGGCCTTCAGGGTCTCAGCTATTGGTTTGGTAAATATTCTCTCTCACCCCTAAGACTGAAATGGATTTACAGAATAATTTGCATCCCATTTCCAGCAGAGAGTTCCAGATCGACAGACACGTGGCTTTATAGAATTGTTAGAGCTGGGAAGGTACTGAGGGGTCAGTCATTTCATCCACTCTCCTCATTTTTTTAGAGGAAGGCACTGAGGCCTAGAGATGTCGAGGGACTTCCCTAGGTTCATGACAGAGATGGGACTGGAACCCAGTCTTCTGACTCCTGGACCCAGTGCTTTTCCTAATGTTCCAGGTGCCCTTGAGGGCTCTGATCAGGGTCCGGAGTCATTGTTTAGCTCCTCCCGGGCCACACTGGACTGTCCCTGTTGGCTTAGAGTGCTCAGCTAGGAGTCGGCTGCTCTGACCCCACTCCCTCTTCTAGTATTCAGTGTCATGAACCCCTTGTTCACACCAACCTCTCTCCAGAACGAGAGCAGCTCAGATTGATGATGGAAGAGGAAGGGAGATGGGGGAGGGAGAAGAGTTTCCTGACATCTCGGTCTTTCCTCCCCACCAGCCGTACGTTTTGGGCGAATCCCAAAGAGGGAGAAGCAGAGGATGCTTGCCGAGATGCAAAGTGCCATGAACCTGGCTAATAACCAGCTGAGCACCCAGTGCCCACCTGAGGCCTCACCTGCCAGAATCCCTGCCCCTGGCCCACTGGGCTCCTCACCACCCCAGTTCCAGCTCCTTCACCCCTTGTGGGCTTCTCCCAGTTTCCCCAGCAACTGACACCACCTCGATCTCCGAGTCCTGAGGCCAAAGTAGAAGGATGTGATCTCCCAGGTGGCTCGAAGCCCACAGAGAGATCTTCACCTATGCCCATGACAAGCTGGGCCACAGGACCCAATGGTATAAATGCCAACCAGACACCTAGTGGCCCCCCAGCATCTACAACACCCCGCTGGGAAAACCATTGCTGTCCTCCAGCACCTCCTGATGACAACAATTCTGCTGCCACCCAGCGCCACAATGAAGCCCGAAATGGACTTCGTCCAGCTCCAAACTCATACCCGCCAACCTGGCCAACCACTACCCCCCACCATGGATGCCACCAGCATAATAGCAACGGGCACCGCCTCTGCCCTACCCACATGTATCAAACCCCAGAGGCTGAAACCTCAACTGGTTGTCCCTGGCAGGACCGCTCTAAAAACATTCTGTTGGTGAGTGTTTTGGGGGCTCCATTTGGTATGAGATTGGGGTTGAGATTGTGTCCTGGATTTGGACTTGAGGTAGGGTAGCAGAGGACTCTTAAGTATGGGGCATTACTTTTTAAAAATTTTTTTTATATATATATATATTTTTTTTTGGTGAGGCAATTGGGGATAAGTGACTTGCCCAGGGTCACACAGCTAGTAAGTGTCAAGTGTCTGAGGCTGGATTTGAACTCAGGCCCTCCTGAGTCCAGGACCAGTGCTCTATCACTAGGGCATTACTTTTTCCAGCTTTTGGGGAGCCTCTGTCTTAGGGGCAGTACCAGTCCCCCTTTTCTAGGAGGATAAGGGTAGTGGAAGGCTTTTGTGGTCTAGAACCTCGGGGATGTGGCCCACTTTGTGTGGAGGCTCTTCCTCCAGTCTGGTTCTTAATCTCTGTCTTCACCTTCCTCCCTACTTACTCTTTTTTTTTGGGTGGGGGCAATGAGGGTTAAGTGACTTGCCCAAGGTCACACAGCTAGTAAGTGTCAAGTGTCTGAGACTGGATTTGAATTCAGGTCCTCCTGAATCCAGGGCTGGTGCTTTATCCACTGAGCCAACTAGCTGCCCCTCCCCTCCCCCACTTACTCTTTAAGTTGAGTATGCTATCCCTTAGGAGGACAGCCTATGGCTGGATTCTCATAGAGCACCCGCTTCCTGCAGAGGTTTGTGCCTTGGCCTTATGTCTCCCATCATTTCTTCCTCCAGGCGTGTCCCATGAACATGTACCCCCACGGGCGCAGTGGGCGAAGCGTTCAGGAGATCTGGGAGGACTTCTCAATGAGCTTCACACCGGCTGTGCGGGAAAGTCGTAGAGTTTGCTAAGCACATCCCAGGCTTCTGTGACCTTTTCTCAGCATGACCAGGTCACTCTGCTCAAGGGCTGGAACCTTTGAGGTAAGCTTTCCCTGACCTGGAACACTTGTTGCCAGGGAGACCAGGATGCCTCTTCTAGAGCTGAAACCCCAGTCCCATTCCAGGCCCCACCTTCTTTCTTTGCCATCTCAACTGAGGACTGAGAATAGGAGGGGTTGTCTTGTGGGTTCCCACGGTAGGATGTTTCCTCTCCCCATTCCTCTACCTTGGGGGAAGGGGACTCCATTTTTCATAAACCCTTAGTTACAAGAGTTCTTCCTTAGGTGTGATCCAAATATACCCTGCCAAACTTCAATGCGTCATCCACATACAAAATTTGGTGTCCTTTCTTCTAACTGGTGGGATTTGGCAGTTTAGGGGGCAGGTGGCCCCTGGACTGACTCACATAACCCCTCCCCATGTGCTGATGTCTACGTTTCGCTTCACTGTTCAATGTGAAAGAGCAAACAGTCATGTTCCTGGAGCCGCACGGACATACAGTCTGCAGGAACTGGGCGCTATGGGCATGGGGGACCTGCTCAATGCCATGTTCGACTTCAGTGACTGAAAAGCTTCAACTCCCTGGCCCTCACAGAAGAGGAGCTGGGGCTATTTACCTGCCGTGGTGCTTGTCTCTGCAGGTAGGCGGGTGGCCCCTGCCACAGGGAATGTGGAGGGATACGGGGACAGCTACCTGCAGGCTCTTGGCCTTCCAGTCTCTGGTCAGATGGGATGTCAGGGACAAGCTTCTGAAGACTTGAGATGCTAGACAGGGCCCCTCTACTCAGGGTGATTTCTTCCTGGGCCCTGTAGTATCTTTTCACACTCTCTCCCACCAGCATGGATTTCTTGTGAACTATGTAGTGTCCCTTGTCCAGGGACCTTTCCAGCCTCCTTAGTAAACTCGCTGCCCTCTTCTCTTCTCCCAATAGACCGATCAGGTATGGAGAACTCGGCCTCTGTGTGAACAGCTTGCAGGATGACGCTGCTCCGGGCGCTTGTTTGCCACTGGTCCTGAGAAGAATAGGCCCCCTCTGAGACCTTCCCGTTTCACCAAGCTGCTGCTTAGCTGCCCGACCTCCGAACCCTCAACAACCTGCATTCCGAGAAGCTGCTTTCCTTCCGAGTAGATGCCCAGAGTGACTACCGCCACCCCCACCAACCGCTGCCTCTGTCAGGCGCTCTCCTTGTACGAACCGAACTCTGCACTTCTCTCTCCTTTAAGAGACAAAAAAGACAAAACAAACCACCATCCCTCCCCCAGAATCTTATTTATATTGTTATAAAATGTTCCACGATGAGCCTCTGCCCCCACCCCCACCCCCGCCTTCTTGTACATAGCTCCCTCCTCCTGGAACTTCGCTACCCCCCCCCCCTCTCATTGAAGCCCCAGTCACCTGAGTGTCCCTGTTCCCATCTCAAATCAGTAGGTTGACATCTATCTGATCTGGCTTCTGTGTGTGTGTTAAGGGTGCTTTGGGGGAAGAGGGTTACACCTCTGCTAATAGAGCAAAAGCCCACTCTACCAGAAGCTGGGCTTAGGAGGGGGAATGTAACAGATGCAGGGTCCACAGGGGAGTTATTTACATCATATATTTATTACATAAATATATAGTAAAATAAGACGAGCGACCAATTACCGAATATAATATCTTTCTTTAAAATCCTGACCCCAAAACACAACGGGGTGAAAAAATCGCACATAACAGACATACTGATTGTCAATATGGGGTGGGGGGGTCAGGATAGGCCTCCCCCCATTCCTCCTACCGGCCATTATTCCTCCCTAGGGGAAGAAGCTACCCCCCACCAGCCATATTTCCCCCCACCCCCCACCCCACAGCACCAGCTTCTCATACATTCAGTAGCCGCCCACAGGCTAGTACCCCCCCCAGGAGTTATGGGGTAGGGTTCCCCATGTCCCCCCCTTGTGGACGGTGTCTTTGCCCCCCACCCCCTCTCTACCCTGTAGGCCGGCCACCAGGGGATGAGGGCAGGGACAGGGGACTCCTCTCTCCCCACTCCCCCCCACCTGGGACAGAGCAAGGTGGGGAGCTGGATGAGGTATGTGTGTTAAGAATGATAGGTGGGGGAAATACTGAGATGGGGAAGGAGGCAGGGTGGGGGTAGGAACTGGGAAGGGGGGCAGTGTAGTGGTCATGGCTCTAGGGCCCCCCTCATCCTATCTTGGGCACCCCCCCACAGCCAATACTGCAACACTAAGCCCCACCCCCACCACTGAAGTGTCCTGGCCCAACACTGGAGGGGGTTTGCTAAGCACCCTCAAGTCATGTCTGGCCACCCCTCCCTCCTTATTAGCACCAATGATCTCCAAGATTAGGACCCCCTAGTCCTCTACTTCCCACAGTAGGGATAGGGGAATTTATGAATCTAGAGCAGGTGCTCTAAGACTCCCTGTCTCCATGGCCCCTCCAGACTTCCCCCAAATTAAGTATATTCATGAATTGGGAACATTCACCCAAACACACGCGCGCACACACACCATGCATCATCCATACATGTACTTGGACAGACCTTAACCCAGGCTGCTGTCCATCTCCCATCCCCGATACCAAGACAGTGCAGGGTAACATGGGGCTGGGTCATAGATCATCTGGTGTGGTTGGAGATGGGTGGTGTGCTGGAAGTAAATTCCCAAATGCCCTATAAAGGGGCCAATCCCACTTAGCCCCTCTGCCTTCCTGCTGTGTCATGGCTGAAAATAGTAGAAGTAGACAGAGCAAGTACAATCGCTGGCCCTGTGGTAGGGGGTAGAAACCTTGGAGGAAGGTAGACTCATCCTAGTGACCTGGAGTCTGCATCAGTGCCCCAGGATAAAGAGACAGAGAGAGACAGAAAGTGTGCCAGGCAGCAAATGTGAAGGACAGACACGTGGACAAACATGCATGTGCGCGCACACAGACGACACAGACACAGATACGCACACAACCTGGTCTCTCCTATCCCCTACCCTGCAGATCTGGGCTATGTGTATGAGGGGTAAGTGTGCTGGGAAATGGAAGGGGGTTGTAGTGAGGATGGCATCTCTTAGTCTCAGGCCAGGAGATTTCTTGGGTGGGCAGAGGGCGCATACTTGGCTCGGTAGAGCTCAGGTACCAGGGTGTGTGTAGATGGTGAGGAGGGGTGGTGTGGGGTGTCAGTGCAGGGGTTAGGCCAAGGGGAGAGGTGGTAAATCCTCTGCTGCTTAAGACATTTTTGCCCAAGTAGTGCAAAGAGGAGGAAATCCACAACCCCTTCGCCCCCAACACTCTTATCCCATCACCCATGGCTTCTTGGGACAAGGGTCTCCATCCTTGCCCATATATATGACCCCATATTCCTCATGCCTGCTCATTCCCTTTCCAGGGGCTAGCTCCAACAGTCCCTGGTAGGGGGTGGGGGGGGGGAAATGGGCTGCAACACTCCAATCAACAAACCAAAGCAGTGAACCCTGGCCAGAAAGACTGTGCCCTCCCCTGGCTTTCATTTTCCTGGGTGAGGGTTGGGACGCAGCTCAAGTTAGAGTTCCTGAATTAGTTTAAAGGAGCATTGAGTCCCTGGTTGGGAGAAGAGGAGGGTGGCAGACAGGGCCAAAGAGTTTCAGAGACAAAATGAACATCCCCTCAAAACCTCCCACGATCTCCCCAAAATAAAACCTAAGTGCCATTTCCCCAGCCCCTCCATACTGCCACCATCACGGTGCCCTCTGAGACATCAGGGTACTGCCAGGAATGGAGGAGACAAGGGTAAAAGAAGGGACGGGGTTAGTGCAGAGAGAGAGAGAGAGAGAGAGAGAGAGAGAGCGAGAGAGAGAGAGAGAGAGAGAGAGAGAGAGAGAGTGTGTGTGTGTGTGTGTGTGTGTGTGTGTGTGTGTGTGTGTGTGTAATCTTGGAGGAGAGAAGAGTGATCTAGGAGCAGAGTTAGAGAGATACCCAAACTCAAAAAAACCCCCCAGTGCAGCCTTTTGATTGTAGCTAACTCTGCAGAATATGGGAAGGAAGGTGGCGAGCTGGGACCATACATAGTCTTTCCTGGTGTGGACGCCAAGATGGCCTTCTACCTGCCAGAGGCAGGAAGGGGGTGGGCACCGTTTAGGGGAGGGGAAGTCCTGGAGATGGTGGGCATTTTTAACAGGGAGCCATATAGGGGGGGTACTGGCTGGCATCCAGTGTGAGAGTAGGATGGAGCTCAGAATTAGCGGGGCACAAGTGGCAAGCAGAGGGTGCAAGGTATGTGCGCCAAGGGGGGCAAGGGCAAGTGGGGAAGGGAGGGAAATGGAGGTGGCCAGGACTCTGTGCTTTAAACTCTGATTGGTGGCCCCCGCCCAGGAGGTGGTGGGTGATGGTGGAGCTCTCTTTTTGGGGGAGGGGGGGCAGCTGTCAAGTGCATTTGGGATGGGTAAGTCTTGTCCTGTCCTCCCCCATCCCAGGTCCTCTCCCCAGCCGGCCTCAATTAATAATTTAATATCATCATCTCTCTGTCCTCTTTTTTTTTGTCTTTTCTCTCTTTCTCTATTTTTTTTTCTCCACTTTTCTTTCTTTTACCCTCGTCGCTTCCAAAAGTGCAGTTAGAGTGACTATAACTTTTAACCTCCCAGGGAGGAGCCAATGCTGAGGCTTCTCTGTGCAACCCAGGTATCTGAGCATGAAAAGAGGGGCCCTAGCCCAGGACCTGGGTTAAGGAATAAGAGGGAGAGAGGGAGGCTTTTTTGGTGGGGGGAGGGGTTGAGGGCAGCTCCCCCCACAACCCCCTCCTTCCCCTACAGTTCAGATGGCTCCTTGTTCCATCTCTTCTCCCCATTTTCCCCCTGCCCTGGGGGGGGGGGGGCTCCTAAAAATTGCCAGAGGACTCCCCTTCCCACTGGCAGCGTCCTTTTTCATTTTCTTGAGTTGGTTTTTCTTTTGTTTGTTTGTTTGTTTGTTTGTTTTGCCTGATCCCAGGATAGGAAGGAGGTCTCTGAGGAGGGATCTTGGCTAGGCTGTGTGTGGGAGGCAAAAATATACAGAAGGAAAGACAGAAGAGGGATGTAGGGTGGCATCCCCTAGCCCTGCCCCTTCTCCTGCTGCACCCCCTGCAGCTCCACATGCCCCACCTCTCCCCATGCCCCAGCACTGGGGGTTTAGACTTCCTGATCCTCGAAGACCTCGAGGAAGAGTGGGGGAAAGAGTTCAGTGGGGCACTCGACTTTCATGTGTAGGAAGCGGCTGGCATGGCAGGCCCCGATCATCCGGAGATCAGTCACCTTCATCAGCAGCTTGGGCCAGAAGTGGGGAATGTTGTGTTTACGGTGGTTGATGTAGTGCTCGAAAGCCAGCAGGTAAGCCTCCTGGCACTTCTCTATCTTGTCCACACACAGCAGGCCCGAGCGGTCTGCATAGGAAAGAAGGGTTAGGGTTAGGGTTAGGGATCGCTTGTCCAAAGAAGTGGGGAAAGGCCCGAGGATCCCAAGGGGAGGGAGATGTCAGCAAAGGGCCCCTAAGTGGACAGACTAGGGAAAGAATATTAGGACAGAGGAGACAGAGACACAACAGAGGATGAGCTAAGGGGAGAGAGAGCTGGGGGGGGGGGGGGGAGTGGTGGAGAAACTGAGGAACCAATGGGAGACTGAGGAACTGAGAGGCCTGGGGAAGAGATGGAGAAACAGAGAAAGTTGTGGGAGACTGAGAGGGACTGAGAGTTGGGGGAAAGACTGAGGAACGATGGGGAGACAGAAGGACAAATGAGAGACTAAGGGGAGAGGAGAGCTGAGAGAGTTAAGAGGGAGAGGCTGAGAGACAGAGAAAGGTGGAGAAGAGGAAAAGAATAAAGAAAACTGAAAACACTTAGGGGAAAGCCTGAGGGGACAAGGAGATACAGAGGGCCTGGGGGCTAGAAACACAGGGGAGGGACAGAGAGAACAAGGGAGATTGAAGGAGACAAAACAAAAACATCAGGAGGAGCCAGAAAGAAGGAAGCCAGCAAGCGGCAGCTAGGTGGCACAGTGGATAAAGCACCGGCCAGGGATTTAAGAGGACCTAAGTTCAGGGGCAGCTAGGTGGCGCAGTGGATAAGAGCACGGCCTGGCCCTAGTCAGGAGTACTTGAGTTCAAATCCGACCTCAGACACTTAACACTTACCAGCTGTGTGACCTTGGGCAAGTCACTTAACCCCAATTGCCTCACTTAAAAAAAATTAAAAAAAAAAAAGAGGACCTGAGTTCAAATCTGCACTTGCTAGCTGTGTGATCCTGGGCAAGTCACTTAACCCTCATTGTCCCACCCAAAAAAGATTGGAACCCAAAACTATATATAAAAATAAGAAGGAGACCAGCAAGCCCAAAGCATCTTCCCAAGGATCTCTTCCCTCCCACAACTGGTACCTGAAGACATGAGCAGCACAGCCTGGAGCAGAGCCACTTCTGTGTCGTCCAGGTTGAAGGCAGAGAGTGATTTGCCCAGGTCGAAGATGGCATCAGAGACCACCCCCAGGCCACCATTCTTCAGCTGCTCCCGTTTGACTGCCATCTCCCCACTCAGCGTCAAGGTCTCACTCTCAGGGTCATAGCGTACGGCAGCCCGCAGAGACATGATCTCCATACAGCAGCCCTTCAGCAAGATGATCTGGTCTTCACAAGGCAGCTGGAGGAAACAGGGTGAAGGGGAGAGAAGGTCAATACATCCCTCCTTCTCTGGTCCATAGATCTCCCCCACCTCCACCCATGCCTCCACCCCATCACCACCAGGTCTGGAGCCCAAGGGTCCCCATAAAGCTGAATTAGTTGCTACAACAGCAGATAGGAGAAAGGCAGCATGATGATAATGCAGGAGGTCTTAATCTAGGGGTCCAAGAATTTTTTTTTCTTTTTGCAGGGCAATTGGGGTTAAGTGACTTGCCCAGGGTCACATAGCTAGTAAGTGTTAAGTGTCTGAGGCTAGATTTGAACTCAGGTCCTCCTAAATCCAGGGCTGGTGCTCTATTCACTGTGCCACCTAGCTGCCCCCAAGAATTTTGATAGTTCTATTTCAATAGAATTTGTTTCCTTTGTAATCCTAATCCATTTTATTTTATACATGTAAGAACAGTTTGAGAGGGTGTCTGTGACCCACAAAAAGCTGAAAAATTCCTGGGGTAATAGAAATGGTGCTGGGCTTGGTATCAGCAAAGTCTTGCATTCCAACATGTACTAGCATAATCTCACTGAGTCTCAGTTTTTTTATCTGTAAAACGGAACTCATAAAACCTGCCATACCTATTCCATTGGTTATCAGGATGAAATGAGATAGTGAATGTAAAGTACTTTGTAAACCTGCAAGTTATATGTAATTATCGATTATTATTTGGTTCGATTATGGAAGAACTTCCAGCATACACATGCGAGGAGATAGAAGGACGGGCTTGGGGCGGGGAATAGGGAAAGGGGTGATAGGGTAACTACCACTGTCTCCTCCTCCATAAATCAGTTAGCACAACAATGTCAGAGTGAGGGAAAGAGAGGGAAGAAACCAGCAGCAATTCTGAAAACCTAATGTTGCCAGTGGCAGGAGATGAATGGATGAAATGAGATGGCTTTGGGGGCTTCTCAGATAGGCTGATTCTGAGGGTAGTTTCAGGTTTCCCTCCTGTCCCATACTGTCTCCCCAAGTCCCACACCCATCTCCCACCTGATACCTACCTCGGAGAACATGGGCAGTTTTTTGGCAAAGTCCACCACACGGGTGATGGCCGGGGTGATGATCTTGGTAAACTCACTGAAGGCCTCCAGGTCCACCTTGTCTCCATCTGGCATTGAGGCCATGGGTGACTGTCCAATGTCCTCTGGCTAGAGGGAGGGTCGGGGGTCAGATAGGGCCAGGGACCCCATTTAACCCCTCACTATAGGGCACTGCCCACCAGGGGGAGCTCTAGGGCAGTTCAGGAAGGAGGAGGCTGGCATTCAGGTACCCACCTTCCCCCTTCTTCCAGACAGTACCAAAGGCAGAAGACAGGAATCTGACAGCCTGATGCCAAAATCCTGTCCTGACATTGTGTGTCTCTTCCCCCAGATGCCCATTCACTTGGGACTTCATTCAGCCTATCCCCACCCCGTCCTGTGGGAGGGAGGATACAGAGGAAAGACAGGCTGTGGTCCTCAGGGACCTCCCAATCCATGAGAGGAAAGCCTACCATCCCTATTCTCGGGGATAACTCCCAATCTGATGTGGACAACTCAGACCTCACAGGCAGGGAATGCCCTGATCCCAGCCTGAATCCTCCCAACTCCCTACTCTCCTACTCCTTGTGGTGACTGAGTATTAATCAGGAAGCACTTTCTGGAGGACGCCAGTGTCCCTCCTCTTAGCGCTTCCCCCTGCCCCTTACCAAGAATTTCCGTTTCTGCTTCCAATGGCTGCCTTGGGCATTGGTGCTTCGGTGGGCCTCTGTTACCAGGTGGATGAGGTCCCATTCCTCAGGGCTGGGCTCTGGCCGCTGCTGCAGCGAGCGGATCATCTCTTCCTTGCGCCGCCGCTCCCGGTTCTCCTCAATCAGCTTTCTCTTTGCCACCCGTTTGGAATCATCCAGGACCACTGTAGAAGCAGAATGACAGTCCCTCCCATCTGTCCTGCACTCTCACCTCCAGTCACACAACAGAGTCAGGAGACCCTGAGTTTGAATCTTGCCTGCAGACACTTGCTAGCTGGGAAACGTGCCCTGACTGCCTTCCCTCCTTGCCTCTGCCTCCTGCAATACCTGGCTTCTTTCAGAACCCAACTCAGGTGCCAACTTCTTCACGAGGCTTTTCCTGATCTGACCCCCTCCCAAGTTGTTATTTCTCCTCATTCCCTTTTTAAAATTACTTTGTATATTTATTTGTGTGTATACTGTATCTCTGCCCCATAACCTCCATAACCAGCAGAATATAAGTCCCTTGAGAGCTGGGCATGTTTTCGTTTTTCTATTCCACTGCTTGGCACAGCATCTTACACAAAATTTTCAGACCAAATCTGTGATTTCATTGGCATAGGGAACTGCTGGTGAGGACATTCAAGGCCTGGGTGGCACAGTGGATGTGGGCTGTTGGACTTGGAGTCAGGAAGCCCTGATTTCAAATCCTGCCTCAGACACTTCCTGGCTGTGTCATCCTGGGCAAGTCACTTACCCTCTCTCAGCCTCACTTTCCTCCTCTGTAAATGGGGATAACAACACACCCACCTCACAAGATAGATGTGGAGATCAGATGGGATAAGAATGCAAAGAACTTTGCCAGTCTGAAAGAAATGCCAGCTAGTCAACTCTCTCCTCATGGAGATTGACACCTGCTCTGCCAATCTGTAATCTTAGAGAGTCTTTTTTTTTTTTTTTTTTGCACGGGGCAATGGGGGTTAAGTGACTTGCCCAGGGTCACACAGCTAGTGTCAAGTGTCTGAGGCTGGATTTGAACTCAGGTACTCCTGAATCCAGGGCCGGTGCTTTATCCACTGCGCCACCTAGCCGCCCTTAGAGAGTCTTTATAAAGAGATCGATTGGGCATTGAAAGGTTCAATGACTAGTCCAGGGTCACAGAACTAGCCAGTGTGTCAAAGGCAGAACTTGAACCCAGGACTTCCTGGCTGAGGTTGGCTTTTTATCTACTTCACCATGCTGCCTCTCTATCTTACATCTGGTTGGCTCTTAATCATTGTTTTAATTATTATATTATCATATAATATTATTATATTATAATAATATCATATTATATGACCATGGGGCAAGTCATCATTTTTTCTGGGCCTCAGTTTCTTTATCTGTAAAATGGGGATATCTACTTCATAGGGTTGTTATTGGTAAGGTGCTTGATAAACCATACACCACCACAGACAAGTAAGCTATTAATTCTGTTCCCTGACCAGTCTCCCATGTTATCCTCCCAACATATTATGGTGTAGTTTGAGTTGGACTAGATGGATGCCAAGGTTCCTTTGGTCTTTAGATTCTGTAATAACTTTCTCCATATTACAGAATGGAAAACTGAGACCTAGAAAGCTTTGCTTAAAGTGCCAAAGGTCTTTAGGCAAGATGCTGGGCCTTGAGCCTTGATCACTTTTTTTTTTTTTTAAATTAAGCCATCCCTTAACTCTTGGGTAGCTTGAACACAAAGACCCTGTATATTTCATTTTTGCAACCAATGGGAAATAGCTAAGGAGCCCCAGTGGCCAGTTACTGGAAGCTTCTGCCTGTCCCCAGTCAAAAATGAGATAGCCTTCTTGGTAACCAGTGGATGCAGCTCCGGAGAGGGAAACCAGCACCAAGTTGGAAATTCACATTTTTTCCCTTTTTACTTCATTTTCCCCTAAGGCTCCATCATATGTGGCCTTTACACTTTTGAAAGCAGAAGAGGCAATGGAGCCTATGCCTAGGGAGAACTTTTTTTTAAGGGAGAGGTGGTGGCAGCAGGGGCTTAAGTGTGCCCCTAGACACTGTCCACCTTTTTCTGGAGTCATGTCAATGAGTGCCCCGCCCCGCCTTGAATGAAGAAAGAGATACTGAGAAGGGAACAAAGGTGAAAGTTTCAAATTCTCCCCAGCATTTGACTTGTATGTCTGGGTTGCATTTATCCTGCACAACCTCAGTTTTTTCACCTGTAAAATGGGGCTAATCAGGGCATCCACCTCATGGTTGTTGTGAGGCTCAAAAGACACAGATAAAGTCTTTTGCAAACCTTAAAGCACCATGTAATTGTGAGTTGTCTCTTGTAAGGCAGCATGGCATGGTGGGTATTGAGCTGACCTTGGGTGAGTGAGGAAAGCCTGAGTTCAGGTCCTCTGTTCCATATGACCATGTGACCTGCACGAGGCAACCTCCCAGGTCCCCAAGCCATGCTCTTAAGATTGTTTGTTGCAGAGGAGGTGATGCCCCGCATCTGCTGAGGGAGTTTGCTCACCCAGGAGCTGAGTATACCAGGGAAATGACAGGCACAGGCCCTATGCTTGTCTCACTCAGTAGGACAGGCCCTCCCTCAGATCATAAGCCCCTTGAGAGCAGGATCTAGGTCATCTCTATTTTGGGAGGCAGCTTGGAAGAAAGTGTGCTGGGCTTGGAGTCATGAGAGCCAGGTTCAAATCCCACCCCAGACATTCAGTAGCTAGGGGACCAGGAGCAATTCACTAAACCTCTCAGAGCCTCAGTCTCTTCATCTAGAAAAGAAAGAAAGTAACAGGTGGACTATGAATTTGATAGGGTTTTGAGGAAAGTGCTTTAACTTTAAATGTGCTCTCTTGATAGGAGTTTGTATGCTCATAGCCCCCAGGCCCTAGTCCAGTGCCTATATACACAAAGACATTTAATAATAAAATGTGCTTATTGAATCTACCAATGATGGGCTGGGATGTGGGGCTAGGGAACTGAGATCCTAGAAAGGAACTTCTTTGAACTCAGGGTTCTCTACTTTCTGCCCTGCCCCTGCCTCCCCAACTTCATGCTCTCTTACAATCCATGGCCATGCCCACGGAGATGCATTTCTTAAAGCGACATAGCTGGCACTGGTTTCGGGTGATCTTGTCGATGATGCAACAGCCATCGTATTTGCAGGAGTAAGTGGGATGAAGGTTTTTCTGGATCGTGCGCCGGAAGAAGCCCTAGGAGATGGGTGCAGATAAAGGACTGGTTTCTAGATTCCTGCCCCCTCCAACCCACCACTTATTTGAACCAAAAAGTCTGAAAGGAAGAGGTAGATGAGAGAGGATACTTCACTACAGCCTAGAGGGCTGGGGCCAGAGAGAATTCTCTGCATTTTTGTAGCTCATAGGAGGACACAATTGGACAGGTTTGAAAGGTCAGCAACTGGGGGAGATGGGCCTGAATATGGTGAAAGAAGTCAGGGATAACTGAGAGGAAGGTGAGGGTAAGGAGTCTTCTAATGGGCACATAGAAAAGATGGGAGGAGATAATGGAAATTGGTGGGAGGGGGTGGGGAATTCAGTGTGAAAAAGAGGCCAGCTGGAGGAGGGAGGGGCTTGTGGGGGGGACATACCTTGCAGCCTTCACAAGTGATGCATCGGTAATGATAACCTGTGGCCTTGTCTCCACACACGACACACTGCTCATCTTTGTCCAGGTAACTAGGGATGTACCCTGTGGGACAGGGAGGCAGGGAGATATAGCCTTGGGCGTCAAGTAGAGCCTTAAGGCCAAGGCTACTGTCCCTTTCCATTTGTCAGCCTGAGCCCATCTCCCACCCCAGTTCTGGGCTCTCCTTTTACGCTGCTCACAGGGTGATGGGTTGTATGGGGGGGATGACATACTATGGCATACTTAATTCCAAGATAACATTAGAAATGTGACACGGAGTCAATGTCATAAGCTATCCAACCCAGTATCAAGTGGGATGTGTGTTAAAAGGCAAACAGTTATCCTCCCTGACTTGAACTTCAAAGGTCAAGAATCTGCCCCCAGACACTCTAATTTCCTCTAGAAGCTCAGTAAAGAGCTACGACCCTTCTCCCGGGGCACAGGAATTAACAGCTGCCCAGCTACCAGAATAAGCCTGGAATAGCTTAGGGGAGACAGAGGGGCCAGAATGGGAATGTGGACAGTCCCATCTTACCTGACATGCTGGTTTTCAGGGAACATTGGCTGGTCTTTCTTTTCCGCTTGCCATCCAGTGACCTGGTTGAGGGATGGGGGAAGGCATGTGAACTTTCTACTGACTTGTCCTTGGCAAAACCCCACTCACTGTAGGGAGGCATCTGGCCCCACCTCCCCAGTCCCAACTACCTCCCATTTTGTATTGAGCCCCACCAACCTCCAAGGTCAGCTGACAGGGCTGGGAAGGGTCCTGCTATCTGAGAAGTTCAGGGCTGGTAGATAAGGAGTTTAGTCTGGCACAGGCAAGTTCCAGCGTCCCAGGACATATATACACACCTAGGTGACAAGCCCTGGAACCAGCGCATTCTATCAGAACTCCCCAGTAATAGTATGGTCCACATAATAATAACCTTTAGTATATGCCCATGGGTTTACATGACTCTCAGGATGAACATACTCACAGACTGCATAAGATTACATACATGCATGTGTATGGCGTAGAATTTCTAGGGCATATGCATGTTGACATGCAAAAACATACTAAGCAACTTTGAGAATAACATGCGTGTTCCACAGCCTCCAGAGGACATATGTATTATATAACCCTTAGTATATGCACACATATTGCATAATCCCCAAACACACACACCACACCTTTATATAACCCTCTCTATGCATACCGATGTTGTATAATTTGCCTACCTTCCCCAGGCCCCCCAGTGGTGGATTGCTTATTCCTTGTCCCTCTTTATTACAGTGCTAACCCCACACACAGATATGCTTTGCATATCCCTCACTGGGATTACCCAATGGCTCAGTGTCTACTTCCTAAATGGCTGGAGGGTGAGGCTTTCTTCTGGGTTGGGTGTTAGGTGAGGGCAGGTCTCACTCATTTCCCTGAAAATACCTGACTTGGAATATCTGGGTACAGACAATTCCAGGAATGACCACAAGGTGGCGAAAAGACATGAGGTGGGGGTGGGGGCCGGGTGGGGGGTGGGGTGGGGACAGTGACAGCAGGAGAGACCCTAAAGCAGTGTGGGTAGAGAGGATACAGAGAGGATGGGAAGTGCTCTAGCATGGGCTAGGTCTAGTAAGTCCCCACCATTCCCAGACTGATCATCATTCCCTTCACTCTCTGACATAGGACATGCTTCACAAAACATTCTGGAAGAACCAGAGATGGCAATCCTTAGGTACCCCTGGCCCAGGTGTCACTGGGACACAGTGTATGGAAAGAACATCCAAAGGGAGCAACATGGAGCGCCACAGGCTACTTCTCCATAGTCCTGTTGAGGTTAGGGATAGAAGCTTCCATGTAGCCCCAGGAAACCCACTCCTACCCAGGCCAGAGTTCTGAGGCTTCACCCACCTCCTCCCCTTCCCTTGGGACCCTGTTGTGGCCCTATCCCCCTTCACCGGTTTGCTGAGCCAGGCTGGGCTTCAAGCCTCTTGGCATAGCTCCCATCTCCTTGGCAACAGCCACACCGCTCCCCAGAGCACCCTCTCCCCCCTCCCCAGCCACGAGCACAGGCTGTACCCAGCACTCTAGGCCCCATGCCAATTGGGACAGGGCGCTGTGCCACATAGAGACAATCAGGGTGGGCACTGACACCCTCTCCCTCTCCCCTAAATTTTTTTCTCTCAGAGCAAAAACAGCATTCCCTCCTCCACGTATAGGTGCTGAAATGGCTACCTCTCCACAGGCGTACACAAAACGTCAGGGGCTGAGATATACTCCTATTCCCTGGGAGAAAGCCTAAGAGATTCCCTTCTCCCTTCCCCTTAGATGAACAAAGAAGAGCTCTCGGGGACCCAACATGCTCTAAACATGTATGTGCAGAGTGACCATCTGTCTCTGGGCCCATGTAAGCGAGGAAACATTATACACCCACCTGCTTGCCAACCTCCCCTCCCCCAGCCTCTCTCCCGCATACCATCACCTCCTGCCAAAACCTAACTACCTGCTCTACTAGGGAATCTGGAGGTAACCATATCTCCTCCAAGAAAAAACACACAGGCCTGGGAAGACTGTCTGGGGAATAGTGGTCAGCCAGCTGCATCGCTGCCATAGTTATCCTCGGAGAAACAGGGCATGGGGGAAAAGGTCTGCATCCAGAACCAGAAAACCTGGGTTCGAATCTCAGTTCTGCCACTCTCCACTTGGGGCTGTGGACAAGTCCCAACTCTTCTGAGCCTAGGTTTTTTCATTTGTAAAACGAGGGGGATTAGATGTTGACAATTCCATTGGTCTCTAAATCTATGATCTAAAGAGCAAATGAATCAGTGTCAAGCTTACACCATTAATTCAGCCGGGTGATGCCCGCCGCTGGGGGTTGGTGCTACAGGCCTATCATGCTCATTACCTGTTCTCCTCTGGGTCAGACCCACAATCCAGTTTGCTTGGCTTCTGTTCCATTCACTGCAATTCCATCCAGGATTGCCCCCCTCCCCCAGCACTCCAACAGACTGAAGTAGGCACAGCAACCGCCTGCAGGCAGAGCCACGAGCCTCCCCCCCACCACCCGGGCTCTAGGGTACAGCGCCCATGGTGCCTGGCTTTAGCGTCTGGCCTTCCATGCCATGCCCCACGCCCCTCGGGGGGCGGGTGGCAGGGGGGCCAGGGGGTAGAGTGGTAGAAGGGCTGGGGGTATAAGCTGGCTCTTGGGGAGAGTCCTGAGTTGGGGGGAGGGGGGAGCAGCTGTAGAGTCTTGTCCTGAGGGCCCTGAGGAAAGAAGAGAGAGCAAGGGTTGAGACAGGTGCCCACGGGGGTGGGGGTGGGGGTGGGGTTTATTCCAGACTAACAGTGAAGGTACCTGAAGCCCTTTATGAAACGTGGCTGCCAAAGGAAAGCAGATGCTACAAAGACAAGGGGGGAGAGATCTAGGCATCTGAAGTGCTCCTCCTTCCTCCACCACCCGTCCTCCCCAGCCAGGGTCAGAGTGGACAGGAGGCAACAGAAGCAAAGAGGTGACAAGGCTAACCATGTCACCATCTTTGGCATTCCCTACTGGTGCTACCAGAGACAAGTAGAACTCCTAGGGAGAGCTAGGTGGAGAAGGAGGTAGAATGCTGGACTTGGCATCGGGAAGACCTGAGTTCAAATCTACCCAGAGACACTTACTAGCTGTATGACCCTGGGCAAGTCACTTAACCTCTGTCTGCCTCAGTTTCTTCATCTGTAAAATGGGGAAAATAATAGCACCAATCTCCCAGGGTTGTTATGAGGCTCAAATGAGATAACATTTAAAGCACTTGGCAAGATATAAATGCTAGAGGAGGAGGAAGAAATGTGAACAGAAGGGAGAGTTCTCTGCCCATGATCAATCAAACTGTGTTATGTACACTGCTGGGGAAGTAAGACCCTCTGGCATCCTATGAGGCAGGGTATCTTATTTATCCCCATTTTAAAGATGTGATATTTAAGTAAGGGCTTAAGAGAAAATTCAAACTCAGGTCTTCCTGTCTCAAACTCTGGTGCTCTATCCTCTATGTTGGTGGTGTCAAACTGAAATAGGTACCAGAGGCATCTGGGTGGTGTGGAGCAGAGGTATCAAGCACTCCAGGCATGGCACCATCCTGCCATTACTCTTCAGTGGGGCCAGAACCAAATTATGATGTAACTGGGAAACATTTAACCAAAAAAATCAATAAAAGCACAATAGAACTTAGATAACATTACCATGTGCTTTTCCATGTCAACATACTGCCCGAAAGGGATCCTTATGGCCATCTGAGCTTGACACCACTGATGCAGAGGATAGAGTAGCAGAGTTGGAGTTGGGAAGACCTGAGTTTGAATCTCGATTTAAGTACTTCCTTAAGTAGCACATACTTAAATAGGATCCTGCCTAAGTCCCTTAGTTTCTCTCTGCCTCAGTTTCTACATCTGTAAAATAGGGATCAATAATGTAACCTAATAATATACAATAATCTACTGCACAGAGTTGTAGTGAGGATTCAATGAGATAATTTGTATCGAGCTTTGTGATTCTTACGCTAGCTCTTATGATTATTATTGTTAAATACATATCCTGAAGTCAGATAGGCCCTACCTTCTCCAGAGATTACAAAGTGTTCACCAATCAGTAAATGTAGCCAGTTCTCCATGCTTAGGCTCTCCTTTGCCTCTCCTTCTGACCTAACCTAAGCCATGGCTCTTACTCAATGACTCAGGAGCCCCCTGACCCAGGGGGCTTTACCTACCTAAGCTGAGGGGCCTAGGCATGCTCCTGCTCCCCCGAGGGACTGGGGGAAAGGGGTCAGGAAGGAGAATGTCCTGGACCATCCATCTTTTCAGCACTGTCACCCTGATGTCATAGCACAGGTATAGGAACAGAGACTGTGGGCTGGGGTGTACACGTGGGTGCTGGTATGTCAATTCATAGCTAAGTGTGTGGGGAGGAGAGAGGGCAGAAGGTCATGTGGCTTCTGCACTACAGACCTCACCCTTGGGCCCCCAAGCTCCGCCTCTGGGAAGCTGATAAGAGACTGGGGGGAGAGATAAGGAAAAGAGTACTGGACATGGGGCAAGAAGCCTGGAACACAGAAGCAGGGTCCCTGAACCTCGATTTGGAGTTGGAAGGGATGGAAAGAGAGGGGTTGCCCATTCTGCTACAGATATCTTTGGGGGGTAGGGCTGGCAGGAGACTGGGGGGCCCAATAAGGGGCTGGGGGCCAGGCGGGGAGTCTCAGGCTGGGAGCCATCAGGAAAGTAGGTCAAGTTTTTCTTGGCTGCTGGAGAAATTCCTGTTATAAATTTATAATGGTGCAGCCAGCCCTAAGGGGTGGGGGGTTGGGGGAGGGGGGGTGAAGGTTGAGCGCAGTGGCCTCCTGGGGGGTAGGGATGGATGAGGGGCTGCTCTCTGAGCTGGGGGTGGGGTGGGGTACGGTAGAAGAAGAGGGCCAGACAATGAGAGTATTTGGTATCTGTATCTCTCTGGCCCTCTTTCTGTCTTGATGCTCAGTCTCTTTGGTGTCTCTCAGTCTCTGTGTGTCTCCCTGTCTCCCTCCAGGCCATGCCTTGGTGCTTGGCACACCCTGGCTGCGGGCACTGCCCCCGCCCGTCTCCTGCCTGCCTGGCACACTGCCACCACTTGTTTACAGAAGCTGGAAAAATCCACTCACCAGCAGGAGGCCTGAGCACCCCTGGGGAAAGGAGGAGGGCCTGTACAGGAGTGGGCATGATGAGGACAGCCCTGTGGAGTGGGCCCAGAGACGGGCCGCAGTCCGAGGGCCTAGGAGGAGGACACTCTGTGGAGTCGTTCATTAAGACCTGGGGGTCGGTGTCAGCACCTACTGGCTTTGGCAAGCCTTCTCCAAGTCCCTGTGCCCCTAACCCAGACTTCATATGGACTGTCCCGGCTCCTGGAACCCCTTACTATTCCCAGGGAGCCCAGGTCTAGGCATGAGGGAGAGATAGCTACCATGTTTAATGCACTGGTCCCAACCGGACCCTGAGGGGAAGGGCACCTACATGGAGCTGACTGACTGATACCCAAGGTGTTGTGAACATGTGGTACTCCTGGTCATTTATAAGTCTTGTCTATCTCAACCTCTCTTGCCAGGGGAAAAAAGTGTTTTGCCCACAAGTTGGGTCTATATGCCCAGATCCCAGCATAAACTTGGTAACGATAATAAAAACAATAGCTAACATTTATATAGTGTTTCAAACTTTGCAAAGCACTTTGCAGAGAGGACCACAGCATTTGTGCCCTCACGACAACTCTGTGAGGTAGATAGCATCCTCATTTTAAAGATGAGTGAACAGGGTCAGAGAAGTTAAGGAACTTACCCAAGGTCAGCCAGCTTCTAAGTTTAGAGCTATGATTTGAACCCAGATCTTCCTGACTCTAACCACCTGTTCATGATGTGATACTGTCTCTACCTTCTGTGTTTTATTTATTTTTGTTGTTGTTGTTAGGGGGAGTTAGGAGTGAGGGACATTTTCCCTCCTTCAAGGCCATTCCCAAGTCGCTTAGGCAAAAGAATGGTAAAGCAGAGGAGAGGACCCAGCCAGACAGGGATTGCTGCCTGTCTCATCCCATTCCTGAGACCTACAACCCTTCTGGATATCTGCGTATGATCACAGATATGCCTATATTCGGGGTGCATGGTGTGGGGGGGTGGTGAGCTCCAACCAAGGGGAACTGGTGGTTCAGTGCCCAGCCTTTCTTTTCTCTCCTTCCCCCTCCCCCAGCATGCTGAGTTTAATGCTCAAAGCTTCTTCCTGAAAGGGTAAGAAAAACACTTTGGGCTTCTCACTCAACCCAGAACAACTAGAATGGCAGACTGAGAGACAGCAAGGGCCCACCTGTCAGTTGACATCACTCTTCACCCCTCCCCTTCTAGAGCTGTTGGGGGTGGCAATGTGGGCACAGTGCCCGTGGAGAAGGAAGCATTTCATTAAGGCTGAGAGCTTTAGTAATGGGGGGAGGGGGGAGACATGAGGCCAATGCGGCATCCATGGGCATTAGGCCAACCTATCACTGCCAACCGGCCCCCATCTCCATGTTGTCCTGCAGTCTGACCCTAATATTCAAGCCACTTAGGGGTGGGCCATCTTCATGCCCCTGGGGAGCTCTCAGCACCAGGAGAGAATGCATACACTCTCACCCCTGTCCCTTCCCTCAAAATCTAAATCTCAACTCTACTTCCACCTGAACTCCTCCACCATTGCCATACACCCACACAGCCACCTCCTGCCTCTCTGGTGTCTGTTCTTGGCTCACTGCCCCACCCAACCCAGGCCCCTGAACTTTGTCCGTACTGTACAGGAGAGAAAGCCCAGCCCCCCCCCCCACCTGCCAGATATGGAGACTAGAGACTCAGAGGGGAACACACAGAGAGAAAGGAGAGACAGTAGGAAGAAGAAAGACTGGGGGGGGGGCAGGGAAGGGGAGAGGGAGCTGGGGAGAGAAGAAAGGAGACTGGGAAAAGAGGAAGAAGATGGGAAAGAGGGAGGGAGATGGGGAGGGAGGGATATAAGGAGAAAAGGAGACAGAGAGATAGGGTAAGAGAGATGAGGAAAGAGGGAGGGAGTTGGGAGGAAGATGGGGAGTTAGTGAGAGATGAGTAGAGAGGGAGGGAGATAGGGGGAGAAAGATAAAAAGAGAGAAAATCTAGACAGGAAAGAGGGGCAGACACAAAGAAAAGAAGGGGATGGAGAGGAAGAGGCAATTAGACATAAGGGAGAGAAAAGAAAGGGAGACAAAGAGAGTGGGGGTGAGGGGCATTCTGTCCTAAGTCCCACCCCGTCCGAGATAGGGGAGAGAAGGAAGGAGGAGTGGTTTCCACGGTGACAGCTGGTGCGTGGTGGCCTGGCATGTGGGTTATTAATAGTGTCGTGGGTGCATTCACACCTCCCTCCCCCTCACCCCTCAGTCTGCTGCTAGAGTGGGGGTGGGGGAATTCCCTTCGAGGCCCCCCTGGGCTGATCCCCCTAGACCAAGGCAAGAGGACAGCGGAGATACACACAGATACACACGGGTGGAGGCACATGTGTGCAAACCAGGGTCCCCGCACAAAAAGGGGCCCGTCCAAGTCCACCCTGACACATCCACGCATGCCAACATACAAGAAAACAGACACACGAGAAGCAATACACCATAAGCACAGGGAGGCACACAGTGGAATAGGCACTCAGCCCCTGACGGACTGCACAGGCTGACACAGAGAGCCTTAAGTATTCTGTAAAAAAAGCCCTCCCTGCCCCTTGCTTGCCCAGAAGGCAGACCTCTCCTGGGCAGGCTACCTTGCAGCTCATCAAGCCCTTCATTCAGTCTTCTGACAAGGAGAGGATAGTGCTCCCAGCAAACCCCGAGTTCTCATCCTGCCAGGGGGGAAGGGAGACCCCGAGAGAAAGCCACCACCTCCTGAGAGTGAGATTGTTCAAGAAGGAGCCCAGCTTACAGCCAAGCTTTGGACAGCTGGGGCACAAAGGCAAGGGAGCAATGGGCAGGATTCTCTAGAATCTAGCTTTTCCTAGCTAATACCCCATAAAGCAGTATGTTGGACTGGCAGACCAGGGGCTGGGGGTGGGGGGAAGGGAGGGTCCGAGGAGGACCCAGGTGAAACCCTGAGGTCAGAAAAGAGGAGGAGGAGGCAGTGAAGTGGGTTTATTTCTTAACAAAGAAGCCCCCTCCTCTGCTAAGGAATACAACAGGAAATTCCTCTCCTCCCCCCACCCCAGGACAGAGACATGGAGACATAAACAGCAGCCACTGACTTGGGCACTATGCCCAGTGCTAGCGAGCATCAAAGGACTATGCCTCCTTCTCCCCTCCCAAGCCCAGCCTCACCCACCTGCTGGGCTCTCCTTCTCCCCACTCCTGAGACAAATCCAGTCAGTGTCCTATCTGGCACTGAGGTAAGTGGGTGATAGGACCCAGGGGTCATTCCCCACTCAGCCTCCATTGCCAGGCAGTGGGTACCTCCAATAGCTCCTCCCCCTCACACCCCCAAGCCCTCACTTCACTAGCCCTTCTGGTTTGTCCTCACACCAGCCCGGGTGCTTGGGCATCCTCCCAAACCCTCCCCCTCCTCTCCAGCTCCCCTCTGGGAAGGAAGAGGAAGATTAAAGTAGGTGGAAAGCCCGAGATGGGTGAATCCCCCTTCTCAACCTGGCACATTCTTCTCCCCCTCCCTCTTTTCCCCAGGAGCCCAACCACCAGCCAGAGTAACTGGAGCCCTGACTCGGCTTGGGGCAGCTGAGAACTGGAAGTATGAATGTCAAGGGGCAGGGGCTCTCACTACAGATGATACAGCAGGGGAAGCAGGGAGTCCCTTGGGCATAGGGCTTCCCCTACCACATCCTCCCAGTTCTTACCCCAGGAGAGGGCAAGCGCGCGCGCGTGCGCGCGCACACACACACACACAGAGGGGAAAGTGCCCCCGGTTAGAGAAGATCAAAGAGGGGAGGGCATCTCAATCAGGGAAGGGGAGAACAATAGGAAACAAGGCCCTCTTCCATTCCTGCTCCACAGAGGGGTGGAGCCCCTAAGCCCACATACTCCGAATCAAGCAGGAGCAGAGACAAATAAGAAAAAGAGAAATACCGAGTGAGAGACAGAGGACCGAGGTGAGCGCAGCTGAGCACCAAGAGCGTGCACACACACAGACACGTGCAGACAAGCACACCCACTCCGCTTGCGTGAGGCCCACACAACACTCTGCACACGGCTCCCCATTCCAGTCCATGCCTTTCCATGCCAGCCCCCTTCTTCCCTGGGCTTACACATATGCACCAATTACAAGAACACACACATGTACACACACGCTTATACATTAAAGCAGACAGCTGCCAGCAACTCAAGCTTTGGGTTTCCAACTAAAGACTAGCAGGAGAGGGGTAGGGGGGTGGTGCTGCCCAGCCCCCAAACCCCCTTCCCCAAACTGCAGCACCAGCCTGAGATCAGAAAATCTCCCAGCTCATTTGGCGCCTAATATGACTTAGCTCTGTGCTTGTCCACTCCCTTTCCCTCAGAAGCACTCTCTTCTAAAGAGAAACTGAGGGTACAGAGAGCAGCACCGAGAGGACCCCTTCAATAGGAGATGGGCAGTGGGATTGGCCCTAATCACACAGCCCTCTTCCGTATCTGGAGGTGGGGCCAGTTAATGGAGCAGGTATTAACCCTTCACTCACTGGGCACACTTTCAGTCTTTCTCCCTAGCCCCAAGACTAATATGCCTCAGGGCAACAACTTCTACTAGACTCTGTCCAGTCCCCCTGCCCGCCAATCTTCTTTTCCACCCACCCTGTCTTACGGTGGCAAACAATGGAGTACATCTGGGGAAACACCTGTGCTTTTTTGGCCAGGTTAATTATTGCTTCAAATCTCTCCCCTTTACCTTGGTGCTGCCTGGCACCTAAGCCCCTCCCAGTCAAGAAGGTGGCAGGCAGCACACAGTTGATGTTGGGCATGTCCTGTCTTCCCACCAGGGAGAGATCAAGAACTATTCCCCAACTGGAGGCTGATAGCCAACTGAGCTCTCCACCTCCTGCTTTGGCATTGGAAGGCTGCAGGCACTTAAGAGAACATTGCAAATGGCCAATACACCCAGGGCATCCCCAATCTCCACCTCCAATCAAACTGGCAGCTCTAAGAAGTAGGGTGTGACTTGTCCCCCTCTCCAGAGTTCCCTGCTTTCATGGGGGGGGGGGCAGCACTTCCTGGTTCCCCAACGGTCCCTTGTCACTGGAGTGGATGGAGCTGACTGCTTGCTAACAGAGGCAGGGAGCTGGTATATCCAACACTGTGGCAACAGAAAGGGACTTGGGGGGAGAGGGGAAGTTGTCACCTAGCTAGACAGTTTTAGTCCCAAGCCTTCACATTCCACCAGACAGGTTCGCCCTCACCAACTTGGTGCCATCTTTTCCCCACCTGTTCCAATACCATTCCTGGGTTTAGGGGGAATCTCCTTGGCTTTGGGAGAGAAGATAAATCTTCCACATGAACATACCCTTCCCCAACCATGCTCTCACTGTCAAGTTGGGGAGCGCTGGGACCTGCTCCTTGACCCAACTTGCCACCCCTTCAAGTACAAAAGAACCAGACAAATAGATCCGAGGACAGAGATGCCAATGATTAATTCAGCCCACTTGCTCACCCACTGACAACCCAGGGAGGGGGGATTCCTATTCTGAGGTGCCTTGAGTTTTCTCTAGGAAGTGGGGGGTGGGGTGGAGGAAAGAGGGTACCCAGGGGGCCCAGTCCCCAAGCCAGAAACTCTTCTCCAGGTTGCAAAACTTGTTTGCCTTCCCCACCCCCCCCACCCCCACCTCTGTGGGGGAGGGGTCTCTGAGTCAGGACCAGGAGAGACAGGAAATCTGCAGAACAGACCTGTCCACATTTCCTCCACTCAGGGATGTTCCAGAGGAAAGCTTGCCGCAACCTCACTCTCCCCTTTCCTTCATCCAACTTTTCCTGGCTCCCGCAGCCCCCTCCCCATGAGAGCCAGCCCCTGATGAAAGCTTGAGAACCAGGATCCTCAACTCGTTCTACCCCTGAGCAGGCCTCAGTTTTGTTCTGTATGGAGAAACAAAGGCTGGGCAATGTGGAGTCAGTATCATGTTGATCGATGACCCTATGCCACCTCCTCCAGGTAAGCCAGGGAATGAGGGAAGCCCAGGTTAAGAGGAGCTAGCTACCCAGGTGTCTATCCCAGCCATCCCACAGTGACACCAGAGGGATGGGAGAAGAAGAACAGGGGGAGGGGCCAGCCAAATCAGGCTGTGGGACTCTCCGCCTTCCTTTTCCCCTTCACTTCACTTCACAAAGTCCCCTGAGAGCTTTGGAAGGGAGGCTTAGCCATTTCTATCACACACTGCTTTTGGTCAGTGACATGGGTACCACGGTGCCAACATGGGCCTTAAATATCCATACAAATCATCCATAAAAGAGAAGGGGATCCTTAGACATATGTTGATGGCAAAGTATATGGGTGGGGGACAGCTAGGTGGCACAATGGATAAAGCACCAGCTCTGGATTCAGGAGTACCTGAGTTCAAATCCAGCCTCAGACACTTAACACTTACTAGCTGTGTGACCCTGGGCAAGTCACTTAACCCTCATTGCCCATCCAAACAAACAACAAAGTGGGTGGTATAAAGTGAAGGGAGAAAGAAATCAGGGCTAGTCCTTGAATCTGCATCACCCCGCCCCACCAAGGCAAGTTCAGGATCAGTCTAAACAAAATAAGGAGTTTAAGAGCCTAGAATAGGCCTCAATGGGAGTGATACTCTAGTGTCAATGGCCTAGCTTCTAAACCTTTCCCCAGAGTGATAATTCCCATAGATCTTAGGATGGGGTGGGGCATAGGAAACACCAATACTCTTACCTACTAAGCTTTTGAATTGGATAGGGAGCCCTGGGAAGCCAAAAAGAGAGGAATCCTTGTTGGTATTAGGAGACCCCCCCCCCCAGTTCCCTAGCTCCCCTTATGTAGGCCCTGTCTCTAGGCTTAGCCTAGCCAGGTAGAGAGGCCTGCTTGAATAGAACCATATGAAGCACCCTTCCCCACCCCCATCCCCGAAACCCTGGTGGCCACAGCTGTGCTTTTCTCTTCGTAAGGAAATCCAGGATGTCCTGAGAAGCCAGCAGAGCCCCTTCCACCCCCCACCCCCACCCCAACCTCCTGCTGACCCCTGGGGGGGGGGGAGAAATATGAAGGATGTCCTAGCCAGTCCCTAGCTCTAGGGGAGAAGATTATAACGCTGACAGATACAGACACTGGGAGACACACAAAAGAAAGTGACAGGAATAAAGAAAGATAGGGAGGCAAAGAGAAAGAGACCAGACAGAGAGATAAACAGATAGAGACAAACATACACACACACACACACACACACACACACACACACACACACACACAGCAATTTGAACAGTGGCAGAAGGTAGGAATGAAAAGGATAGTAGTTGAGGATATGGGGACAGCTTCAGGGTGAGGAGGAAAGATTCAAGCAAATGACTTCCCCAAGTCACTTTTAGGGTGGGGAAGTGGGAGGCAGAGGGTTAAGTCTGGTTCCCCTAAAGCCACCCTTGCTACCCATAATTGTCAAGGTAGCTTAGGCAGGGTCGCTGTCTGGGGCCATTGTCTCAGTCCTCAGACACCCCTTCCTCCCTTCTCTCACGGAAATTTCTTTCTCTGTCTCCTTAAAAACAGAGGAGGGAGACACAGGAAGAAGCATGAGAGATTAGAGAAAGAATGTGTGCATTTGTGTGCGGGAATGCCTGTATGTGTGATACAGTAAATTTGGTACAGTAATCATTCAATCAACAAATACTTTCTGAGGAGCTATTATATGGGAAACACTGGGCTAAGTGCTCTTGGATATAAACAGGTAGAAGATACATACTATCCTTGCCCTCAAGGGATTTACAGTTTAATACAGAGGGGTTCTTAACCTTTTTTTGGTGTCAGGGACATCCCCCCTCATGATACCCTTCTCAGAATGTTGTTTTAAATGCATAAGTCTATAAAAAGAAACCATTTATAATTTAAATCGTTATCTAAATGTAAAACAACAGCAAAGCGATTATGGCCCATAGGTTAAGAACCCTGGGAAGAGAGTATATTAGTGGCTATTATTTTTTGTGGCAGTCTTCTTTCCCCAATTGGAATGTCAACTCCTTGAGTGAAGGGCCAGTCTTTTGCCTCTTTTTGTAACCCTTTCCATTAGCATAGTGCCTGTTTATTGATTGATTGATTGATTAACTTCTTGAAGGCAAGGATCTATCTATTCTTGGTATCTCTCTCAATAAAGAAAGAGCAGCTCAGTGGTGCCTAGACACTAAGGCCTCCATAAATACAGTATTTGTTGTTTGTGACTGCACCTGGGACTATGTATAGTAATGTCTGTGTATAGGAGTCTGTGTGTGGGTATGTGCCTGTGTCTGTCTCCGTCCTTGGGTCCCCCTGTGGGTGTGTCCATCTCAGCGTGTGCACTTGCTCACGAGTGTTAGGTCTTCCTGGCCCAGTGTGGGTGTGTCTATCGCCCTCCTGTCCTTGACTCCCTGTGTCCCTGTGTGTGCCTATCCCAGTGTGTCTGGCTTCACAGCCTTTCCCCCTACCTTCCACCTCCCGGACAACAACCCCCTTCCTCCTCACGTCAGAGAGCTTCTGCCAGGTCAGAGGGCTCCCAGAGTAATACCAAGCGTGCCTTGCTCCTCCTACCTTACCCTCCCTTCAAACTCTGACCCCGCCACCCCTTAGGCCTTTCCCCCATGCAGAAGAAGGGGAGACCCCATCTGCCAGGAGGTCGAGAGACACGTTGCAAACCTCTCACCTCCCTCCCTATTCCGCCACTTCCTCAGTGGCCCAGAGCATGCAACTCTCCGGGCGCTTCCCAGGGACCCCGGAGTTCTCCCACCAACTCCTTTTTTCTTTTCTTGTTTTTTTTTTTTTATCCTCTCAGCCGCGTTTTTGCAACTGGGAGTGTTGCAACTGGAGGGCCATGCAGCCCCGAACTGGGGAGGCGTGTGAAGGGGTTGGGGAGCTTCTCGCGACCCGGGTAAGCTGCAACAGCCTCCCCCCCCCCCCCCCGCCGCCGGAGGAAGCTTTGCAAAAGCAGCTCGGCCGCGGCAGTCGGGAGGGCGGAGGGGGGTGGGGGGAGAAACAGGCCGCCCGTACCGTAAACAACCGCGGCGGCGGCTGGCGGGGGGAACAGTGGCCGCCTGGCAGCCGGTGCGGGCCGCGGCTCCGACAATGCGTAGCAGACGGGACCGAGAGAGGCCGGGGACCCAGTGGGGCGGGCGGCGCGGGGGGTGGGGGGCGAGGCCCGGACGCCATCTGCCCTGCAACACCACCGCCCCCCTCCTGGCCACCAACCCGCTGCAACCGTCCCGTCCCCCTCCCCCGCCCGCCCGAGTCCTCCATTTACTCCGGGGAGTTGATAAGTTGCAAGCACCCCAGCGCTGACAGTGTCACCCAGGGGCTGTTGGTGCAGGCAGCGGGGGTCCCCCGGGACGCCCCCAGCCGGGGCTGGGACTTTGCAAGCAAGCGTCCGGGGCTTTGCATAATCAATCTCAATGTATTTGCATATTAATACCCCCTCCCCCTCCCCCTTACCTTCGGACGTGGCGGGCTGGGCTGTGCGGGGGAGGGGTGGAGGGTGGCTCAGCGCGGGGCCCGGGGGTGGCCATGGGGGACCGGTGGGGCCGGGGCCGCCCGCCTCCTGTCCCCGGGGTGTGAGTGCGAGTGAGAGAGGGGAGGGGGGGCAAGTGTGGCGGCCCCGCGGCTCCTCCGGCAGAGGCGGCGGCCGTGCTAGCTCCTCCTCCCTCCCCGCCGCCCCGCTCCGCCGGGCTCGGGCTCGGGCTCGGGCTCGGGCTCCAGGCTCCGCGCCGCCCGGGCCTGGCTCACTGCTGCTCCCTGCAGGCCGAGCCTCGCAGCCCGGAGGCCTCCTCCATCCCCGCCCAGTCCCGGCCATCCCGTCCAGGTCGGCTCTACTCCGCCGGGCCCCGCCCCGCCCCCTACCTCCTCTCACCTTCTTCATCTTACTCAGTCTTTGCTTGCACTCTGCACTCTGTCCATTCATGCATCTGTCGTGTCCCACCCTCGTCCGTCCATCCCATGCTGTCCTCACTCACAAATGCCCATCTCTGCCGGATCGGTCCCAGTGAATCTCTCGGTTCTTGTTAATTTACTCTCTGACACTCCATTCCACCCGACGCTTCTCTCTCTCCCACTTTGAGCCCTCCTCCTCTCACCAGGTTACCTACCTCCTCCTGTAAGCCTCTTCTTGTCACCAGCCATTTTTATTAGTACCCTCTGCCTCCCCCGAGTGAGGTTGTAGTCAGTTAGTCACTCAACAAGCATTTATTCAGCGCTTACTATGTGCCAGGCACTGTTCTCGAGGCCGGGGGTGTAAAGAAAGTCAAAAACACAGTCTCTGCCTTCAAGGAGCTCACATTCTAAAGGAAAAGACTTGGGAAGGATTATGTACCTCCAAGATACTTACAGATATCTCTCCTGTCCTGCCCTTATGTCTCACTGTGATGCTAAGAGAATTTGATTTTTTTTTAAACAGGGCCCGAGAACAGAATGGAATCCAGGACCTGGAACTCAGAACCCTTTTGTGTATATGCAAAATGTAGGGAGTCATTTAAAAAGAGACCTCTCTAATGTGCTAGCCCCCCTATTCCCATCCTACACACCTTCCCATGCATATAGGCAGCTGCATTCATGGATATAAAACCAACCCGGGTGACGCCAAAGCCCTTTTCATCTTGGGATCTTCCAGGTTGGGCAGAGCTCTAATTACCCCAGCCCCCCACTCTGGCCCTGCCGGTTCCCCTGCTGTCATTAGCACAGTTTTACCAGCAGAGGCCATTGCCTTCCCACGACTCCCCTGGGTGGGGCCCCTCTTTCCCTGATCCCTTCTTCTTGAGAAGTGGGAGTGTAGTTTGGTCAATCACCTAATTTCCATTTGGAAAATTTGTCTGACCAACAACAACCTGTATAGATTAGACTGTCCCAACCTCTCCTCTCTAGAAGTAATTGTGTCACCGTGGGACTTTCTTGGGGGCTTGTCTTCCATAAAGGTTTGCCCTCCAGTTCTCTCATGGGATCAGGAGGATGGAGAAGAGATAGTCTTCAGACTATGGAATGCAGGGATCATAAGATCACAGTTTTAGAGCTGCAGAGGGTCTCTGAGATCATCTATCCCTTTGGAGAAATTACTCTGGATTCACACATTCATTTTACTGTTGAGGAAACTGAGGCCCAGAGAGTTCAATCGACTTGTCCAAGATCACACAGAGAGTCAGGATCTTAAACGGAGGTCTTCCTATGACAAATCTATCTATAGCTTCTCCTTTCTCAACTCACTGCCTCTCATCTTGATGGTGGGAGGGGATTTCACCATAGAATGTCAAGTCATCGTGTAAAGGTTACAATGTCAAGTTACAGAGTGGAGGGTATAAAGTTGGAGGCTGGTAGAACATATCACAGGACTCCAGTGCATGGAGAATGCAGCCCAGGAGTCAGTGCCTAGCTAGGGCACTGCCCTCGACCAAATTCCCTGGGGACAGGACAGTCAGGAATTCTGAAGGCAGGGGTACAGAGTTCAGAAATAAAGTGTATCACCTTCATACTAAGAGGCCCTCATCATGTTCTGCCCTTGACACACAGAAGCTTCGGTAGGGGCAGAGGTATAGGGGAAGGGCTAGGCATGGGAAGTGAGCTGATCTGGGTAAGAATGAGGGGAGAAGGGAGATGAAGGGAAAGGAGAAGCTGCCACATACCTCATCCCATGTGCCCCATACCACCTCTTCAATCTTCCTTTGACCTAAATACCGAAGCCCTGGAGATATTGGACAATGGGACAGGAAGGGGCTTCTTGCCTGAAAAGGGAAGTAATTGTAATCCATCTACTGTGCTCATTTAGTGGCAGATTGGGGAACACTGAAGTTCCTCACCCCAAAGCAAATTAGTTCTGTCTTTCCTAAACTTCTTCCCTTCCCCCAGCCTTAGTCCAGGCTCTTTCTCTTGGCACTCAGTCTAGGCTAGGGGACAGAGGCAAGGGCAGGAAATGACTGGCATGCTTCCCTGAGAGATGGTACCATGCCAGCTGCTTAGAGTCAACCCAAGACTGGGGCACCCAGCTCAGCCTAACCTCTTCTATCCCTTAACCATCCTCCCACTTGGAACCTCCAGTTTTTCCTAGACTTAATTCACCCCCTGCTCCCTCAAGGTCAGTGGGACTGGGCTGCATGAGAATAGAGGCCTAAGTTGGCACCAGTTCTGTCCAGCAAGAATTTTGTCTTCCACTCATTGACTTCTCTCAGCCTTAGTTTCATAGTTAGTGAACAAGGAGTTTTACTATCCTTTCATCTTGGAAAGGTGGAAAGGAAGAGCAGGGACAGAGGAAAAGGACACTAGTATATTAAGGAGAGCCAGGAAGAGGAATCTAGGGGAGAGTGGTCTAAGGGCCCTCTTTTCTTTAGTCCTTGTTAGTTAGGGAAGCAGCCAGCAGGAACAGCCTGTTCTCTAGCTTTTGTTGACAGAAGCAGTATCCAGAACCCTCCTCTTTCCTAGTTGGCATCTGTTACTATGGAATACCCCCCATTTTCTCCCTTTCCCATTCCCCTATCAATAGGGGTTCTAAACGGTTATCTCCCTAAGAAGACCTCTGCTTAAGTTCCAACACCCCACACAATGCCATGCCCCCCAAATCATTCCACATATTAGTGACAGGTGGGGTACACTGGGCACCAACCAGTCAATTCTGGAAATAAGCTTTCTGTCTCCCCCATGCCCAGGACTCCCTAAGCTTAAGGTGGGGTGGTACCAGTAGATAAAATGTGAAACAAACTCTCCAAGCTCTCTTGACACTGCCTCACTGCTTGGCAAACCTCTAAGAGTTGGGGAGGAGGAAAGGGAGGAGAGGGGAAACTGAGATACAGACAGTTGATGAAGTCAGGAATATAGGTATTTCTGCCAGGAATCTTTATTCTTTAGAAAGGAGATTGGTTATTGGGATCCTAGGGAAAAGAAGAAAGAAAAGTGTTATGAGAGTGTATAGTGGAGGTGAAGATGGAGGAAGAGCAGAATTGGTGGATTTGAAGGAACAAGGGACTGGGAAAGGCAGACAGTTGAGAAATTATTGAGCAATTACCCTGATAAGTACTAAGGAAGCCACTTAAGTCCCTCACAATAATTACCCCTGCTTTCTCTGATTCCCTGGTCTCTGATTTCTCCCCCCACCCCCAATTAGGGACTGAAAAAAACAGGAAAGGGTATTAGGGGAAGGAGTATGGGACAAGACTAAATAAATAAGCTCAGTACAAGAGAGAGGGTAGAGGATACCTGACCTCTTCCCTCCACCAAACCAGCTTTTTCTGGGCTAGCACCAAGTGGGATGGATCCTCCAAATTTTCTTTCTGATTCCTACCTTCTGTAGGAATTCTCTCTTCTTCCCATAAATGTCAAAATTCCTGCCAAATTCCACCTACACCAAACTTATTACAATCCCCGACCTCTTATACATGCACCCTTATTAACCATTAATCATTCCTACCCCCTGAACTTCCAGAATAAAGTTAATACCATAAGTCTAGAACAAGGGTCATGATGACGACACACTTTGTCTAGGAGAGCATTGGCCCTTTGCTATTAGAATATGGGGCAAGGGGGCAGCTAAGTGGCACACTGGATAGAGCACCGGCCCTGGATTCAGGAGGACCTGAATTCAAATCCAGCCTCAGACATGTGACACTAGCTGTGTGACCCTGGGCAAGTCACTTAACCCCAATTGCCTCACCAAAAAAAAAAAATGGAAAAAGAATGTGGGTCAAGGAGATGGAAGAAGGGATAGTATGGCAGAGGGAACAATTATGAACACATGGATGCAGGAGTAAAGTAGGTGGACAATTCCTTGGCTCTTTTCTGTGTCTAGGTTCCAAGGTCATGTCGCCTATTTTCCTCTGCCTGCTGAAGGGAACATGTTGGGTGAGTGAGGACCGGAGATTTTTCTCAGGAGTTCTTGTGACCAGGACAGGATGAGGCTGCTTTAAGGTCTGGGTTCAAGTTTTGATTTTCAGCACCCTGGACAGTCTCTTTCCTTCACTTCCTTTTTGCTCCTGGGGAAAGGGACGCATTGATCATTTTTTTCTGGGAGTGATGGAGATAGAACAGGCACAAATGAAGAGAAACAAAGACAATGAAAATCCCCTGGCAGGGTGAATGGAAGGAATTCTTAGCTTCTTCCCTTAGAAACTGATCATTGTGAAGGAGCACAGCACTATGGACATCTTCCTCTCTGGATCTACAAGAAAGGACAACACAGGCTAGGAAAGGAAGACATAGGCTGTATGTGTGTGTGTGTGTGTGTGTGTGTGTTCTCTCATGCTCGAATTTCTTCTTCCCCCATCTGTTGCCAGTTGACTCCCCTCTGCTGGCACCTGTGCAGATTTTCAGGAAGCAATGCTGAAGTAGTGGGAACCAATCTAGAGCCTTTGTCTCCCTATGTGGAAAAATAGGTGGGTGTCTCTCAGGTCTCTTACACCAATAAGTTCTTTGACACTCCTGTCCCATATAATAAACAGAACTTCTATCACTGTCTTCCTGACATCCTTTCCTAGATTGGGTGTTGAAATTTCCCCAGCCAATACCCTGACTCCTCATTGACCTTTCCCAGGACTCCTTTTCAGCCTCTCTGCAGCCTGCACCAGATGTTGCCACGTCATTTTTTCTTCATGTTTTTTTTTCCCCTTTGGGTAGAAGCTGACCCTTTCTTCAACACTCAGGTTCTTTCCTCCCTTAGTTCTGTCTAGCTCTGGAAGTGAAGGAGGAAAGGGGAATGGGTCTAAAAACCAGTAACTTAGGTTTGTCATTATAAGTGAATTTTTAAGAAAGGATGGGGGTGGGGAGTGGGGATAACAATGAGTTCCAGTTAGAAGTAGAAGAGGATTAGTCTGTTGGCAGTCCAAATGAACTTGGACTATGTCTTTCCCAATGGCAATCATCAAGACCCAGTCCTCTCCTCATACTATAAATATCCCAAGTAACGATGTGGTGGTCCTATCGTAACATTTAGCATGGCCAGGTGGAGAGAGCTAGGAATTGTTCTTGCAGGAGAAGGCTGTATCTGAGTTCAAGAGAAGAGGGCAACTGGCTAAAGAGAGTCAGGGGTTTCTAAGGAGCGCTCAAGGAAGAAGTTACTGAAACAAGGACCGGAGTAGAGATAGACTGAACTATATAGTCTCACCTCTAGGAAAATCTTCCTTTCTCTGATCTTTGAGAAAGAGTTGGTGTGGGAGGAGGGGAAGTGGGAGGAGGAAGGAGGGAACTATAGAGGATGTCTTCTAGTCTGGAACTGGAAATGGGGGAAGGGGAGGCCCCAGAGACAACTATCCAGAGCTCTTTGCCAGAGGGGGAGGGTCTAAGCTCTGAATGCCGACATCCTCATCTCTTAAATATTCTTCCCTCCCACCATGGGCCCAGCTCACTAGCTGAGGATCTGGCTCTACAATCCTCAAATGTTCTCCAGCCCCTGGTGGAGTTAGAGAAGGGGCAATTGAGACCAGGGACAGCTCAGTAAGGGACTCAATGAAAGAATAAGATCAAAGCTTTAGAGATAGTGAGGGGGAGGATTAAAGAAAGGGAGAGGAAAGGGAGGGAGGGAGGGAGAGAGAGAGAGAGAGAGAGAGAGAGAGAGAGAGAGAGAGAGAGAGAGAGAGAGAGAGAGAGAGAGAGATCGCACTTCTGGGGGTCACAGTGAAGTAGTGAAGTACTGGGAAGAGAATTCAAGGCAAGGGCCCCAGCTCATCTTTCTTCCTGCTTTGCCAGCTGTTTTGTATAAACACTTGACTATGGCATCAGTAAGGTAGGAACACCAGTAGCGAAGGGTAGGGAGCAAGAAGAGAAGGGAATTGGAGGGGAGTTTTGGAGAGGGAAGGGCACAGGATAGTAATAGCTAGCATGAATATAGTGCTTTAAGATTTGCAAAGTGTTTTACAGATAGCCTATTTGATCCTCAAGATAACCCAGTGAGGTAGGTCCTATTATTATTCCCATTTTACGGATGAAGACACAGACAAAGGTTAAGTGACCTACCCTGCGTTCAGACCAAATTAAGAACTCAGTTCCAGGTCCAGATCGCTAAACATCGCGCCACCTAGCTGCCAAATGCTGTCGAGCCTCAATTTTGGAATGGGGGGCGGGTAGAGTGCCAACTCCTTCACTCTCTACACCTCCTGCTTTCTTGTTCCTTGCTCCCACTGTAGAAGGCCAATATCTGAAAAAATGTAGTGTGTTTGAGACATATGAGTTGGGCAGCTAGACTCTCGTCTAGGAATAAATGGGACAGCTTTGTTTCATGCCTCAGGTTCCCCTTTGTTAATTCAGAGAGCCTGGATGTGTGGTATTTGGCATTCTGACACCTAGACTCTCCTTGGAATAAATGAGCCGCCTTCTTTTCGAACCTCAGTTTCCCTTTTGCTCATTCAAAGAAGAATGTTGGTGGTTGGGGGTGAACTAAGGCACTATTCTTCCCCCTAACACTTGTTATCTTGCGCCTCAATTTCCTTTGCAAAATCAGGAGAAAGGGTCCTCCTCTCCCCGCTCATCTACAGAAGAGAATTCAAGAACGAGGAAGGAGGGCCAGAATTCAGTGCACCCCTCCACGCCCTTTACCCAACCCCGAACATGCACAGTGACGTAATATATGACGTCACAAGGCAAATGGTTCAAAGATTTTTAACTTCAGGTCCCAGAATTTTTTAAAAAATTATTTTAATAACTTAATTTCGGTAGAATTTATTTCCTTTGTAGTCTTGTGTATTTTATCTTATTAATTTAAAACATTATTTAAAGTTCATAGGATCTACCAGCCTGTCAAAGGGGTCCATGCCATGAGACAAGAAAAATTCTGAACTTGTGGTCTTGACCGTGACGCCAGGAGGCGAGATACTGCAGGTCTGTGCAATTATCGTCACCGTCCTAGGAAAAGATAATTGGGGCGGAGTCAGGCCGAGCTTCCGCTAGCGCCCAACTCAGTTCCCCAGCGCGTCACATCACCTAAAACTACAATTCCCAGAAATCAAGCGAGGGTCGTCCAAACTCTCTTTTTCTGATATTTCCATTGGCTTTCGATGGCTGCGCCCGACCAATCATATATGGGCTCTTTGGCGGAAGCCAAAATGGTCGTGCTTCCTGGCTAGAGGAAACACTTTCCGGCGTGTGTGTCTGTTGTGGTTGAACTTCTTCAGCGAAAGACCTCGCGATTGGGACGAAGGGACTAGAGAAAAAGGGGTAGTCGGGTGGCGAGAGCGTGTGTGTGGGGGAAGTGAGGGGATCCCTGAACTGAGAGGCTGCTGCTGACAGCCAGAGCCTGTTTAACCCCTTGCTGCCTGGTCAGCCCCAGTCTCAGGGCTGCCCCATTCTGGAGCTGGGGGCTGGGCGAGAAGCGGGGAGACCCCGTGGTGGCCCCCACCCCCGCAACCAGGCCAGCCTCATCTCTCGGGCCCTGATCCGGCCTCCCCTTGTCCCCACCGCCTCAAAGTGGAGCCATGAAGGTGGTGAATCTGAAGCAGGCTATCCTGCAGGCGTGGAAGGAGCGATGGAGCGACTATCAATGGGCTATCAACATGAAGAAATTCTTTCCCAAGGGAGGCCACCTGGACATCCTCAATCTGGCAGGTCTGGTGGTTGAGAGAAGACGGCTGTCTGGAGGGGGGAAATGGAGGGGCCCCGAGTCACCCCGATTGCTATTGTGTTCCCCTTATAGAAGCTCTACTGGAGCAGGCTTGATCGGACCGTCCCCCAACCCTCTCATTCTGTCGTACCTGAAGTATGCCATCAGCTCCCAGGTATGCTCCCCCTTACTCTTTTTTTTGGGGGGTGTGTGAGGCAATTGGGGTTAAGTGACTTGCCCAGGGTCACACAGCTAGTGTCAAGTGTCTGAGGTCGCATTTGAACTCAGGTCCTCCTGACTCCAGGGCCGGTGCTCTAGCACAGCGCCACCTAGCTGCCCCCTCCCCCTTACTCTTTAGAACCAGAGGTGTCTTGTTCCATGCCCACCAAACATGAAGTCCCCTTAGAGCTGCTGGTGATGGTTATGGAAGGAAAGCATTTGTGAAGTAGGGAGCAACAGTGTCTGAATCCCCCAATAAGGACCTGTTCTAAAAGAAGGTTTAGAGAATCACAGGCAGGTGGGACACTTTGGAACTAGCGGGTTGAAGTTATGTTCTTTAGAAAAACAAGCTGAGGTAATGCAGATTTATGGTTCCATGGACAATCCTCATTTCTCTTCTTTGTGCGTGAAAACATTCATATTTATTGGTATTGTCAGTTCAGAATAACACATAATACTTCCTAATAATAATAATAATAAAGTAATAACACATAATATTTTTAAATAAGATGAAATTTTATTTTTAAAAAAGTGGTGACTTCTGGTCAGCACAGTATTGTGTGAGTTCCACAGAGCCTTTGTGGGCTGGAAGTAAGATTTAGACAGTTGCCATTATGCGAATAGAGATGTTAAAGACTAAAGTAGTTGTAGTGGTATGTAACTTACAACACACTATGAAAAAAAGTATTTTCTGATCTCCCTTTGGTTTTGTACTCCCTTGACAGAATTCTGAACTTAAAGACTTTGTTGTTGTTCAGTCTTGTCCAACTCTTTGTGACCCCATTTCATTTAATACAGAAAATATTTTTCTTCACTTCTCATCCATAAGTCATTCTCTATGATTGAAGTTTATATTTTTCTTTTCAGCCCATCCTCAGTCAATTGACTATTGCACATAATTAACCAATGAGTTAGAATGTAAGCATAGGACTTTGGAAGATTCATTAGTAATTTTTTTAATAGTTGTACTAATGACCCCCATTCACATTTTTGTCAGAGAAGAAATGAGGGAATTGCATGTTTTTACCACCCTTAGAATGAATTGGGGAATATTTCTTGGAAGAATGAGATTTCTAGGTTATACCTTGTTACTAAGCCTACCTCTTCTGATCAGCAGCATTGACTTAATACACCATTTAAGTTGGCAGTTATTCTTCCCTAAGTCAGGTCTACTCTATTTCTCTTTTCTGTCTGCTTCTCTCCCTCAGATGGTGTCTTACTCGACGGTACTTACAGCTATCAGCAAGGTATATTCTTAACATCTTTTCTGTTATAATCAGGTAAAGTGTGGGAGGTATTGTAAGATGTCAGGGACAGAGTCCCTCACAGCTTTTTGTCTTTTCTGATCAGATAATCCTTGAGACATTGTTTTTGCCTGCCAGAAGTACAGGGCACATTATGCTGTTAACTGGAACTAGTCACTAAGTGAGAGTTTCTAGTGCTGAAGGACTCTGGTTGGTAACTACTCATGAACTCAAAATAAGATTGAGGGTATTGGAGAAGTGGTACTTGGGTGCTCTTTCTGTACCATCCTGTTCAGTAAAGACATTAACTGCCTATGTGATAAACACTGAGGAAATCATGAAAAAAAGCCTCTTAGCCCAAGAAGCTTACATTTTGCTGGGGTTTGCAGCAGGAAATGATGTTAAGTTAAGCATAATACAAGGTAGGCAGTAAAGTGGGCAAAGGAGAGATCAAAGTGCTCTAGGAATATTTTATTTTGTTTGGTTTGGTTTTTGGGTTTTTTTTTGGTGAGGCAATTGGGGTTAAGTGACTTGCCCAGGGTCACACAGCTAGTAAGCATCAAGGGTCTGAGGCTGGATTTGAACTCAGGTCCTCCTGAATCCAGGGTCAGTGCTCTATCCACTGTGCCACCTAGCTGCCCCTGTTCTAGGAATATTTAAGGAGGGAGGGAGGAGTAACATGGAATCACCAGGAAAGATATCCCTGAGAAAGTGGCATCCAAGCTGAGTCTTGAAGAAGGTTATGAAATTCAAAAAATGGAGATGAAGAGTGCAATCCAGGTATGGGCAGTAACTTGAAAAAAATGCATAGAAGCAGGAGTTAGCTTGACAGGATCAGGAAACAACTAATAGTTTACTTAATTAGTTTTGAGGATGTTTATGAAGGAACAAATAATGAAAAATATGGGAGGAACTAGATTGTAGAGGACCTTAAATTCCAGGGTAAAGATATTGCTGTTTGTTCTTTAAGCAATAGGGGAATTGAGAGAAGACTGAGGAAGGGAATAAGCATTTATATAGTGCCTATTATGTGCCTGCCAAGCACTTGTGGAAATTTATTTTGATTTGGGGACCCTACCTTTAGGCTGAGATCAGAAAGCCTTAGGCCCTCAGGGTTAGCTGAGCCAGAAAGCCCTGTGGGCTGTGCAAGACGCCGGGTCAGACAGCTGGGGGGAATAAGCCCCCAGCTCCCTCCGACCTGAGTGGAGGTATCTGAGAGATGTTGGGCTCTGGTGTAGCCTGTGCTGAGGCACGTGAAGCTGGAGCACCCCGCCCCCCACCAGCCGCAGCCCTGGCTAGTGGATTATTTTGGTCTGTGGGGGGCGCAGGAAGCCCCGAGATTTGAGTGGAGAGAAGAAAAGGTATATATAGACCTGGGAGGTAGATTAGAAGGAATCTGTCAGGGGGAACGAGACGAACAGTAATGCAGGACTAGGAGCAAGAAGGAAAGGCCGGCGGACAAGATTAGAGGGGCAGCAAAGGCGACAGAGGACGGAGCAGATAGAACAGGAGGCAGCAGAGAGCACAGAAGGTCAGCACAGGGTACAAGTTGGAGAAAGTGAAGATTAAGAGGAGTTAGTAGAAAGGAGCTGAGCAGGGAAAGTGTAGCATGCCCTGAGGCAGGAGGCAGACTAAGGCCCTTATTGTATTCAAGAAGTTCGAATCTCAACAGGTGGGAAAGAGATGCAGTGGAAAGAGACCACAGGAAAGCAGTCAGGTTGTACATTTTATTTCCCTGTATTCTTAATTTTCAATAGTATCTAATAAATAAACTCTGCTTTGATTATTTAGTTAAGAGGCTTCTTAATCCTGTGCTTATCAATTTGGGAGTGGAGCAGTGTGGTGGAACTTTATAAATGGCCCACATTCAATAAACGAAGTCAGATAGCCAGCTAGTCACCAGTCCCAGAATCAGTACCCCAGTCAGCTTTAGCCCCCCAAATCAGGCCCAGTCATCAAAAATATTCTACACACTGTACCCAGTGCTTGTAAATATCTCATTTGATTCTCAACTACTGAAGATTTTGAGCAAGGGGGTGACAGAGTCAGACTTATGCCTCAGAGGGGTTATTTGACAGCTGTATGAAGGATGGATTTGAGAGAAGAGAGAATGGAGGCAGGATGACCATTACTAATTAGGAGGCTATAACAGCTATCCTTGAGAGAGATGGTAACAGCCAGAACCAGTGTGGCAGCAGTGTGAGGTAGAGACATTGATGGATGAGAGAGATATTATAGAATTAGAGTCAATAAGACTTGGCAGTTATTTGAAAATAGGAGATAAAGGGAAAGGAAGAGTTAGAAGTATGACTTCAAGGTTTCAGACCTGGATGATTGGGAGGATAGTGGTACCTTCAATAGAAATAGGGGTGATTGGAGGAGAAGTGCATTTAATTGGGAAGAGGATCAGTTCAGTTTTGGACATCTGGGTCAAAATGTCCAGCAGGCAGTGGCAATATAGTACTGTAGTTTTGGGAAAGATTAGGGCAGGTTATATAATTTTTGGAATCATCTGCATAGAGATGGTAATTGAACCCAACAGATATCAGCAGGGGAGAGTGGGTAGAGTCCCACGAACTGGAGGAAGGAGATAGGTTGGTCTTCAATATCATCTTCCCTATTATTCCCACAGTTTGATGATTTTTCTCGTGACCTCTGTATCCAGGCCCTACTGGAAATCATGGACATGTTTTGTGACCGGCTAAGGTAGTTTCATGGATTTTCTTCCCCACAGGAACATTAGGGGTTGACTTTTAATTTGGGAAATAAACTTAGCATGGGCTGAGAGTAGTTCTGTGGGCTACTTATACCCTGTCTCACCTTACTGTAACTCTTATTTTTGGCCATTGTAGTTTTAGTTCCCGGGGAAGAATTCTGAAGGTCTCCAAGGTAGACTAAGAGAAGAAGTCAAATTATTGAATTACAGATTGGGGCTGGTCAGAATTAGTGCAGGGGTTCTTAGCATAGGGTCATGAATTTAAAAAAAAAATTTTATATCTATAATTGACACAATTGGCTTCCTTCCTTTCTTTTTTTTTTTTTTAGTGAGGCAATTGGGGTTAAGTGACTTGCCCAGGGTCACACAGCTAGTAAGTGTTAAGTGTCTGAGGCCAGATTTGAACTCAGGTACTCCTGACTCCAGGGCCAGTGCTCTATTCACTGCGCCACCTAGCTGCCCCAGTCCTATGTATTTTATTTTATGCATTTAAAAACAGTTAAGAACCCTTGTTTTAGTGAGTGGGGTAGAAGGAGGCTATGTTACTGGTCTGGAATGGAAACTAAAAGCGAGGTGGGCTATCTTCATTTTTCCACAGTTGTCATGGCAAGGCAGAGGAGTGCATAGGTCTGTGCCGTGCTCTCCTCAGTGCCCTTCATTGGCTGCTTCGATGCACCATTGCCTCGGCAGAGCGACTTCGGGAGAGCCTCGAGATGGGAACCACAACAGGGGAGAAACAACTCACCATGTGTCTTCAGCGATTGAACAAGATCCTCAGCAGTACCAAGAATCGAGCCTTGCTGCATATCGCCAAACTGGAGGAAGCCTGTATGTTGTCTTTGCCTCCTAATTCTCATCCACCATCATTTCTATAGCCAGTGTGTGATGTTAAAGGAGATGAAACGTGATGCTATAACCCTTTTCAGTGGGTTATGAAACCATTCCAAATTCTCTTTGTCTCTCTCCTTGTAAATGTTGATCATATTTTGGAAATTTTGACTAGAATACCACCCTTCCCATCATAATATTTATAGATTTAAGCATTTGAAGAGATATCACAGGTCATCTAACCGAGCCCTACCCACATTATTCATCTTGTCTTCCCTATCAGTTAACTAAAAGGTTTTTAGTGAGTAACTACAACATGCTTGTTAATGTGCTTGTTGTTACTGGGGGTGCAAAATAGGTATGATATATATATATATATATATATATGTACACACATACATATGTATACATACACACACACACACACACACCCCTGCAGTCAAGGAGCTCCTTTATTCTAACTAGGGAGACAAGGCAGTTATGTATATGAGAAAATTAATACAAAACAGCAAAGAGTAAGAACTTCCTTGGAGGGTTGGTGTGCATTATTTTATTACCTTATCATTTGGAAACAAATTAATCCCTGACATGTATACTTGTCCTCAATGTCCTTTTAAATGTGCATAATGGCATGCTTTTAATGTGTCATATGCTCATTTACATAAATTATGTGAGAAAATAATGGGTTTTAGAACACCCAAAGGCCCCAGTTCAAGGGGATTGTTTGGATTAAGATTGATTGGACTGACTTTTGTGATTAACTCACTTAAAGTTAATTCAATTAAAACCACACCTATGTGGCCCTCAAGAGGGTGTGTTCTTAGAGGGTGTGAACTCTGACCTCAACATGGGACCACCGTCAAGTCCAGTGAACTAATGGATTTGGGTGATGCTAGCCAATTAGTGTGAAGCTGTATATAAGGACCATCTCTCCTCCATATGCAGAGAAAACTTGCACTCTCAGTTTGTGTCGATTGTGCTTGTGGAGGAGGGCTTGGAGAAAGGAGGAGGCCAAGAAGGAGCTCTAGGTTAGATAGGCCTTTTTTTTTGGTGAGGAAATTGGGCTTAAGTGACTTGCCCAGGGTCACACAGCTAGTAAGTGTCAAGTGTCTGAGGCTGCATTTGAACTCAAGTCCTCCTGAATCCAGGGCTGGTGCTCTATCCACTGCACCACCTAGCTGCCCCTAGATAGGCCTTTTCTTAACTTTCTGACCCAGGTGTTCTCTTTTTACTAATACTTGGTATGCTTTAATAAATGCTTAATACGGGGCAGCTAGGTGGTGCAGTGGATAAAGCACTAGCCCTGGATTCAGGAGGATCTGAGTTCAAATCCAGCCTCAGACACTTGACACAACTAGCTGTGTGGCCCTGGGCAAGTCACTTAACCCCAATTGCCTTACTAAAAAAAAAAAATGTAATTGAATATTAAATCAGATGCAATAGAATTTCAGAGAAGTACCAGAAAGTTCAATCTGGGCTGTAATAATTTGAGAAAGGGTTTGAACGGAGACTTAAAAGATGGATAGGATTTGTGTGGTAGGAGATGAAAAGGAATGGCATTCTAGAGAGGAGAGCAAATACAAAGGCATGGAGACTGCAGGAAAGCAAGGAGAGCAGCTTGATTAGAGCACAAGATTCAAGACCACCCTGTGGGTTGGCTCCAGAAGCAAGTATACTTTGTGGAACATCCTGGCGGTACCAGCTGGCATCAATTCCCAGCCTTCTGCCTCTGCCGTTTGTGATAATGTCACACCTAGTCCTCAGGTCCAGCAGTTATATATACTTTTTTTGTTGTCTTGTAAGCTAGGTGGTGAAGTGGATAGAGTGTCAGGCCTGGAGTCAGAAAAACGCATCCTCCTGAGTTCAAATCTGGCGTCAGACACTAGCTGTGTGACCCTGAACAAGTCACTTAACTGTATTTGCCTCAGTTTCCTCCTCTGTAAAATGAGCTGAAGAAGGAAATGGCACACCACTCCAGTATTTTTGCCAAGAAATAACCCAAATGAGGTCACGAAGAGTTGTTGGTCACGATTGAACAACAACAACAAAGCCTTTTCCTATTAATTTCATCTTATAGATTCACCTTAAATGTTTAGCTTATTGAAATCTTTCTGGGGGGTGGCTAGGTGGCACAGTGGATAGAGCACCGGCCCTGGATTCAGGAGGACCTGAGTTCAAATCCAACCTCAGACACTTGACACTTACTAGCTGTGTGACCCGGGGCAAGTCACTTAACCCCAATTGCCTCACACCAAAAAAACAAAAACAAAACCAAAAAAAACCGCATGATATGGTCAAGATCCAGAAAGATTTCTTTTTCTTTTTTTTTTTTTTTTTTAGGCAATTGGGGTTAAGTGACTTGCCCAGGGTCACACAGCTAGTAAGTGTTAAGTGTCTGAGTCCGGATTTGAATTCAGGTCCTCCTGAATGCAGGACTGGTGCTCTATCACTGTGCCACCTAGCTGCCCCTGTCATGCATTTATTTTTATTTATTTATTTTTTTTAAGTGAGGCAGTTGGGGTTAAGTGACTTGCCCAGGGTCACACAGCTAGTAAGTGTTAAGTGTCTGAGGCCGGATTTGAACTCAGGTACTCCTGACTCCAGGGCCGGTGCTCTATCCAATGTGCCACCTAGCTGCCCCCTCATTTATTTATTGGTTTTTTTTTTTAATGTATAAGGTATTTTATTTTTTCCGTTACATGTAAAGATAGTTCTCAACTTTTGTTTATACAAGCTTTACAATTTCAGATTTTTCTCCCTCCCTCCCCTCCCTCCCCCCTCCCCTAGACAGCAGGTAATCTGATATAGGTTATGTCTATATATCTCTATACATATACATATAGATATAGATATATACACACACATATATACACATAATAACATTAATCCTATTTCTGCATTAATCCTGTTACAAGAGAAAAAATCAGAGCAGTGATGCAAAACCTCAAAATAGAAAAAAAAAACAACAGCACCCAAAACAAAAGAAATAATATGGTTCAATCAGCATCTATACTCCACGGTTCTTTTTTTCTTTTTTTCTCTTGGATTTGGAGATCCTCTTCTATCATGAGTTCCCTGGAATTCTTCTGTACCATTGCATTGGTGAGAAGAATATAGTCCATCACAGTAGGTCAACACTCAATGTTGATGATACTGTGTACAATGTTCTTCTGGTTCTGCTCATCTCACTCATCATCAGCTCACGCAAAACCCTCCAGGTTTCTCTGAACTCTTCCTGCTCATCATTTCTTACAGCACAATAGTATTCCATTGTATTCATATACCACAACTTGTCCAGCCATTCCCCAATTGATGGGCACCCCCTCAACTTCCAATTCCTTGCTACCACGTAAAGAGCAGCTATAAATATTTTTGTACATGTGGGTCCCTTTCCCCCTTCCATGATTTCTTTGGGCAAAAGACCTAAAAGTGGAATTGCTGGGTCAAAGGGTATGCATAGCTTTATTGCCCTTTGGGCATAATTCCAAATTGCTCTCCAGAATGGTTGGATCAGCTCACAGCTCCACCAACAATGCATTAGTGTTCCAATTTTCCCACAGCCTCTCCAACATTTATTATCTTCCTTTTTTGTCATTTTAGCCAATCTGATAGGTGTCAGGTGGTACCTCAGAGTTGTTTTAATTTGCATCTCTCTAATCATTAGAGATTTAGAGCATTTTTTCATATGGGAATAGATAGCTTTGGTTTCTTCATCAGAAAACTGCCTGTTCATATCCTTTGACCATTTCTCATTTATTTTTAACATTAATTTCTCTAAAATTGAGTTCCAAATTCTCTCTTTCCCTTCTGCCCCTCTCCTACCCGTTGAGAAAGCAAGCATTGTAAAACATTTCCGTATCTGCCATGTTGCCAAAAAATGAAATCAAATAAGAACAAGAAACAGAGAAAGTGAAAAAGATATGCTTCAATTTGCACTCAGAATTCATCAGTTCTCTGGAGGTGGATAGCATTTTTTCACCAAGAGTTCTTTGGAAATGTCTTGGATCTTGTCTTGATCAGAATAGTGAAATCTTTCACAGTTAATCATCGTTACAATATTACTGTTACTGTTTACAATGCTCTCCTAGTTCTGTTCACTTCACTTTGCATCAGTTCATTTTAAGTCTTAACAGTTTTTTCTGAAATTATCCTGTTTGCCATTTCTTATGGCACAATAATATTCCATCACAGTTATATATCAGAACTTGTGTTGTGATATAGCTAATTGATGGGTGTCCCCTCAGTTTGCAATTCTTTGCTACCACAAAAAGAGCTGCAGGAAATATTTTTGTACATATAGGTCCTTTTCCCTTTTCTTTGATCTCTTTGGGACATACAGTTTGTAGTGATATCAGCAATAGGAACCCTTATGATGCCAGACCCTTTGGAAAACTTTCTAGGAATTTCAGCCACTGTTGTTCCTTACCCTGTTTAGAAAAAGTCAGAAAGTGCTTGCTGCCAGTCAGGCCCCTGTACACACACCCTGTTGTTCTCTAGGAGTAAGTAGCTAATATTGTGAGTTGTTGCCTTTAATGAGGCCAGTGTCTCCCATCTCATCCAGTATTTCTCTAATAGCTTCCTGGGCAGCCATTGAGCAGTCACTATTGAAGCTTGGGGAGACCTTTGCCAGCCTCAGCAACTCCCATCTCCAGGGTCAAGCAGAAGAGTGTGGAGCACTTATTAGAAGGTACCAGTCTTTTAAATTATTTATCATAAGGGATGGCTTTTTGGGAGTGAGAGGGTGGGTAGAGGAATACACTGGGAAATGCATGCGATCTAAAAACAATCAAGGAAATTTTGCTTTTGGTTTTTCTTCTAAATAAAAAAGGGCATATGCCAGTGCACGGAGCCTGCTGGGAAAAAGCAGAGTTCCATCAGCCCAAATGAATCATAGAAGTATGAACTCTTCTCTAATCTCTGCTTTTTACTCCCTTACTCTAACTTTGTTTCTCTTCTTTCCAGCATCCCCATCATGCTATCTATGCACTCAGAGCAGCTGCACAAGACTGGGTTCCCCACCGTGCATGCTGTGGTCCTCCTGGAGGGCACCATGAACCTGACAGGAGAGATGCAGCCATTGGTTGAACAGCTCATGATGGTGAAGAGGATGCAGGTGTGGGGACACAGAAGGACAGTGTGCACCTTCATCTCTAAGGGCAGCCCAGCCAGCTAGAAATCAGATCATTGAGCTGCATTTGTTGCACTTTGGGAGAAGAAACCTCTGGATACTTTGTGATAGGTCCCAGAACCCTGGTATTACAGAGGACAGGGCCTCATTCTGATACAGTTTGAGATTGCCCCTTAGAATGCAGACTAGGAAAGGGTTCCTCCATTCTGGCTTTAGTCAGAAAGACTGAGTTTGAAATCTTATCGGTTGTTTGACTCTGGGCCAGTCACCTACAAGTTCCTCACCCAGAGGACAAAGGTATTAAAACTGATTACCTAAACGCTAATATGATTATGGGGTTGTAGTGACTAGAGGGTTGGCCTCCAAGTCAAGAAGATGTGGGTTCAAGGTCTCCTTAGTACACAAGTCATGCCATTTCCCAGGACCCTGGACCCTAGCTTCATAGACCATGGGTCACAACCCCATATGGGGTCATGTAACCAAATGTGGGGGTCTTGAGAAATTTGGCAAAGGTCAAAGGTTATGTATACCTATTTTATATACTTATACACCCTGGGGTTGCATAAAAATTTCTCAGGTGAAAAGGGGTCATGAGTGAAAAAAGTTAAGCAGCCCTGCCCTGGAACTCCCTCTGGCTGGAATTGTAGTGCTGGTGTTGATCTGCATTAGGAAAGGAAGGCTCCCCATCAGGACTTCCTTGTCTGCTGTTCCCCAACTCGAAATGTACATTATTGTTTTCGTTTTCCATTTTAGCGTATTCCTTCCCCACTCTTTGTCCTTGAAATCTGGAAAGCTTGTTTTGTGGGTCTCATTGAATCTCCTGAGGGCACCGAGGAGCTCAAGTGGACAGCCTTCACTTTCCTCAAGGTACTGGGGAAAGGATTGAGAAAAAGAGGCCACTTTACAACCTAAATGATCTCGCTCTATGATTAGCCTCTGCCAGGTTCCTTTTCATTTTTCTTGAGCTTTCAATTTAGTTAAAAATTGAGCTCCATGGGGGCAGCTGGGTGGCGCAGTGGATAGAATACCATCCCTGGAGTCAGGAGGACCTGAGTTTAAATCCAGCCTCAGACACTTAACACTTACTAGCTGTGTGACCCTGGGGAAGTCACAATTGCCTCACCAAAAAATAAAAAATTAGATAGATAGATAGATAAAAAAATTGAGCTCCATGGCTAACTCCTTTGTTCTTCACTGTAAGGGATCCTATTTCATTCAACAGTTGCCACATTGTAGTTCAGGAAGTTGAGGTGGGAGCCAGAACATGGAGACATATGGGGTTGTCCATACCTCTCTAGGGTGATCCTCATTGCTAACTCCACTTTTGTGATTGTGTGCCCTAAGCCATGGTCCCTTGAGGCTGGGAGCTGGCTTGCCCAGGTTGCTTTGTCATACATTGGACTTTCTGGTCTGTGAATTCTTTTCTTTCTTTCTTTTTTTTTTGGGAGGCAATGAGGGTTAAGTGACTTGCCTGGGGTCACACAGCTAGTAAGTGTCAAGTGTCTGAGGCCAGATTTGAACTCAAGTTCTCCTGAGTCCAGGACCAGTGCTTTATCCACTGCACCACCTAGCTGCCGTGGTCTGTGAATTCTTGTCGGCTGCTGGGACAAATATATTCCGGTCTGTGAATGGATGGGACTTTTCTTCTTGGGCCAGGTGGAAAAAAGAAGAAATTGATTCCTCTGTGGCCTTTTTCTTTTCTTCCTCCCTCTAGATCCCTCAGGTCTTGGTGAAACTGAAGAAATACCCTCAGGGGGACAAGGTGAGTTGCCCCAGACTGGAGAGGGCACATATTCAGTATTGTGGTAGAAGGTGCCACCTTAGGAGAGCTGGGGAAGAGAGGCAACATTGATGGCCCATTAGGTAAACTAGGTACCAATGAGAAAGAAGGAAATTTGTGGTCATATGTCCAAGTTGAGCAACTGGAAATTTTTCAGGGAGCTGAGTTGTTTGAATGTTCCTAGTGAACTTGCATATTGAAAATATTTTGATAATTCAGTATAATTGGTTTCCTTTATAGCCCTATGAATTTTACTTGTTATATTGAAAAGCCTCACCCCCAAGTAAGCACACATGTACACACACACACACACACACACACACACAAGATCATCATCCTACCAGAATAGGCAAGGTGCCACTTCTCTTTCCATCACAACATTGGTCCCACCCAGCCAGTTGGCCTGGGCCACAGGCCTAGCAAAATAACACCTGTGCCTAGCATTGCCATGTGTGACTAGAAATGGAAAAGGCGGCATGGAGCCCAGATTGGGGTTTCTGGCTCTTTGTAGGACTTCACTGAGGATGTCAACTGTGCCTTTGAGTTCCTGCTGAAGCTCACACCCTTGCTAGACAAGGCTGACCATAGGTGCAAGTGAGTGCTCCCATGACCTCTGTCTTGCTGATGTGTCCAACAGAAGCCATCCTGTTTTTAGGGACAGGGGCTCCCCCTCCCCATCTCCCAGGTCTCTTGGGCCAGGTCTAGGCTGAAGACATACTTTTAGAATGTTACAAGTCAAGGTGGCTCATCTCCTGATCCACTCCCCTTAGATGCCTCCTTCCCTGGGAGAGACTGGGAGAGGAGGCCTTGGTCAGACAGATTGCCCCCCAATTGGGTAGACATGCCCCAGTGGGACGGGCAGACCTGTAGTCTGTCCACAGTCTAGTGTTTCCTTGCTTTCCCTTCTCAGGCCCCCAGGGAAGCTTCTAGAAATCTCTGCTTCTAGAATTGGAGCAGGTGTGAAGAAGCCAGGTTCCCTCTGCTCTAAAGGCTGCCCTGTGTGTCTGTTCTAACACCTTCCCCACCTCCCCCTCTTCTTCCTCCCAGCTGTGACTGTATCAACATGCTCCTCCAGGAGTGTAGTAAACAAGGACTGCTCTCTGAGGAGAATGCAAGCAGCCTGATGGCCAAGCGGTAAGTGTATGTGTGATGGGGCCAAGCCTGTCAACCTTCTCCCTTCTATTCCCTGTGCCTCTTGACCCAGATGGGGCCTCTTTGCCTAGTGCTTGAGTTTGTGACTGACTTGGATTCTTGAGTCCAAGGCGAGGGCCAAGTGCATGTGCTCTGTGCTGGGGATCTAGGCACTCATTTAGTCCTGAGCCACCTCTCTGTACCTCAGCAGAGCAGGAATTGATGTGGACGCTTTCTTCTCCCCACTCCTGTCTACTCCACAGTGCAGCTGACCGAGAACATGCCCCTTGGTTGAAATCAGCTGAAAATGCCAACATCCAGCCCAATCCAGGGCTGATTCTTCGAGCAGAGCCCACAGTCACTAACATTCTTAAGGTGTGTCCTCACTTAGTCCTACTTGAGGTCTCTTCTCCCTGAGCTTGTTTCCCTCCTGATAAAAGAAATTCAGTCTTTAGCTCCTGTCTTCCTCTTTTCACTTTTATACAAAAAGTTACCATGATAGCAGAGGGTTTAAAATACCAGGCTCATGTCCCTTAACAAGTCCCTTCCTCCACATTATATCTGATGAACCGATCCCAGTCTGATCTGTAAGAAAACAAAACTTCAAAAGGTTGAGAGCAGCACATCCTGTTTCATTTGAGGGGTTTGGAGAGAAAACTATGTGGGTTAGGTTGTAGAGAGAGCTTTGGGGTAATTGAGAATTTCCTTGCAGAGCCCAGCTTCTTGTCTCTATTTCTAGACAATGGATGCAGATCATTCCAAGTCCCCAGAAGGACTGTTGGGGGTTCTTGGTCACATGCTTTCTGGGAAGAGCCTGGATTTGCTGTTAGCTGCTGCTGCTGCCACTGGAAAAATCAAGTCCTTTGCCCGAAAATTCATTAAGTGAGTATCAGGATGCCTAAGCCCTGAAAGAGAACAATTGTAGGAAGGTGGAAAGAAAAGTTAATAGTCTAGAGGAGGGACGGCTAGGTGGTGCAGTGGATAGAGCACTGGCCCTGGATTCAGGAGGACCGGGGTTCAAATCCAGCCTCAGACATTTGACACTTACTAGTTGTATGACCTTGGGCAAGTCACTTAACCCTCATTGCCCTTCCCAAAAAAATAAAAAGTCTAGAGGAGACAAGATGTTCACATCTGGGAGGTGGGGGTAATGGGTAAATCACTATAAGTCCCACAGGTCCTAAGGACAAAAGGGAGGAGCCTCCAGAATAGTTGGTCTGGTTGCACTGGCCCCCAGCATGCAAAGTCCAGAGCCATGATCTTTGGACTGAATTATCAGTTTTCCCCTCAATTGTCCCTCTCCATCCCCTATCTCAGTTTTCCATCCGATGAGTAGGGGAGAAGAGAGAAGGCAGTCTAGCCTATAGAAGTGAACACACTTTAAATATTGGGCATAAGGAGAAGGGCGGTCCTTAACCAAGTACAAGTTAGAAGAGGCTATATTGGGAAGAGCTTTGGACTAGGGAGGCAGGAGACCTAGAAAGTTCTGATTCTGCTGCTGAGGAGCTCTGTTAACCTTGACCTTTTTGAGCATAAATTTCTTGACTAAAATACCTGGACTGGACTAACTGGTATTTAGGGACCTCTCCAGCCCATCCATTTCATTATTCAGTCATTTCCTGTGAAATCCTGTCCCAGCCATCTCCAGGGAAGTCAGTTCTTCAGATGTAGAATTTGTTTGCCTTTAGATTGTGAGGATAATGGTGTTGTTTACTGCCTTTCCTCCACCATCTTGGCTCCTCCAGATATCCCCTCTATAATGCCACATTTTAGTGTGATGTGATTCCTAACCCAAATACTGGTGACTGACAGGAGTCCTGGCCCCACCCCCACCCCCATTCTGCCGGCTGCAGCTGTCCCTGTTGTTCCAGGCCCCTCTTTTGACCCAGCTCCCCTCTTTCCACAGCTTGAATGAATTCACGAAGCACATCAGTGGTGAAAGCTGTAAGTTATCTCCTTGCCCTCTGCCCACCTCTGCACACACACACACACACACACACACACACACACACACACACACACACACACACACACACACACACCTAGCAGCAGGTGGGGCTGGGGACAGAGTCCCTGGTCCAGGGTGAAGGTGAGGGGGTAGTTGTCTCTGCCCTGTGATGGGTGACTCCTCAGGGTTGCTTCAGGACCCTGCAGAGGGCAGGTGAGGGCAGGCCAAGGACTGTTCTAAAATTGTACCTGCCTGTCCTCTTTGTGAACCTGATTCTGCTGTTGGGAGTGGGAAGGGGAGAGTAGAAGAGGGCCTCAGTTAGAGGGAGGAATGGGGATGGGGATGGGGAATCCCCATCTTTCAAAGGAGGAATGATGCTCACAGTGAAACCCCAAGAAAAGGAGCCTGAGTGCCAGGTCTGTGATGGAGCTGCTGTCTTCCTGACCTCCCTCGACCTGCCCCTTCTTGCCCTCAGCCCCGGGCAAGCAAGGCTTCTCCTCACTTCTGCCTCCACTCCCCACAGCCAAATCAGGGTCGGTCCGTGCACTGCTCTTTGACATCTCCTTCCTCATGTTGTGCCATGTGGCCCAGACCTATGGGTCAGAGGTGAGTGAGAGGGGAAGGGCAGCAAGGAATGGGGTAGGGGATGACAAGGGGCTTGGTGATGTGGAAAAGAGGGGGAAGCCGTTTGTGAAGGCCAAAGAAACTTTGCCAGATCACCAGCTCTCAGGAGGTGTGACACTCGGTGCCAGTGGTTGATGGGTGCCTAGGTCATCAGGAGAGGGACCCCCCCCCCCATTCCCCCTTGCTCCCCACAGGCTCCTGCAGAATCTTTAGGGACCATATCCTTGTTGACCACAAGATGGCGGCATAGGCCTCATTTTCTTCTCATTCCCCTAAAATTGTCCCTGGTTCTGTGGGGAGGGTGGGTGGGAGAGCATGTCAGCCTTGGCAGGGATAAAGGTTGGGGTGCATTGGGGCAGAGGTGGGGTGGCAGTGGTCCTCTGAAGGCTTTGGTGGTCCTCCCCTCTTGTCACTGTGGTAAAGGTTACCTGGTGGGTAGAGATTTGATGCCTCTCCTTGGCTTGTTCATCCATGCAGGTCATTCTGTCAGAATCGAGCACCGTGGGTGAAGTGCCCTTCTTTGAGACCTGGATGCAGACGTGTATGCCCGAGGAGGGCAAGATCCTGAATCCCGACCACCCCTGCTTCCGGCCTGACTCCACCAAGGTGGAATCCCTGGTTGCCTTGCTCAACAACACCTCTGAAATGAAGCTGGCGTAGGTGGCCTGGGAGGATGCAAGTGGGGGCAGGATCAGGCAGGGTCTTTCTCCTCTTGCTCCCAGGTGGGTGACCTTCCTCCCACTTCTTCCCATCAGGCAGATGAAGTGGCATGAGGCCTGTCTCAGCATCTCAGCTGCCATCTTGGAGATTCTGAATGCCTGGGAGAATGGAGTGCTGGCTTTTGAGTCCATCCAGGTAGCCATTTCCCTCTGTCCCCAGTAATGAATGCCCTTTGGTCCCAGGATCTGAGAGCCTCATTTCCCACCCTTCCCACTCTTCTCTCTTCTCCTGAGAGCCAGGTGCCAGTCCTGCATATCACACATCTCCATGCAGTTGAGGGTCAAGGGTTGAGGGTCTCTCCCTCTGTAGAACTCTAAGATCTGGGGTCTCTCTTTCTGTGGCCATGGTCACTTCTAGGTCACTTCTCCCTCTCCCTCCCAACCCACTGGATTATGGTGGGCCCAGGGCTCAACTGGCTGAGATCTGATGTTTGCCTAGGGGTAGCAGAGTCCAGGGAAAGGATGTGGGGCAGGCTTGGGGTTGGGCCTGGTGCCTGCAGCTCATGTGTTTCCCATCCCAGAAAATCACAGACAACATCAAGGGAAAGGTGTGCAGCCTGGCAGTGTGTGCTGTTGCTTGGCTTGTGGCCCATGTCCGGATGCTAGGCCTGGATGAGCGTGAGAAATCACTGCAGATGATTCGACAGCTGGTAGGGCCTCTCTGCAGTGAGAATACCCTGCAGTTCTACAATGAGAGGTCTGTCATCTTCCCTTTCCCCTCCAAGCCCTTCCATGCCCTTCTGCAGACAGTGCCTCCAATCACCCTGATGCCTTTGGGGCTAGAGAAAGCAGTCCTTTCTGTTGTGCTGCTAATTCTGCCGGTTTGGGGGAGGGGGTGCTTATCTGTGGATTGGAGAGGCCTTTTGCCTTCCTTTCCAGCCTTTGATCCTCGAGTCATTTTCCCTTTTCCTGGCTTTTTTTGGGTCCTGGGGAACTCACTTTTTTCCAGGCATTCATTCAGTAAATGCTTGTTGAGTGTCTTTTATGTGGAATACAGTTGTTTTTTGAATGTCTTGGAAAGGGAAGAGGTGGCAAAATTCAGCTAAAGTGTTTTCCCAGTCAGTGTAGAGTCCATTCCATTGTGATAATTTCTGTTCCCCTCAGTGGAAAGTTGACCATGATGTAAGAATCCTTAGTTTGTGCCTTCTCTCAGGGATTTCTCCTGCTAAAATGCTGGATGAAAAGAATGAACTTTCGTGTAAAGATTGAGAATCTGAGGCTTATATAATGGTTAGTATTCCAGAGATCATTTAATGTTCTGGGAACAGAGTTAGCAGTCAATTCAAATATAATAATTCTTATATGAAGGCCTTTTTTTTTTTTAAAGAGAATTCTGCCAACACCTATTTCTGCCCAGGTGAGCAAGACTTATAAAGGGCAGTCTCTGCCTATGTTCTTGTGTCTGGAAAAATTGTTTTATCTTGAATGATGGCCAAGCCTGGATGAAAGCCTGAAAAATCCAACGCCCCATTTTCTGCCTTACCCCATGACACTTAGTTCTTGTGATGTGATATGTATTTCTTCAGACTCAAGATCTTGTAATGTCCTGTGATAGAGATAGGCCTGCTACAATGCCTTGGAAGAAGGGGAGATATTTCCCGTTTTGATGTAGGATAGATCCCTTTACTATGCTGTAGTTATCCAATGGAGTACTTCTAGGAGCTGCTTCTTGTTCATTTCCACTGCATGGTGTGAATGAGTTTTTTCATATCAGAAGCCTTTGGAGAGCAGCGAGTGCTTCATTTGACTCTAGTGGTGTCTTCCCATCTTGTCAGGTACCACTTCTGCTCATATTGGTGTTCTCCATGTCCATAGGGTGGTGATCATGAGCTCAATACTGGAGCACATGTGCGCTGATGTTCTACAGCAGACAGCCACACAGATTAAGTTCCCATCTACTGGCATGGATACAATGCCCTATTGGAACCTCCTGCCCCCCAAAAGACCTATCAAGGAGGTGTTGACAAGCATCTTTGCAGAGGTTCTAGAGAAGGGCTGGGTGGATAGCCGGTCCATCCATGTCTTTGACACCCTGCTGCATATGGGTGGTGTTTACTGGTTCTGCAACAATTTGGTCAAGGTACGTATTGTGGCCTGGGAATAAGTCTGATGGCTTTGGGGAGAAGAGAAGGCCTTGGTCTCAGTCATCCTTTAAGAAGTCTTTATTGAAGATCCATTGTGTCCCAGCCAGCCATCACTCTGATTTTTCTGCTCCATTGCTATCATCTGATGACAGCTAGGCCATTCTTCCTGTAAAAATTTTCTTTCTATCTTTTATTTATGGATGTTTTTGGTTTTTAAATCATATTAATTTTCACCCATTTCCTTCCGTCTAAAGCCTTTTCCATTCAGCAGTGTTGTAACATAAAGAAAACAGCAGATTCTCACAGTGGGGTCTGAGAGTATTTGCAATGTTCCCTACCCTTAGCCGCCCACCTCTACCATAAAGGGAGAGATCATCTTCCTTTTTGTGGTACTACAAAAAGTGCAGCTATAAAGGTTTTGGTCTCTATGGATTCTCTTTCTTTATTGGTTTTTATTACTTAGCTGACAGTCTTCCTTGCTACCCTAACCTCTGCCCTTATTCCTGTTGATTTCAATATTCATATTAATGACACTTCAGACACTGTGGCCTCCCAGTTCATCTGCCTCAGTGTCCTCGATCTCCATTATACACTCAGCCACCAACATCTTAGATCTTACCATCATCCCACATTGTTCTGCCTCCCAAAATTCTGAAATACATCATTCTGGTCACATGCTTCCACCTCTCCAACTGCCTCACTCTTCCTAACACATTCTTGGTCCATTCTAAGCCTCTGGGTCTGCTGTCCCTCCCTGTTCTCCCAGTTACAAAAATCACATCTTTACAACTGCCCATTGCTCCTGGTTGTTCTAGGGCTAAGCTGAACGTAGCTGGTGACTTTCCACATGATAGTCCTTCAAGTACTCCGAGATGGTTCTCATGTTCCCTCACCTCTTAAGTTAGCTCTACTGGAAGTGGAATGTAAGCTTTTTAAGAGTAGAGATTGTTTCGTTCTTTGTTTTTGTACCCTTAGAAGCTTGCCTGCCACATAGTGGAGATGCTTAATAAATGCTTATTGCTTTATTCACCAAGCCAAGTCCCTTTAAGTTAGCCTTATATGACATGAGCTGCTCATCATCCTGGTTGCCCTTCTCTGATTGTTGTCCTGATTATCAGTGTCATTCCTAAAATATGCTTCCTAGAACTAAACACAATATCACAGCGATGGTCAGAACAGAATATAGCGGTGCTCTTATCAGCTCCCTAGCCCAGTTCGTTATTGTCTATCTTAATGGAACCTAAAGTCAAGTTAGATCTTTTTTTTTTACTGTCATATCACAGTGTTAACTGACATTGAGCTAATATGCTACCAAATCCCCCATCATTTTAATAGAAATTGCTGTTTAGCCATATTCCTGAAGTTCATTTTTTGAACCTAGTGTAAGCGTTTGTTTTTCCCTAATAATGTCACATTATTAGGTTTACACAAATCAGTATCCTTTTCAGATTTGGGGGGACCCTTACTTTGTCATCTGCTGTGTTAGCAATCCCTAATTCGTGTTGTTATCAAATTGGATGTACTTGTTATTTATTTCATTATCAAGATCAATGATAAAAACGTTAAAAGCCAAAAAACCAAACCAAACCAAAAAAACCCACAAAAAAACCATTAAGATCCAGGACAAAGGATAGATCCCTCCTCATCTTGGTGCAGAGATTAATTACCATAGAATCTCCAAGTTAGAAGGGACTTCAGAGGCCCTCTGGGCAAACCCATACCTGAGTAAAATCCCATTTCCCATCTCCAGTAAGTAGCAGGTCAGATTTGAAGACTTTCTGTGAGGGAGAAAGAGGACTAATTCCTTCTAAATGTACATTGAATGAGCCATCCAGGACTATTCTGTAGGTGGCCCAGCCATTCAGCCTGTTTGAATACATTTAATGATTCTGTTTGCTCATTTTCCCAGCCTATTTCTTGACTTTTAAGTCTTTCTTAAAGTGGGGCACTGCTTCCATGGTGGAGGGTGCACTATCCCAAGCTATTTTGATTTGCGTGTCTCTTTTCAGTGATTTGGGACAACCTTTCGTGTGGTATTAACAATTTAAAATTTTGTACAATTTTTTTGTACAACTGCTTTGAGCATTTATCCATTGGAGTTTTACATGTGTCAGTTCCCCTGACACAAATATTTGGTGCAAAGTTCCCCCCCTCCACCCCCTTATTTTCCTAATTTCTACTTTTCCTAATTATTTGTTTGTTTGTTTTTGTTTATTTTGCCGGGCAATGGGGGGTTAAGTGACTTGCCCAGGTCACACAGCTAGTAAGTGTTATGTGTCTGAGGCCGAATTTGAACTCAGGTACTCCTGAATCCAGGGCCGGTGCTTTATCCACTGCGCCACCTAGCTGCTCCTCCTAATTATTTCTTTAATTTTTCTAATCTTAGCTATACTGCAAAAGATGTTCAATTTCATTGTATATATGTTTTTAAAATCTAAGTTAGTTGGTGAGTTTCTTTAGCATTTTCATTATCCTCATTAGATAGCTGCCTTTTTTTTCTTTCGTTGAAATAATTTATGTCTTGTATCCTTTAGAGCATCCTCTCCCTCCTGGCTTGACTTCCTCAGTAGCATTTAGGCCATAGGGTGCTACTTGTCCTTTGTCTGAATCCTTTTATGTCTACTCTCCTCACCTCTTGGAGGGAATAGTCATTCCCTGAATTAAAAGTTTCCATTATTTTCATCCCAGCAACAAATTCTTCCTAATTAATGAGAATTAAATCCAGAATAGAATTCCCCTTATTGGCTCCTCCATATTTTATGCATATACAATAGTATTTTATCTTTCTTTTACTTCTCCTGTTCCTTTTTGAGTATTATGCTTTTCTAAAAGAATATTCTAGGGGGGCGGCTAGGTGGCGCAGTGGATAAAAGCACCGGCCCTGGATTCGGGAGTACCTGAGTTCAAATCCGGCCTCAGACACTTGACACTTACTAGCTGTGTGACCCTGGGCAAGTCACTTAACCCCCATTTCCCGGCAAAAAAAAAAAAAAAAAGAATATTCTAATACTACCATATCTCAATAATAACTGTGATGTCAAATTTATGTCCTTTGAATAGGTTAATTTGTCTTGCTTCCATACCTTTATTGTTTGTCTCTCTTTTTCTAGTCTGGCATCCTTTTCTTGTTTTTTTGTATGTTTTTTGTGTTTTGTTTTGTTTTTTGGTGAGGCAATTGGGGTTAAGTGACTTGCCCAGGGTCACACAGCTAGTAAGTGTTAAGTGTCTGAGGCTGGATTTGAACTCAGGTCCTCCTGACTCCAGGGCCGGTGCTCTATCCACTGCGCCACCTAGCTGCCCCTCCAGTGATTTATTTATTTACTTATTTTTTGGCGGGGCAATGGGGGTTAAGTGACTTGCCCAGGGTCACACAGCTAGTAAGTGTCAAATATCTAAGGCCGGATTTGAACTCAGGTACTCCTGAATCCAGGGCCAGTGCTTTATCCACTGCGCCACCTAGCTGCCCCCCCCAGTGATTTCTTAATTGTGAAATCCAGTGACATTTTCTTAGCCCTCATCTTCTTTGAGTTTTCTGTGGCTTTAGAAACCCTTTGCCCATCACCCCTTTTTCAGAACTCTCCTCTCTTGGCTTTTGGTTCACTACTCTCTCCTGGATTTCTTCTTACGTGGCTGATCTCTCTTCCATTTCCTTTACTGGTTCATCATCTATTTAGTGCCCTCTAAACTTAGGTGTCTCCCTAGGGCTCTGTCCCTTTTATAGATTCATTCTGGTCAGCTGCTCTGATCAACTACCATGGGTTTCAGTGATCACTTCATGCTGATGATTTCCACATCTGTAAATCTAGCTTTAATCTTTCCCTTGTACTCCAGCCCTGCATTTCTCCCATTAATGGCTAGTGATGACTACCTGAATGTTCAGTTGGCACCTCATATAAGGCATGTTCAAAACTGAATTCGTGGTGCTGGGGATTAAAAAGAAATAACCGTGATGTAAAAATGAAAGGTAGAAATAAAAAGAAACCATCTCCAAAATTTTACGCATCCCCCCCCCAATTAAATCTCATCTTGTCAGCTTGATAAAAAGAAAACCCAACTGAACGTACTTTAAACACCCCTCCTCCCCTTGCCGTAAACCCCTCCTTTTTAAACTTCCCTGTTTCACTTGAATACCACTCATCCTCTTGGCCACCCAGGTTCATGAATCATCTTTGAGTCACTTTTCCCTCACCTTCCACATCTATTGAGTTGCCAAGTCCTGTCATTTCTGTCTCCACAACTGCTACCACCCTTGTTCAGACCTTCATTTCCTCTTGCCTGGACTCCCATAACAACCTCCCTACTGTGTTCTCTGCTTCCTGCCCACCTTTTGTATGGCTGCAGTAATATTCTTCCTAAGGTGTGAGTGTAACCATGTCATTCCTGAACCAAAAACCTTCAGGAGGTTGCTATTACCCCTAGGAACTCATTTTGGCATCTACAGTCTGCCTCCATTGACTCTTTTTTTTTTTTTTGGTGAGGCAATTGGGGTTAAGTGACTTGCCCAGGGTCACACAGCTAATAAGTGTTAAGTGTCTGAGGCTGGATTTAAACTCAGGTCTTCCTGAATCCAAGGTGGGTGCTCTATCCACTGTGCCACTTAGTTGCCGCATTGACTCTTTCCTGCCCTATTCTTCTTGGTAACATTCAGCCAAACAGGACTCAACATGCCATTTTCTGACTCTTTGCATTGACTCATCATCTCCTGTTTCTGGAACGTTCCCCCCCTTCAGGGATCAGCTCAGGTGTTAACACGTGTGCGGAAACTTTCCAGATTTCCTTTTCTGCTCTTGTCCACTAGCATCACTCTTAGGGCTCTTGGCTTTCTCCTGTCTTTAGGGTATTTTGATTTTCCCTTTGCCTTTTTTGCTCTGGGCCACTTGTCATGTCTCTCTTAGCTCCTTGAAGTCAGGGACTTTTATTTTTAATCTTTATATCCCTAGCGCTTTAAATATAGCAGATGTTTGATAAATGTTTGTTGATGGAGATAAGAAGTGGGACTGTGTTGTGTTCACAGAATAGCAGAGAGACTGGTATATCTGTGTAGGGTGGGGTAGGGGATAAGAAGGCTAGAAAGTTAACAAGAGGTGGACTTAAGAACTTTCAGTGTCAAACAGTGAACAGAACCTGGAGAACAAGGTTTGTTACAATAGCCATATTGCCAAAAGGTCAGTCGTGGAGGACTTAAGAATCCTTGATCAATGTGGGTGATCAACCATGATCTAAGAAGACCAATGATGAAGAATGTGACCCATCTCTGGACAAAAGATACAGAATGACGTACTCGTTTTTGGACATGGACTATACAGGAATTTGTTTTGCTTGATTATATATATTCCTTACAAATTTTTTTCTTTTCTTCTTTTCCAATGGGAGGATGAAAAGACAAGAAATGCTTGTTCACTGAAAAATAAATAAATAAATATTTGTTGGTCTGAATTTAAGCATAAATCAGCACTGGTAACTGCCAAGAGGATGCAGATTAGAATTAGGTGGGGTTACTCTGGGAGGGATTCTTGGAGAGTCACAACTTGTAAAGGAGAAAGAAGGAACTTGGGGCAGCTAGGTGGCACAGTAGATAGAGCACTGGCCCTGGATTCATGAGAACCTGAGTTCAAATCCAGCCTCAGACACTTGACACTTACTAGCTGTGTGACCCTGGGCAAGTCACAACCCTCATTGCCCTGAAAAAAAGAGAGAGAGCAAGAGGAGAAGGAACTTGGTTGCAGGAAAAGAGGAAATGACATTTGAAGGCCTGGAGGTAGGAAGTGCCTAAGGTTGAGGGTCCTGTGTCCCAATTTCTGTTGCCCTATTTGTTTCAGGAGCTGCTAAAGGAGACTAGAAAGGAGTATACCCTTCGAGCTGTGGAGCTGCTCTATTCCATCTTCTGCCTAGACATGCAGCAGGTTACCCTGATCCTGCTGGGCCATGTCCTTCCTGGCCTTCTCACAGATTCTGCCAAATGGCATAGCCTCATGGATCCCCCTGGAACAGCCCTGGCCAAGTAAGTGGCTCCCCTCCTTCCCACATCCTGTAGCTTCAGATCAGTCCTAAAAGGAGAACCTGCCCGTGTCACCCCTTCAGAGGGTCCAAAGTGTGAATTGAGCCTATTCTTTACTGTTGATTTGGGTTTGCTTAGAGGATACAGAGGTCCTTGTCTGTTTGCCACTGAACTTCTTCTCTTCTCCTTCCCCCTTGCAATTATTTGCTTAGGCTGGCAGTGTGGTGTGCCCTGAGCTCATACTCATCTCACAAGGGGCAGGCATCTTCCCGACAGAAGAAGAGACACCGTGAGGACATTGAGGTGAGTGCTTATAATTAATTATAATACAAAGTGATAGATAACAAGTGTAACCCAAACTGGTCACCCTGGAATCAGAAATGACTCCTGTAATTATTAAACATGACTTTACAACTTAAGTAGGGACTTACTCTTTTCTCCTCTGGGAGGCTCCTCTAAGAGAGGGAGCAGCTGTTTTCCATCCCCAAATTCCCTTTGTTCAGAAGAGAAGAAAGATGAAAACAATAGCCTGAAGGACTTCTGGATCTGGAGGGCCCGAGGCCTTTCAAAGCAGGAGCCTCTTCCTGCCTCATAGCTGGGTTCTTTGTGCTTTCCTGATGTTGGGGATAGGAATTGGGGCATGGATTTATGGGTTGGTCTCCTCATAGTATTTGGGTTTTGAGTGATATTAACTATCTTGATCCCGCTCCTTTAGGACTACATCAGCCTCTTCCCCTTGGATGATACACAGCCATCAAAGTTAATGCGACTTCTGAGTTCCAACGAGGACGATGCCAATGTTCTGTCTAGCCCCAGTGAGTATGAGAGTTCAGTTGTCATGGGCAGGTGCTGGGCACCCTAGAAGTAGGTAACGCCCTAAGAGGTTTTTTGCCATGTTCCTTTGACCTGGAGAGTAGAAGACTTAGAGGAGTCCTATCAGTTGGCTTGATGTATTTGAGGGACTAACTGTGACGGGAATGGATCAGCTTCCTTCTGCCTGGCCCTGGAAGGCAGGTCTAGGAGAAGTCTGTGGAAGGTACAAGAGGCAGATTTTGGTTTGGTCTGAGGCAACATTTTCTGATAGGGAAATCCTAAAACACAGGAATGGGCAGCCTGCAGAGCGAGTGAGGTCCTTGTTACTGGAGAGGTCTTTAAGCAGGGGAAGATGATCTCTTGTTGGGGATGTTCTTGTTCAGGTGCTCGTTGGACAGCATGGCCTCTGAGGGTTGTGAGTGTGTGAAGGGAAGGAGGGGGAGAGCCAGGAGAGTGTGGTGTCTGAAAGCAGGGGAGAAGGGGCTAGGGTGGCAGTGTCGGGTGGTTCTGGAGGAGAAGGACTGAGAAAAGGCCACTGGCCTTTGACAACTAGAAGAGAGTGTTCAGTAGAGCAGAAGTAGGTTTCAGGAGAGTTGGCCCCACAGGAGGTGGTTCCAGTGCCCTCCTAGTGCTGGGACAGTCACCAGGGTTTGCCTGCTTCTCGTCCCTGAGCCGCTTCTCTCTGGGATCTGGTGTTCCTGCTTTCCTCCCACCTTGTGTCCAATCCTCTGAGCCCCATTTGCTCAGCTTCCTTCTCCCTGCCCCCCATGCCCTGAGAGAGGAAGCAGGCCCCCATAAGTGAGAGCTGGTGGCCCAGGAGTTCCCTCACCAGGTTCTGTGGCTTCAGTTTTCTTCATCATGCAGGTGATCAACAGCACAGAATTAGTGTTGGTTAGTGCAGGTGACTCCAGCCTCCTTCTCCCTTGTCCCCCTCCAGTACTTGACTCCAGAAGCTTCCTCCCTCCCCCTACCCCATGACTTCTTCAGTTTCTAGCACTGATGACCTTTGGGTGTCCCCCTCCTCCCCTTCTCTCTTATCCACTCTTCCTTTGCTTTCATTATCTTCCCCTTGTGTAACTGTTGGGCCATTTCCCCCTCTCCTCCTTGAGACCTCCTGGTGACATTACCCCCCCCCGTGAGCTTCCTTCTAGACCAGGAGCCCTCTTTGGGAGGCTCTCTTCTCGGGGCTCTTCTGTGGGGAAGGGGGTGCCTTTCCTTAGGGTCTTCCCTTAAACAGCCAGGAAGGGAGGCTGGGGAGGTCTTGGGCTTTGAGGAGGGCCTCCCTTGGGGGAGAGTGTTTTGAGCCAACAGTGTCTCACCTCTGCCCTCTTCCCCACATTCTACAGCTGACCGGTCCATGAGCAGTTCCCTCTCAGCCTCTCAGCTGCACACAGTCAATATGAGAGACCCTTTGAACCGGGTCCTTGGTAAGTCCCTTCTCCTTCCTAAGCCTGGTCCCCTGGGCCTGAGACTCCCAGACACAAGGAGCTCTTCTCTCCCACCTTCCCTTACCTGGTGGTGGGGACACTCCTAGTCTTCCCTCCTGTTGTCTTCCCTGCTCTCCTCCTCCTGTGTCTCTTCTCTTCTGTCATTGCCTTCCCTTCTCATTCTCCCTGCCCTCATCAGTTGTCTCCCTCCCCTGATTTCTCCTTTCCTCTTGCTCTCTCCCTGCCTCCCTGCACTTGAGGCTTCCTCTCCATCTCCAGATTTTCCTTCATCCCTTGTGCCTCTGCCTGACTGTCTTGTACCTCCTGTCTCTGCCCCTGCACAGCAAACTTGTTCCTGCTCATCTCCTCCATCTTGGGGGCCAGGACAGCAGGTCCTCACACCCAATTTGTGCAGTGGTTCATGGAGGAGTGTGTGGACTGCCTGGAGCAGGGCAGCAGAGGCAGCATCCTGCAGTTCATGCCTTTCACCACTGTAAGTTGGGGGCAGAGGTGAGGGATGGGAGCTGGGGGTGGGGTGGGGATGGGGTGGGGCTGTGCTGTCCCTTAGGGCTCACACACCCCTCTGAGTGGAGAGGGCTGGCAGCTCTGCTCTTTGGTGTTGGGGAGTGAAGTTGGGGAGGTGTGGACAATGTACTGGTGGGCTACACTCCCGGAGGGGAAAAGGCTTTCTTCTTGTGGTGTCCCATTGTCCCACTGCAGGGGAGGGGCAATCATTGCCTCTTTTTCTCTGTGGCAGGTATCGGAATTGGTCAAGGTGTCAGCCATGTCCAGCCCCAAGGTGGTTCTGGCCATCACAGACCTCAGTCTTCCTCTGGGCCGACGGGTGGCTGCCAAAGCCATCGCTGCACTCTGAGGAACTGGAGGAGGCAAAGTTCTTTTTTTTTTTTTTAATTTTTGATTAAGTTTGAGGGATGGAGGAAACTGAGCAACTGAGAGACCAAGGAGCTCTCCTAGTGTGGTGACTGAGTATTAATCAGGGAGCACTTTCTGGAGGACGCCAGTGTCCCTCCTCTTAGCGCTTCCCCCTGCCCCTTACCAAGAATTTCCGTTTCTGCTTCCAATGGCTGCCTTGGGCATTGGTGCTTCGGTGGGCCTCTGTTACCAGGTGGATGAGGTCCCATTCCTCAGGGCTGGGCTCTGGCCGCTGCTGCAGCGAGCGGATCATCTCTTCCTTGCGCCGCCGCTCCCGGTTCTCCTCAATCAGCTTTCTCTTTGCCACCCGTTTGGAATCATCCAGGACCACTGTAGAAGCAGAATGACAGTCCCTCCCATCTGTCCTGCACTCTCACCTCCAGTCACACAACAGAGTCAGGAGACCTGAGTTTGAATCTTGCTGCAGACACTTGCTAGCTGGGGAAACGTGCCCTGACTGCCTTCCCTCCTTGCCTCTGCCTCCTGCAATACCTGGCTTCTTTCAGAACCCAACTCAGGTGCCAACTTCTTCACGAGGCTTTTCCTGATCTGACCCCCTCCCAAGTTGTTATTTCTCCTCATTCCCTTTTTAAATTACTTTGTATTTATTTGTGTGTATACTGTATCTCTGCCCCATAACCTCCATAACCAGCAGAATATAAGTCCCTTGAGAGCTGGGCCTGTTTTCGTTTTTCTATTCCACTGCTTAGCACAGCATCTTACACAAATTTTCAGACCAAATCTGTGATTTCATTGGCATAGGGAACTGCTGGTGAGGACATTCAAGGCTGGGTGGCACAGTGGATGATGGGCTGTTGGACTTGGAGTCAGGAAGCCCTGATTTCAAATCCTGCCTCAGACACTTCCTGGCTGTGTCATCCTGGGCAAGTCACTTACCCTCTCTCAGCCTCACTTTCCTCCTCTGTAAATGGGGATAACAACACACCCACCTCACAAGATAGATGTGGAGATCAGATGGGATAAGAATGCAGAGAACTTTGCCAGTCTGAAAGAAATGCCAGCTAGTCAACTCTCTCCTCATGGAGATTGACACCTGCTCTGCCAACCTGTAATCTTAGAGAGTCTTTATAAAGAGATCGATTGGGCATTGAAAGGTTCAATGACTAGTCCAGGGTCACAGAACTAGCCAGTGTGTCAAAGGCAGAACTTGAACCCAGGACTTCCTGACTAAGGCTGGCTTTTTATCTACTTCACCATGCTGCCTCTCCATCTTACATCTGGTAGGTTCTTTTTAAATTTTTTTTTGGTGAGTCAATTGGGGCCAAGTGACTTGCCCAGGGTCACACAGTAAGTGTCAAGTGTCTGAGGCCGGACCTGAACTCAGGTACTCCTGACTCCAGGGCTGGTGCTCCATCCACTGTGCCACCTAGCTGCCCCTATCTGGTAGGTTCTTAATCATTGCATATTGAATCATATTATATGACCTTGGGGCAAATCATGAAAACTTTTCTGGGCCTCAGTTTCTTTATCTGTAAAATGGAGATAATATCTACTTCATAGGGTTGCTATTGGTAAGGTGCTTGATAAACCATACACCACCACAGACAAGTAAGCTATTAATTCTGTTTGCTGACCAGTCTCTCATGTTATCCTCCCAGTGTGCTACATTATATTATGATGTGGATTTCTTCCCAGTTTCGGTTGGAATAGATGGCTGCCGAGATCCCTTTGATCTTTAGATTTTGTGGTAACTTTCCCCATATTACAGAATGGAAAACTGAGACCTAGAAAGATTAGCTCATTTCCTCAAATGACTTTTGTTATTGTTTTATTGAATTCTGTCAAGTATTGCTTTGATAGTTTGGTGTTGCATTCAAACTGTAAATTATCCTGAGGAGAAGAATTAGCATTTTTATTATATTGGCACAGCCTGGCTCTGAGTGTTGAATATTCTTCCAGCTATTTATTTGGACAAACAAAAGAGCTAGAAAAGGAAAATAATGGTTAAGAATAGAACTCCAAGCCTCAAACTATTATAAAACAACTGTCTTTAATATTATTTCATGTTGGTGGAAAGAATAGAGAAAATAGATCAATGTAATCTGGGGAGAATCAGAAACAGTGGAGCTCAACATAGTGTTTGATAAATTGGAAACACATTTTACTTAGGGAAGAACTCCCTTATTCATTAAAGGCTCCTGGGAAAATTGGGAAGTGGCCTGGCAGAAATCATACTAAGACCAGTATCTTATACCATATCCCACACTAAATTCAAGGTGGGTACATGACATCATAGGAAAGATCTTATCATCAAATTAGAAGAGAAGTCATATACCTTTCACACGTACAGGTAGGAAGTGTATTCATAACAAAACACAGCATAGAGGTAATTACAAAAGATAAAATAGATAGCTGATTATATGATACTAAAGAATTTCTGCACAAATTATTGCATTTAAAATAATGAAAGCAGTCGAATAGGACAGAAATCTTTGTATCAAATCAACTTTCTCACATTAGGCTTTCATTTCCAAGATAAAGAAACAACTAATGTGTGTATGTGTATGTTTATAGTTATATAGAAAATGCCATTCCCCAATAAATAAATGATCAAAGGATGTGAACAGTTCTCAAAGGAAGTATAAACTATTATCCTTATGAAGGAATGGTCCAAGTCTCTAATAATAAGAAAAATAAAAATTACCCTGAGGTTTCACCTCATCCTTCAAATTGGAGAAGATGGCAAAAGATGAGAATAGTCAGTGCAGAGGGCTTGTGGGAAGCTAGGCACAGAAGGTCATTGTTAGTGGAGCAATCCATGAAGACAGCCATTTTGGAAAGCAATTTAGAATTATGCAAATAAAGTGACTAAAATGTCCATGACCATTTGACTCAAAGATTCTAGTACAAGGCTTATACCCCAAGGAGGTGATTGATAAGAAAACAATCTCCCGAGTATAAGAGCAACACTTTTTGTGGCAGCAAAGAACTGGCAACATTGTGGATGCCTATCAATTAGGGAATGGCAAAACACATTATCACCCATGATTTATTGTGCTGTAAGAAACTATGGGGGCAGCTAGATGGCGCAGTGGATAGAGCACCAGCCCTGGAGTCAGGAGGACCTGAGTTCAAATCTAGCCTCAGACACTTAACACTTACTAGTTGTGTGACCCTGGGCAAGTCACTTAACCCCAATTGTCTCACTTAAAATTAAAAAAAAAAAAAAAGAAACTATGAAAATGATGAATGTAGAGAAGCATGGAGAGATTCACAAGCTCTGATGCAGAGAGAAGCAGAACCAAGAAAAAAATAGGCACAGCGATGATTGCTACAACGAAAATGGAAGGAATAAGCATGAAAAAACAGAGTAAGTGCTGCAAAATTACAAAGAAAAAGAGAGATGAAAGAACAGATGGCCATATTCTCCTCCATGCCCCAGTTGTAAGAGGTCAATGGGTGTAGCATGCATTTTCTTTGTTTTGTATACTTTATTATGTCATTCTCTTGATTCACTTAATTGGTCTCTAAATCTGATACCTTCTCCATTGGAAACTAACATTGAATGTATTTTCAGACACTTTTTCTTTGTAGATGAATTTTTTTTCTTTAAAAATATTTGTTATATGGGGTGGATTTCTGGGAGGGAGGTGGTACTGAGAAATTTTGGTGATACAAAAAAAAAACACTTTAGGATTAGTGCTAGTACTGGAACCCTTATGACTTCTATACTAGGCCATCCCTCAACCACACCCAAAAGGAAATGGCTAAAGAGCCCTGGTGACCAGCTATTGAAAGCCCCTCCCCTTCCTCCCAGGTCCTCCTTAGTAAGACTCAGCTTCAAAGAGGGAGAGGCCCTGAGCTGGGAGCTTGCATTTTGATGTTCTTCCTTTCCCTTTTTTAATGGAGAGGCAGTAACAGAAGGGGCTTAAGTGTGCCACTGTCCACCTTTTTCTGAGGGGAGTCATGTCAATGAGTGCCCCACCTGGAAGGGAACAAAGGTGAAAGTTTCAAATTCTCCCCAGCACTTGACTTGTATGTCTGGGTTGCATTTATCCTGCACAGCCTCAGTTTTTTTCACCTGTAAAATGGGGCTAATCAGGGCATCTACCTCATGGTTGTTGTGAGGCTCAAAGGACACAGATAAAGTCTTTTGCGAACCTTAAAGCACCATGTAATTGTGAGTTGTCTCTTGTAAGGCAGCATGGCATGGTGGGTATTGAGCTGACCTTGGAGTGAGGAAAGCCTGAGTTCAGGTCTCTGTTCCATAATGACCATGTGACTGCACGAGGCAACCTCCCAGGTCCCCAAGCCATGCTCTTAAGACTGTTTGTTGATAACCCTGCCCTCGTGGCCGGCGGCTGCCCCGAGCCTGCTACGGGACTGCAGGGCCTGGGTGGAGAAGGCGCTTCCCTCAGACCTTTTTGCTGGCTTTCCGGGCCCTTCTTGGGGACCGGCCTTGGTGGTGCAGGGCCCAGCTATCCTCTTGCGGCCGACAACCGATGCTGGCACTGGGGCCGAGGCTGCCGGCTTTTTAGATGGCATCCTTTGGATGGCGGTGCCCAAGAACAGGTGTTTAGTCGAAGTGAATCGATGTAGGAGAAGAAATGTCCAGAAGCTAATTAAAGTCAAGAACAATATAGATGTGTGCCCTGAATGTGGCCATCTGAAACAAAAGCATGTCCTTTGCGGTTATTGCTATCAGAAAGTCTGCAGCGAGACTGCAGAAATCAGGAGGCAGATGGGGAAGCAAAAAGGGGGGCCCTTTAAGGCCCTCACTGTTGAGCCTGTGGTATTATACCAAGGCGAAGCTCCCTCGGTAGAAGATCAAGGCAAAGAGAATCATCGAGTGAGACTGGAAGTGCCCATCCTGGTTCATTAGGAATTGATGCTCAGGTGTGTTCAGAGAGGATCATTCCACATTAAACAGGACTCTGGAAACAAACAAACAAAAAGACTGTTGCAGAGGAGGTGATGCCCCGCATCTGCTGAGGGAGTTTGCTCACCCAGGAGCTGAGTATACCAGGGAAATTATAGGCACAAGCCCTGTGCTTGTCTCACTCAGTAGGACAGGCCCTCCCCAGATCATCAGCCCCTTGAGGGCAGGATCTGGGTCATCTCTATTTTGGGAGGCAGCTTGGCAGAAAGTGTGCTGGGTTTGGAGTCGTGAGACCTGGGTTTGAATCCCACCCCAGACATTCAGTGGCTAGGGGACCAGGAGCAATTCACTAAATCTCTCAGAGCCTCAGTCTCTCCATCTAGAAAAGAAGGAAAGTAACAGGTTGACTATGAACTTAATAGGGTTGTGAGGAAAGTGCTTTAACTTTAAAGTGCTCTGTGATAGGAGTTTGTATGCTCATAGCCCCAGGCCTAGTCCAGTGCCCACATATACAGACTTTTTTTTTTTTTTTTTTGCAGGGCAATGGGGGTTAAGTGACTTGCCCAGGGTCACATAGCTAGTAAGTGTCAAGTGTCTGAGGCTGGATTTGAACTCAGGTACTCCTGAATGCAAGGCCAGTGCTTTATCCACTGCGCCACCTAGCCGCCCCCCAAAGACATTTAATAATAAAACGTGCTTATTGAATCCACTATAAGCAGTCATGACAAGGATGGGCTGGGATGTGGGGATAGGGAACTGAGATCCTAGAAGGGAACTTCTTTGACCCAGGGTCTCTTTCTGCCCTGCCCCTGCCTCCCCAACTTCATGCTCTCTTGCAATACATGGCCATGCCCACGGAGATGCATTTCCTTTCTTTTCTTTTTTTTGAGGCAATTGGGGTTAAGTGACTTGCCCAGGGTCACACAGCTAGTAAGTGTTAAGTGTCTGAGGCCAAATTTGAACTCAGGTCCTTCTGACTCTAGGGCTGGTGCTCTATTCACTGTGCCACCTAGCTGCTCCAGAGATGTATTTCTTTCTTTTTTTTTTTTAATTTTTTTTTTAAGTGAGGCAATTGGGGTTAAGTGACTTGCCCAGGGTCACACAGCTAGTAAGTGTTAAGTGTCTGAGGCCGGATTTGAACTCAGGTACTCCTGAGTGCTCTTTCTACTGCGCCACCTAGCTGCCCCCAGAGATGTATTTCTTAAAGCAACATAGCTGGCACTGGTTTTCTTGGGCTTCAAATCTCAACTTTTGAAAGAAGCCTTTCCAAATCCTTTTTAAGCTGAGTGCCTTCTCTAAAATTATCCCAAATTTGTCTTGTATATATCTGGTTTATACATAGTGGTTTGCATGTTATTCCTTCCCCCCATTAGACTTAGAGCCCCACCCTTATCTCTGTTGTTTAGCACAGGGTCTAGCACATACCTGATAAATGCTTATTAAATAAAAGCTTCATACTAAATATTAAATTATAAACATAATTTAAATATTAAAAGCTTAATAAATACTTATTAAGTGATTTACTGTCAGTCAAGCAAACTCCCCCAGAGTCTCTAGACACTACCTCACTGCTTGGCAGACCTCTGGGAACTGGGGAGAAGGAAAGAGAGAGTAGGGGAAACTGAGGCATGGTTGACATCAGGAATACAACTATTTCTACCAGGAATCCTTGTTTCTCAAAGAGGAGATTGGTTATTGAGATCCTAGGAGGGAAGAAAGAGATGAGAGTGTGTGGTGAGGGTGGAGATGGGGTGGGGGGAAGCAGAATTGGAATACCTGATGGAACAAGAGATTGGTAAAGGCAGACAGTTGGGAAATTATTGCACAATCACCCTGGTAAATACTAAGGAGACTTCTTTAAGTCCCCCAATCTAATTATCCCTGGCTTCTCTGCTCTCCTGGTCTTTGATTCCCCTTCCCTCAGGGATTTAAAGAGAGGAAAAGGTATTAGGGAAAGGACCACAGGAAGAGTAAATGAAAGAGCTCAACACAGGACAGGCAGAGAGCTGACTTGAAGAAAACTGGAAAGAGGTAGAAAGGTAGGCCCAACCTCTGCCCTTCCTCAAGCCAGTTTTTTCTGGGAAATTCTTCTGTGGGATAAGCATGAATCCCCCTCCTCAATTTTCCCTCTGATTCCTACTTTCTGGTAAATCTTCCCATAAACTCTCAAGCTCTATTTACCCCAGGTTCATTACTATACTCCCATCTCCAAGTACAGATGCACACTTAATAATCACTACCATTCCTACCCCCGCAATTTCCAGATTAAAGGTCACATATGGTTTCTGGAAGAGGGGTGATGATAACACCCCACCCAGCTGTCTGTCGGGGGGGGGGGAAGGAGGGGCTTCTCTAGGAGAGAGCTGGCAGAGATGGAAGAAGAGATAGTATGGCAGAGGTATCATTTTTCAAGACATGGGTGCAGGATTAAGATGTGTGGACAACGCCTTGGCCCCTCTCTGTCTCTAGACTGATTTCCCCCTTTCTGCTGAAGTAAACAGGTTGGGTGATTGAGGACAGGAGGTTTTCTTAGGAGTTCTGGGGGCCGACAGGGTGAGGCTGCTCAACTGTCTGGGTTCAAATTCTGCCTTTCAGCACCCTGGACAGTCCCTATTTTTCCTTTCCTTTTGGACCAAGGGGAAAGGGACTTTGGCGAGAGGAGGGACACCAGATATCAAAGAGATAGCTTCGGAGGCAGAATGAAAGATTGCTAAAGTGTTGAACTCTCACTCCCCACGACCTTCTTTTTTTCTGGTTCCTTACAACTAGACTTTCCCATAGGAATAAGTGGGACATTTCCATTTCATGCCTCAGTTTCCCTTTTCCTCCGGCTAGATTGTGGTAAACCCATAAGTGCAGCATGTGTAGGATGTAATGAGTGTGCTAGCTAGTTTCCCCTTGGAATCAATGAGAAATGTGTGCATGTGTATGTATGTAAACACGATGCATATATAAACACATATATGTCTATATATGTATAGCCGTGTACACACGCGCACAAAGACACACACATACATACTCTGTTTTCCTCTTTGCTCATTCAAAGAGGTGGAATGTGTTGTATTTGGTAGTCCCTCGGGAACTGAGGGCTTCTAGCACCCCCCTTACCAGGTGCTCAATATTTCCTCTGCAAAACCAGGATGAAGTCCCTCTCCACTTTTCTTTATCCCCCCCCCCCACCCCTCCACCCCCACGCCCGGCCTTCTTTCTTCCCCAGTTATATAAGACAATTTAGGCGCAGAAGCAGGAGGTGCAGAATTCAGTGCACTAACAGTCCACCACCTTTATCGCACCCCTAGCAGGTACGTACACGTAGAGGCGATCAGGTATGACGTCACGCAACCGAGCTGCAAGGATTCTGAGGTTCTTAATCTGGAATAACTGAACGATTTAATAATTAATATATTTGAGTAGAATTGGTTTCCATTGGGATCATTTGTAATTTATTTTATACATTTTAAAACATTATTCTTAGAAGAGGTTCATAGGCTCCACCAGGCTACCCGAGGGGTGCAAAACACAAGAAAGGCTCAGAACCCCAGTTTAGAGCTTTAGGCACTGGAAGATGGACTGGGTCCTGAAATGACGTCAGCGTCCTAGGAAAAGAGGACTGGAGGCCGGGCCAAGGCAAAATCCAATCGCCCGGAGGATGCACTGGCTCATTCCCAGCGTCTAAAAGTGCACTTCCCAGAAATCAAGCGAGGGTCGTCCAAACTCACTTCATCCGCTGTTCCCATTGGCTCACCGTGGCCGCGCCCGACCAATCAGATGTGAGCCCTTTGGCGGAAGCCAAAATGGCCGTGCTCCCTGGCTAGAGAAGTCACTTGGGTCGTGTTTGGGTCTGTCTGTTGTGGCCGAGCTTCCTCAGCGAAAGACGGCGTGATTGGGGCGAGGGTCTGGAAGACAAGAGGGAGTCGGAGTGACGAGAGCGAGTGTCGGGGGGCGGAGCTGAAGGGCTGCTGCTGACAGCCAGTAACCCCTTGCTCGGTCCCAGCCCCAGTCTCAGCTGCCCCTTCCTGGGCCCGGGGGCTGGGCGAGAATCGGGGAGACCTCGTGGTGGCCCCCACTCCCTCAACCAGGCCAGCCTCCTATCTCGGGCCCTGACCGGCCCCACCCCTACCCCCCATCCCCCTTGTCTGCAGGCAGGCTATCCTGCAGGCGTGGAAGGAGAGAAGGAGCGTCTGTCAATGGGCAGTCAACATGAAGAAATTAACCACCTGGGACATCCTCAGTCTGGCAGATCTGAAGAGGGGAAAGGAGGGGCAGGCTATGATCGGACCGCCCCCCAATCCTCTCATTCTGTCCCACCTGAAATATGATATCAACTTCCAGGTATGCTCCCTCTTATTCTCTGGAGCCAGAGGGGTCTTGTTCCATCCCCACCAAACGTGGTCTCCCTGGAGCTGCTGGTGATAGTATAGAAGGAGAGCAATTAGGAAGTGTCAGTCGTGCCCGATTCTCCGTGACCTCATTTGAGGTTTTCTTGGCAAAGAGGCTGTACATTTGAACTCCGGTCCTCCTGACTTCTGGGCCACTGCGCCGGCCTCTATTCACTGTTACTAAGTAAGGAACAACAACAGTAATCCTAATCCCCCAGGAAAGGCCATTTCTAGACTGAGGTTCAGAGAGAAACACAGACAAGTGGGACAGCTTTGGAATTAATGAGCTGAAGACATCATGTACTTAAAGCAAACAAGCAAAGAACATTTATTTAGAGCTTTTTGTTTTCTAGGTATGTGCAGAGTACTGGGAATAGAAATACAAGTAAAAAGACAGTCCCTTCGCTCAAGTAGCTTACATTTTAAAGACTGCATAAAAAGGGATCAGAAAAGGGTGGAGATATAGCAAAAGAAGGTATTCCTGGGCTTGCTGTTAACAAAGTTTGAAAAGTTAGTGGCAGATCCTAGAGAATGAAGGTTGGCTATCCTGGACTCCATCCCAAAATGGTATGAGAAGAAACACCAGTGGGAGAAGGGGTCCTTCACTGTTTGAGGAATGTTCCTTTGTATGGTTCTATATACAATCCTATTCTTTGTGTATGAAGACACTCATGTTTATTTGGTGTTCCTTAAGTTTTTTTTTTTTTTTTTGGCGGGGCAATGGGGGTTAAGTGACTTGCCCAGGGTCACACAGCTAGTAAGTGTTAAGTGTCTGAGGCTGGATTTGAACTCAGGTACTCCTGAATCCAGGGCCAGCACTTTAACCACTGCGCCATCTAGCTGCCCCGTTCCTTAAGTTTGAAATGAAAATACAAAACTTTATTTTAGAAAAAAAAAAGTTCTTGTTCTTGATGAGCCCAGAGGTGTTGTACTGTAGCTTTCACCTGTTGGGAGATTAAATTTTAGAGTTTCCACTCATATATAGAGGTAATAAAAATCAAAATAGTTACAATGGGATTTAACTTAACTTACTATGAGAAAAGCATTTCCAGACCTCCATCAGTTTTGTACTTTGTTAATTTGATTACCTGTATCTTTTAGATAATGAAAACTCCTTTGAAAGGATTATAAACTGAAGGAATTAATGAATTGCTATTTATTCATTTTATTTTTAATGGCAGTTTTTCAAATTACATGTAAAGACAACTTTATTTTTAATTTAAAAAATTTAAAAATGTTTATTTTCATTTCTAAATTCTCTCCCTCCCACCAGTCTTTCCCCGACCCATCAAGATATTTATTCACTTTAAGGAAATGATAGCTAAAGAATTTCCTCTTTTGTCATCTAGTCTTTGACTTATCACTAATGAGAATACCATTCCCACTGTAGTATAACACTATAGTACAAAGATAATATACTACACATAGTAGATAATATAGTATATAGTATAGTATATAATTTGCTATAGTTGTAGTTTACTAAATTCCTACAACAAACTGGTATCCAACGAAGACCAACACATAACTGTTAGTCTGAACGTAGACCCAAATAAACTATTTGGATCCCTTCTAACTTTTTTTTTTTTTAGTGAGGCAATTGGGGTTAAGTGACTTGCCCAGGGTCACACACAGCTAGTAAGTGTTAAGTGTCTGAGGCCAGATTTGAACTCAGGTACTCCTGACTCCAAGGCCGGTGCTCTATCCACTGTGCTACTTAGCTGCCCCCCTCCCTTCTAACTTTTAATTTAGGATCCTATGAATCTGTTCTATCAAGAATACTTTTTGGGGCAGCTAGGTGGTGCAGTGGATAGAGCACTGGCCCTGGAGTCAGGAGTACCTGAGTTCAAATGTGGCCTCAGACACTTAACACTTACTAGCTGTGTGATCCTGGGCAAGTCACTTAACCCCAATTGCCTCACTAAAAAAAAAAAAAAAAAAGAATACTTTTTGGGGCAGCTAGGTGGCATAGTGGATAGAGCACTGGCCCTGGAGTCAGGAAGACCTGAGTTCAAATCTGGCCTTAGACACTTTACACTTACTAGCTGTGTGACCCTGGGCAAGTCACTTAACCCCAATTGCCTCACTAAAAAAAAATTTTTTTAAAATACTTTTCTTTAGCCTTGTCTGCAAAAGTTATTCTCCATCATCAAAGTTACATTTATTCCTCCACCCCATGTTCAGTTTATTAATCCTAGCACAGAATCAGTAAATTAGTTAGAATGTTGCCTTATTTTCCCCTTAATTCCCATCCACCACCATTTCTGTACTCTGTAAATTAAGTGAAAAGAGATGAGGCACAACAGCATTATACTTTTGTGTGTGTGTGTGTGTGTGTGTGTGTGTGTGTGTGAGAGGCAATTGGGGTTAAGTGACTTGCCTAAGGTCACACAGCTAGTAAGTGTCAAGTGTCTGAGACCGGATTTAAACTCAGATCCTCCTGACTCCAGGGCCGGTGCTCTATTCACTATGCCACCTAGCTGCCCCTGCATTATACTTTTCAATGGGTTGTGAAACTATCCCATGTCCTTTTTTTTTTTCTTTTTCCTGTAAACAGTGAGTATATCTAGGGGTTTTGACTCTATTACCACTCCTCTTCCCTCCTCTTCCCCCCCCCATTCCCAATAAAATCATAGAATTGAAAGGGATATCAGGGGGCAGCTAGATGGCACAGTGGTTAAAGCACTGGCCCTGGAGTCAGGAAGACCTGAGTTCAAATCCGGCCTCAGACACTTGACACTTACTAGCTGTGTGACCCTGGGCAAGTCACTTAACCCCCATTGCCTGCAAAAATAGAAAGAAAGAAAGAAATTAAGAAAGAAAGAAAGGGATATCAGATCATCTAATGCAGTCCCCAACCACATTATGCATCCTGGCTTTCACACCAGTCAATCAAGCAAGAAGTATTTCATGAGTAACTACAAGATGCCTCTTAATGTGTTCAGTGCTGCTGGGGATACAAGAGAAGTGTATGTCTTAAAGGGTTTATAGTCTGTCTGGGAAGACAAGACTTACAGGTCAGATATCTAGTTAAGTGTCAGAGCTTGAGATTCAAGTATGCATCTCTTTTGATTCATAAGTCAGGGATTTTCCCACTATACTCCTTTTTTTTTCATGTAATTAAGTATTAAGTGAAATGCAATAGAAGTTGAGAAGAACCAGAAAGATCAATCTGAGCTGAAATAATTTGGGAAAGGATTTGATAGGAACTTGAATGATGGATAGGATGTGGGTAGTTGAAGATGAACAGGAATGGCATTCCGAAGGGGAAGACTAAATACAAAGCCATGGAGACAGAGAGAACAAGGAGAGCAGCTTGAAAAGAACAGAAGATTCAAGGTCACCCTGTGGGTTGGCTCCCAGAGGCAGGTGTACTTTGTGGGACATCCTGTCTGTACCAGCTGCCATCAGTTCTGCCTCTGCTGTTGTGATAGTCACACCTAGTCCTCAGGTCCAGCATTATATATCCTCATGATGCCAGGCCAAAAGGAAAGGTTTCTAGAAATTTCAGCCACTATCGTTCCTATCCTGTTTGGAAAAAAGACAGAAAGTGCATGCTGGGGCAGCCAGGTGGCGCAGTGGATAGAGCACTGGCCCTGGAGTCAGGAGTACCTGAGTTCAAATCCAGCTTCAGACACTTAACACTTACTAGCTGTGTGACCCTGGGCAAGTCACTTAACCCCAATTGTCTCACTAAAAAAAAAAAAAAGTGCATGCTACCACTGACTACATACCCTATTGTTCTCCAAGAGGACCTAATTTTGTGAGTTGTTGCCTGTAAAGCATACAGTAAAGAAGTCAGTTTCCTACCTCATTCAGTCTTTCTCTAGCAGTCTCCTGAACAACCACTGAGCAGTCACTGTTGAAGCTAAGGAAGACCTTAGCCAGCCTCAACAACTACCATCTCCAAGGTCAAACAAGAAAGTACAGAGCTCTTTAGAGAGCTCATTAGAAAATTGTTCACTTGATCAGTCTTCTCTGACTCTTTGTGACCCTGTGAACCATAGTGTCCATGGGGCTTTCTTGGCAAAGATACTAGAGTAGTGATTTGTCATTTTCTTTTCCAGTGAATTGGAAAGTACCAGTCTTTTAACTTCTTTGTCATAAGAAACAGCTCTTGGGGGGGGGGGGAAGAGAGTAGGAATAGGAATACAATGGATGTAAAAACAAAAGCATCAATAAAATGTTTGAGCTTCTTTTTTTTTTTTTTTTTTGGTGAGGCAATTGGGGTTAAGTGACTTGCCCAGGGTCACACAGCTAGTAAGTGTTAAGTGTCTGAGGTCGGATTTGAACTCAGGTCCTCTTGACTCCAGGGCCGGTGCTCTATCCACTGCACCACCTAGCTGCCCCTGAGCTTCTTTTAAAAAAAGGGAGTATATCAGTCCAATAGGCCCACTGAGGGAAAAGCAGAGTTCCCTCATCCTAAATGTCTCATAAAAGTCTAAACTCTAATCTCTGCTTTTTACTCCCTTGCCCAAACTTTGTTTCTCTTCCTTCCAGCATCCCCATCATGCTATCTATGCACTCAGAGCAGCTGCCCAAGACCGGGTTCCCCACAGTGTATGCTGTGGTCCTCCTGGAGGGCACCATGAACCTGACAGGAGAGATGCAGCCATTGGTTGAACAGCTGATGATGGTGAAGAGGATGCAGGTGTGGGGACACAGAAGAACAGAGTTCGCCTTCATCTCTAAGGGGAGCCCAGCCATCTAGAAATCAGATCATTGAGCTGCATTTGTTGGGTACTGGGAGAAGAAGCCTCTGGACACTTTGTGATAGATCCCAGAACCCTGGTTTTACAGAGGATGGGGCTCAGTAGTTGAAGATCCCTATTCTGATATAGTTCAAGATTCCCTTTAATCTCTAAGTTCTTAAAATGGAAAATAGTAAAGGACTCTTTTCTCCTGGCTCAACCTTGATTCCCTCCCAAATTCCCAAGGCCCTTTAATCCACTGCGGGAAGGGGTGGGCACATGAGGGCCACCTTAGGAAACTGAACAGTTGCCACATTAGTGCAGGAATGTGGAGTGGGAGCCAGAACATGGAGATGCATGGGGTTGTCCAAACCTTTCTGGGCTCATTGCTAACTCCAGTTATGTAACTGTGGCCAAGGCCAAAGCCCCTAGAAGTTGGGTGATTCAACACATCCTAGTGTCTGTGTTCTGGCACTTGTGAATTCTCATCTGCTATTGGGACAGATATATTTCTTTCTGTGCATGGGGTAGGGCTTCTCCCTGCCCCGATCTCCCCACCTCCCACCAGCCAAATGGAAGAAGGATGAAGGAATTGATTGCTATATGGACATTTTCTTCATCTTCTTCCCTCCAAATTACTCAGGTTTGGGTGAAAGTGAAGACATACCCTCAGGGGGAAAAGGTAAGCTTTCCCAGACAGGAAAGAAGTCATGAGGAGTTTTCAGGTGTAAGCTGCCGCTTTAGGAGAACAGGAAGGAAGGCAAAGGTTATGGCCCAGCCTGAAACTGGATACTATTGAGAAAGAAGGAAATTTGTGGTCATATGTCCAAGTTGAGCAACTGGAAATTTTTCAGGGAGCTGAGTTGTTTGAATGTTCCTAGTGAACTTGCATATTGAAAATATTTTGATAATTCAGTATAATTGGTTTCCTTTATAGCCCTATGAATTTTACTTGTTATATTGAAAAGCCTCACCCCCAAGTAAGCACACGTGTATACACACACACACACACACACACACACACACACACACACACAAGATCATCATCCTACCAGAATAGGCAAGGTGCCACTTCTCTTTCCATCACAACATTGGTCCCACCCAGCCAGTTGGCCTGGGCCACAGGCCTAGCAAAATAACACCTGTGCCTAGCATTGCCATGTGTGACTAGAAATGGAAAAGGCGGCATGGAGCCCAGATTGGGGTTTCTGGCTCTTTGTAGGACTTCACTGAGGATGTCAACTGTGCCTTTGAGTTCCTGCTGAAGCTCACACCCTTGCTAGACAAGGCTGACCATAGGTGCAAGTGAGTGCTCCCATGACCTCTGTCTTGCTGATGTGTCTAACAGAAGCCATCCTGTTTTTAGGGACAGGGGCTCCCCCTCCCCATCTCCCAGGTCTCTTGGGCCAGGTCTAGGCTGAAGACATACTTTTAGAATGTTACAAGTCAAGGTGGCTCATCTCCTGATCCACTCCCCTTAGATGCCTCCTTCCCTGGGAGAGACTGGGAGAGGAGGCCTTGGTCAGACAGATTGCCCCCCAGTTGGGTAGACATGCCCCAGGTGGGACGGGCAGACCTGTAGTCTGTCCACAGTCTAGTGTTTCCTTGCTTTCCCTTCTCAGGCCCCCAGGGAAGCTTCTAGAAATCTCTGCTTCTAGAATTGGAGCAGGTGTGAAGAAGCCAGGTTCCCTCTGCTCTAAAGGCTGCCCTGTGTGTCTGTTCTAACACCTTCCCCACCTCCCCCTCTTCTTCCTCCCAGCTGTGACTGTATCAACATGCTCCTCCAGGAGTGTAGTAAACAAGGACTGCTCTCTGAGGAGAATGCAAGCAGCCTGATGGCCAAGCGGTAAGTGTATGTGTGATGGGGCCAAGCCTGTCAACCTTCTCCCTTCTATTCCCTGTGCCTCTTGACCCAGATGGGGCCTCTTTGCCTAGTGCTTGAGTTTGTGACTGGCTTGGATTCTTGAGTCCAAGGCGAGGGCCAAGTGCATGTGCTCTGTGCTGGGGGTCTAGGTACTCATTTAGTCCTGAGCCACCTCTCTGTGCCTCAGCAGAGCAGGAATTGATGTGGATCCTCACTTCTCCCTGTCTCTCTCCCCCTTGGTATCATAGGATTGTCCCTCTCTATCTCTATCTCAGTTTTCCCTCTGATAAGATGGAATATAGGCCAGTGGAAGTGAAAACACTTTAAATATTGGACATAACATGTATAAACTATATCAAATTGCTTACCTTCTCAATGAGGAGGGAGGGAGAGAATTTAAAACTCAGAATTTTAAAAAAACATGTTAAAAATTTTTTAAAATGTAATTGGAAAAAATATTGGGCATAAGGAGTGGGCAGTTGTTAACCAAGTATAAGTTAGAAGAGGCTATATTGGGAAGAGCTTTGGACTAGGGAGGCAGGAGACCTAGAAAGTTCTGATTCTGCTGCTGAGGAGCTCTGTTAACCTTGACCTTTTTGAGCATAAATTTCTTGACTAAAATACCTGGACTGGACTAACTGGTATTTAGGGACCTCTCCAGCCCATCCATTTCATCATTCAGTCATTTCCTGTGAAATCCTGTCCCAGCCATCTCCAGGGAAGTCAGTTCTTCAGATGTAGAATTTGTTTGCCTTTAGATTGTGAGGATAATGGTGTTGTTTACTGCCTTTCCTCCACCATCTTGGCTCCTCCAGATATCCCCTCTATAATGCCACATTTTAGTGTGATGTGATTCCTAACCCAAATACTGGTGACTGACAGGAGTCCTGGCCCCACCCCCACCCCCTTTCTGCCGGCTGCAGCTGTCCCTGTTGTTCCAGGCTCCTCTTTTGACCCAGCTCCCCTCTTTCCACAGCTTGAATGAATTCACGAAGCACATCAGTGGTGAAAGCTGTAAGTTATCTCCTTGCCCTCTGCCCACCTCTGCACACACACACACACACACACACACACAACTAGTAGCAGGTGGGGCTGGGGACAGAGTCCCTGGTCCAGGGTGAAGGTGAAGGGGTAGTTGTCTCTGCCCTGTGATGGGTGACTCCTCAGGGTTGCTTCAGGACCCTGCAGAGGGCAGGTGAGGGCAGGCCAAGGACTGTTCTAAAATTGTACCTGCCTGTCCTCTTTGTGAACCTGATTCTGCTGTTGGGAATGGGAAGGGGAGAGCATTAGAGGGCCTCAGTTAGAACCTTTGGGGAGTCCCCATCTTTCAAAGGAGGAATGATGCTCACAGTGAAACCCCAAGAAAAGGAGCCTGAGTGCCAGGTCTGTGATGGAGCTGCTGTCTTCCTGACCTCCCTCGACCTGCCCCTTCTTGCCCTCAGCCCCGGGCAAGCCTCACTTCTGCCTCCACTCCCCACAGCCAAATCAGGGTCAGTCCGTGCACTGCTCTTTGACTTCTCCTTCCTCATGTTGTGCCATGTGGCCCAGACCTATGGGTCAGAGGTGAGTGAGAGGGGAAGGGCAGCAAGGAATGGGGTAGGGGATGACAAGGGGCTTGGTGATGTGGAAAAGAGGGGGAAGCCGTTTGTGAAGGCCAAAGAAACTTTGCCAGATCACCAGCTCTCAGGAGGTGTGACACTCGGTGCCAGTGGTTGATGGGTGCCTAGGTCATCAGGAGAGGGACCCCCCCCCCATTCCCCCTTGCTCCCCACAGGCTCCTGCAGAATCTTTAGGGACCATATCCTTGTTGACCACAAGATGGCGGCATAGGCCTCATTTTCTTCTCATTCCCCTAAAATTGTCCCTGGTTCTGTGGGGAGGGTGGGTGGGAGAGCATGTCAGCCTTGGCAGGGATAAAGGTTGGGGTGCATTGGGGCAGAGGTGGGGTGGCAGTGGTCCTCTGAAGGCTTTGGTGGTCCTCCCCTCTTGTCACTGTGGTAAAGGTTACCTGGTGGGTAGAGATTTGATGCCTCTCCTTGGCTTGTTCATCCATGCAGGTCATTCTGTCAGAATCGAGCACCGTGGGTGAAGTGCCCTTCTTTGAGACCTGGATGCAGACGTGTATGCCCGAGGAGGGCAAGATCCTGAATCCCGACCACCCCTGCTTCCGGCCTGACTCCACCAAGGTGGAATCCCTGGTTGCCTTGCTCAACAACACCTCTGAAATGAAGCTGGCGTAGGTGGCCTGGGAGGATGCAAGTGGGGGCAGGATCAGGCAGGGTCTTTCTCCTCTTGCTCCCAGGTGGGTGACCTTCCTCCCACTTCTTCCCATCAGGCAGATGAAGTGGCATGAGGCCTGTCTCAGCATCTCAGCTGCCATCTTGGAGATTCTGAATGCCTGGGAGAATGGAGTGCTGGCTTTTGAGTCCATCCAGGTAGCCATTTCCCTCTGTCCCCAGTAATGAATGCCCTTTGGTCCCAGGATCTGAGAGCCTCATTTCCCACCCTTCCCACTCTTCTCTCTTCTCCTGAGAGCCAGGTGCCAGTCCTGCATATCACACATCTCCATGCAGTTGAGGGTCAAGGGTCGAGGGTCTCTCCCTCTGTAGAACTCTAAGATCTGGGGTCTCTCTTTCTGTGGCCATGGTCACTTCTAGGTCACTTCTCCCTCTCCCTCCCAACCCACTGGATTATGGTGGGCCCAGGGCTCAACTGGCTGAGATCTGATGTTTGCCTAGGGGTAGCAGAGTCCAGGGAAAGGATGTGGGGCAGGCTTGGGGTTGGGCCTGGTGCCTGCAGCTCATGTGTTTCCCATCCCAGAAAATCACAGACAACATCAAGGGAAAGGTGTGCAGCCTGGCAGTGTGTGCTGTTGCTTGGCTTGTGGCCCATGTCCGGATGCTAGGCCTGGATGAGCGTGAGAAATCACTGCAGATGATTCGACAGCTGGTAGGGCCTCTCTGCAGTGAGAATACCCTGCAGTTCTACAATGAGTGGTCTGTCATCTTCCCTTTCCCCTCCAAGCCCTTCCATGCCCTTCTGCAGACAGTGCCTCCAATCACCCTGATGCCTTTGGGGCTAGAGAAAGCAGTCCTTTCTGTTGTGCTGCTAATTCTGCCAGTTTGGGGGAGGGGGTGCTTATCTGTGGATTGGAGAGGCCTTTTGCCTTCCTTTCCAGCCTTTGATCCTTGAGTCATTTTCCCTTTTCCTGGCTTTTTTTGGGTCCTGGGGAACTCACTTTTTTCCAGGCATTCATTCAGTAAATGCTTGTTGAGTGTCTTTTATGTGGAATACAGTTGTTTTTTGAATGTCTTGGAAAGGGAAGAGGTGGCAAAATTCAGCTAAAGTGTTTTCCCAGTCAGTGTAGTCCATTCCATTGTGATAATTTCTGTTCCCCTCAGTGGAAAGTTGACCATGATGTAAGAATCCTTAGTTTGTGCCTTCTCTCAGGGATTTCTCCTGCTAAAATGCTGGATGAAAACAAGATCTCCAGTGTAATAATAATAATAATAGCTAATAATTATGATATGGGGGAAAATGGGGTACGGGTTGGTGGGAAGGAGTTGGGGTTCTTGGGAATTCCTCTTTAAAGAATTACACCCTCTTGCACACAAAATGTAATTAGAATAAGGTGATAGTTTATTTAGGAGCAAGGGAAGGGAAGGGTGGGGGGAGGGAAACCATGAAAGAAATCCTTGGACTTTTCATGGGGAGATTTGGCATAAAGCACATGGCTCAGAGGTACCAAATCTCCTCGAACAGGAGACTGGAAGGTACTTTCTTTTATAGAGGCCTGATGGGGGTGGACCATCTGCCCGTGAAAAGTTCCTTTAGTGAGAGAGGACCATCCCCCACTGGTGGTACCTGGGGGAATTGGGTGAGGAGTGGAGGACCATCCCCCACTGGTAGTGACTAAAGGAATTGGGTGAGGGGTGGCTACGGATCCCTCTTCAGAACACAAAGGCCGCAGCCACACCCAAATTTATCTCCCCAGGGTAAGGGAGACCAGAATGAAGGGTAGGAATCCCAAACTAGCTCAGTCCGATTTGGTTCCTCTAGGCGTTATCTGTCCTCTGGTTTAGTTTCTCAAGGAGAAGTTTCCTTGATGTGCCCCAGAGAATTTCTGGGGTGCTCTGCACCCCATGACAATTATATAGCACTTTAAAGTTTGTGAAATATTTTTCCTGGGTCATCTCATTTGATTCTCACAACAATCTTATCAGATAGGTGCTATCTCTCATTTTACAGATGAGGAAACTGAGGTGGACAGAAATTAATTGCTTAGGATCACACAACTTCTAAGTTTCTTTGGCAGGATTTGAACTCAGGTCTTTCTGATTCTAAGTTCACTACTCTACCCTCTGGACCATGGACAAATTGTGGTCCAAAGAGACATTGTATTCTCTAAAGATCAGTTAACAGCCTAAGAACTGGTTTGGCACCATTACCTAAGTGTAAAGATTCTTTGTTTTTCAGAGAATTATGGCTCCACCCCTTTCTGTCCAACTAATCCAGAGCCGGGAAGGGTTGTATGGGGGTAGTCCCTTCTTGTGTCCCTTCTCCTGGAAGTATTGGTTTGTTTTGGGTGGGGGCCAAGCTGGGGCTAGAGCCTGAGAAATCTGTGGCCCCCCTTCTCTCTCCGCTCAGGCCCTTGGTTCATAGGAAGTGACTTCTATTTATTTACACTAAATGTGGCAGGGCCCCAGGCTAGGGAGAGGCAGGATTGAATGCTTTGTAGGAAGGGGTCTGTTTCCCCTTTTGACATAGAGTGTACCCTTTTCTTAGGCTTTCGCCATCCAGTGGACTCTGGCCGTGGAATAAGACAGACCTTGCTAGTGGAGGTGGAGATTTTCTATAGCACAAGTCTTCTGAGAGTAAGGGTGGAAGGTTTGGCCATCATAGTGTCTCCCTTTCTTGGCAGGTATCACATCTGCTCTGTCTGAATCTGCATTTTGTATTGTTCATACAATTCAGGGAAAATAATCAACACATCAGTGAATTGTGACTGTATAGGCAATATTCCATAGCCTTACACCCCCTCCCAACTTTACAGTGAAAAAAGGGGCTCTCCTTCCTTTCTTTGCTGCTACTAAAACTGCTGCTATAAACATTTGGGTCCGTATGGCTTCCCTTTCCTTGATGGTTCTCATTCTTAGTCGATGAACTTCCTTGCTACCCTAATCCCTGCATCCATTTTTGATGATTTCAGTGCACATGTTAATGACATTTCAGGTTCACCAACCGCAATGCCCTTGACCCATTCTCAACACTTAGCCATTCCCAGAGTTGTTGTTTGTCCTTGGTTCTCCAAAATGACCGTGCCATCAGGAGGTGATGTCATGATTTGCAGTGAATTGGATTTTAGTGAGTTCAGGGTCAACAACCTCATTCTCCTCCAGAGCCATCTGGGTCCAATGGCAAGGTATATTATCAGGATGACTGGAGATGGCTCCTGATGTTTATGGCTCTTGGGGCTAAGTGACTTGCCCAGGTTTACATAGCTGGTAAGTGTCTGAGGTGATATTTGAACTCAGGTCTTCCTGACTTCAGGGCCACTGCTTTTTCTACTGTGCCTCCTAGCTGTCCCATACTCAGGGTTGTCACATCTTAGATCACATCTTAGATTTCACAATCATCCGAAATTGTTCCACCTCCCCAAACTCTGAAATATGTCTCTCTGATCATTTGCTTCTACCTCTCCAGCTGCCTCACTCTCTTCTTCTTTTTTTTTTAAATTAATAATTTTATTTTTTCCCCGTTACATGTAAAGATAGTTCTCATCTTTTGTTTATACAAGCTTTACAATTTCAGATTTTTCTCCCTCCCTCCCCTCCCTTCCCCCCCCAGACAGCAGGTAATCTGATATAGGTTATATATATATACACACACACACACACACACACACACATATATACTTATATACATATATACACATAATAACATTAATCCTATTTCTGCATTAGTTATGTTATAAGAGAAAAAATCAGAGCACTGATGAAAAACCTCAAAACAGAAAAAAACAACAGCACCAAAAACAAAAGAAATAGTATGGTTCATTCAGCATCTATACTCCACAGTTCTTTTTTTTTTTTTCTTGGATTTGGAGATCCTCTTCCATCATGAGTTCCCTGGAATTCTTCTGTACCATTACATTGGTGGGAAGAATATAGTCCATCACAGTAGATCAGCACTCAATGTTGATGATACTGTGTACAATGTTCTTCTGGTTCTGCTCATCTCACTCATCATCAGCTCACGCAAGACCCTCCAGGTTTCTCTGAACTCCTCCTGTTCATCATTTCTTACAGCACAATAGTATTCCATTGTATTCATATACCACAACTTGTCCAGCCATTCCCCAATTGATGGGCACCCCCTCAACTTCCAATTCCTTGCCACCATGTAAAGAGCAACTATAAATATTTTTGTACATGTGGGCCCCTTTCCCCCTTCCATGATTTCTTTGGGCAAAAGACCTAAAAGTGGTATTGCTGGGTCAAAGGGTATGCACAGCTTTATTGCCCTTTGGGCATAATTCCAAATTGCTCTCCAGAATGGTTGGATCAGTTCACAGCTCTACCAACAATGCATTAGTGTTCCAATTTTACCACAGCTTCTCCAACATTTATTATTTTCCTTTTTTGTCATTTTAGCCAATCTGATAGGTGTCAGGTGGTACCTCAGAGCTGTTTTAATTTGCATCTCTCTAATCATTAGTCACTCTCTTCTTAAACCTATTCTTGGTCCTTTCTTGACCTGTGAGTTCTCTGTTTCTCCCTGTTCTACTTTGTCACAGAATCACATCTTTAAAACTTCTGCCCATTACTCCTGGTTCTTCTGAGGCCAAGCAGAACAAAGCTGGTGACTTCCACATGACAATCCTTCAAATATTTGGATGTGGGGGCAGCTAGGTGGCGCAGTCGATAGAGCACCAGCCCTGGATTCAGGAGGATCTGAGTTCAAATTCGGCTTCAGACACTTAACACTTACTAGCTGTGTGACCCCGGGCAAGTCATTTAACCCCAATTGCCTCACCAAAACAAAAACAAAAATCCTCAAATACTTGGATGCATTCTTATGTTCCCTCATGTCTAAGTCAGCTCTTCTCTAAGTGGAATATAAACTCTTTAAAGAGTAGAGATTGGGGGCAGCTAGGTGGTGCAATGGATAAAATACAGGCCCTGGATTCAGGAGGACTTGAGTTCAAATCCAGCCTCAGACACTTGACACTTACTAGCTGTGTGACCCCCGGGCAAGTCACTTAACCCTCATTGCCCCACCCCCCAAAAAAGAATAGAGATTGTTTCATCTTTTGTATGGCTAGAACATTTCCTGCCACATAGTAGGTGCTTAATAAATGCCTGTTGATTTACTGGTTCTTTAAGTTAAGTCTCCCTAATTCCTTCAGCAGATTCTTATATGACATTTACTGGTCACCATCTTGATTGCCTTTTTCTGTGTTCTCTCCCGCTTATGAGGGTCCTTTTAAAAATGTGGTTCCTAGAACTGAATACCATACTATAGATATTGTCCAACCAAGAGTAGAATACACTGCATCTGTCACATACCTTGCCCTGCTTGCTATTCCTGTCTTTTTTTTCAAAAATATTTTATTGATACCTTTTTTATATGTTACATTTCCTCTAGTGTCCTTGCCCCCTCCCTGAGAGCCATCCCATATAACATATTTTAAAACAAACGGGAAAAACTGAAGAAGAAAAAAATCAGCATAACTGCTCATTATTATCAAAAATGTCTGGAAATATGCACAATGTACAATACTTGTGGACCTTCTACCTCTTTAAAGGGATTGGGTAGTGTTGTCTTCCCTTGTCTCTACTTTTGAGTCTTGTTCTTTATAATTTTTTTTTTTTTGGCAGGGCAGTGGGGGTTAAGTGACTTGCCCAGGGTCACACAGCTAGTAAGTAAGTGTCAAGTGTCTGAGGCCGGATTTGAACTCAGGTACTTCTGAATCCAGGGCCGGTGCTTTATCCACTGTGCCACCTAGCTGCACCCTCTTTATAATTTTGAAATATTGACTTGGGATTTTTTGTGATTATTTTCATTACTCATGTGCATTGGTTCATGTAGATCTTCCCATGCTTCTCTGTATTCATCATCTTCATCATTTCTTTTTTTCTTTCTTTTCTTTTTTTTTTTTTTGAGGGGCAGTGAGGGTTTAGTGACTTGCCCAGGGTCACACAGCTAGTAACTGTCAAGTCTGAGACCAGATTTGAACTCAGGTCCTCCTGAATCGAGGGCCAGTACTTTATCTACTGTACCACCTAGCTGCCCCGGGGGAGAGTGTTTTGAGCCAACAGTGTCTCACCTCTGCCCTCTTCCCCACATTCTACAGCTGACCGGTCCATGAGCAGTTCCCTCTCAGCCTCTCAGCTGCACACAGTCAATATGAGAGACCCTTTGAACCGGGTCCTTGGTAAGTCCCTTCTCCTTCCTAAGCCTGGTCCCCTGGGCCTGAGACTCCCAGACACAAGGAGCTCTTCTCTCCCACCTTCCCTTACCTGGTGGTGGGGACACTCCTAGTCTTCCCTCCTGTTGTCTTCCCTGCTCTCCTCCTCCTGTGTCTCTTCTCTTCTGTCATTGCCTCCCCTTCTCATTCTCCCTGCCCTCATCAGTTGTCTCCCTCCCCTGATTTCTCCTTTCCTCTTGCTCTCTCCCTGCCTCCCTGCACTTGAGGCTTCCTCTCCATCTCCAGATTTTCCTTCATCCCTTGTGCCTCTGCCTGACTGTCTTGTACCTCCTGTCTCTGCCCCTGCACAGCAAACTTGTTCCTGCTCATCTCCTCCATCTTGGGGGCCAGGACAGCAGGTCCTCACACCCAGTTTGTGCAGTGGTTCATGGAGGAGTGTGTGGACTGCCTGGAGCAGGGCTGCAGAGGCAGCATCCTGCAGTTCATGCCTTTCACCACTGTAAGTTGGGGGCAGAGGTGAGGGATGGGAGCTGGGGGTGGGGTGGGGATGGGGTGGGGCTGTGCTGCCCCTTAGGGCTCACACACCCCTCTGAGTGGAGAGGGCTGGCAGCTCTGCTCTTTGGTGTTGGGGAGTGAAGTTGGGGAGGTGTGGACAATGTACTGGTGGGCTACACTTCCGGAAGGGAGGGGGCTTATCTGGAATGAGACATTTGTTCCATTTCTAAATCATTGCTCTGATTTCCAACCTGAGACTTTTCTGAGCCTTTTTTATAATGTCCACTCCTTGATTTTGTTGTTGTAATTGTTGTTTAGGGGCAGCTAGATGGTGAAGTGGATAAAGCACTGGCCCTGGATTCAGGAGGACCTGAGTTCAAATCCGGCTTCAGACACTTGATATTTACTAGCTGTGTGACCCTGGGCAAGTCACTTAACCCTCATTGCCCCACAAAAATAAACAAACAAACAAATAAATAAATAAATGTTGTTTAGTCACTTCTGACTCTTTGTGGCCTATACCTGTCTGTGGGTTTTCTTGGCAAATATACTTGAGTGGTTTGCCATTTCCTTCTCCAGTGGATCCTTTTGTTGGGCAATCAGAGGCTAAGTGACTTGTCCGGGGTCACATAGGTAGTAAGTTTCTGAGGCCAGATTTTGAACTCAGGTCTTCCTGACTCCAGGCCTAGAGCTTTCTCCACTGAGCCACCTACTGCTTCCTGGACATACTGGTCATCTTGCCTTAGTTCATTAGACTCTACGTTAAACCTTCCTCCTTACCTTTTTTCTTTCTATTTTTTCATTAAAATTTTTTTATATACCAAGTATTCATTTTCTCTCTTTCCCTTTCCCCCATGGAACATAAGAAAAACAAAACCCTTATAACAAATGTAGTTAGTCAAGTAAAACAAAATCCTGTATTCTGCCTTTCCAAGTGGCAGGCAACCTTCTGAGGCTGAGAAATAATTCTAATTTTTTATGCCTTTGGGATCCACTTTCCACCTCATCTTTGTTATAAATAATGTCCTATTCTGCTATTTCTGAGTTTTACTGTGTGTCCCTCTGGGGATCTGGCCTGCACTCTGATAGGGAGTCCCAGAGTAGCTCGATTCAGTTTTAGAGTTTCAGCTGGACAAAAGAGATAAATGCTCCCTGCCTGCCCCTTAGGTGTCTGGAGCCCTGCTTTCATATATATAAGTTGGATTCTTTCCAGCCTTCACCCTCATTAGCACTTCCTGGAGGCCAGACCAAAATTGGCTTCTAGTTTAGTTAGGTCTTTCAGGCGAGGGATTGGGGAAGATAGGGTTCTTTTAGCCATTGTGGCTCTTTGTACGCATTTAACTGCCTGGGACCCGGTGGTTATCTGACTGGCTGGCTCGGATAGAACTGAAACTAATGTGGGAATGGGAGAGGGGTTAAGCGAGGAGTCTGCATGGAGGTGGTGGTGTATATACATGAGCCTACCTTGAGAGATGCTGCCATCCATAGACCTCCGCTCCATTCCAGTTTTGAGGCTCCCTTTCTATTTACTACCCCATTCTGCCTCTCCTACCATGATCGTCATTATAATGAAGTCAACAGTTACAACCCAGACTGGCTAATAGAAGCAGCCAGGCTTTGAAGACTCAAACCTAGCCCCTTCTCAGTTCAGAGGGAATCAACAATGGGACTGGGTTAGGCGGCCGGTCCGGCAGTGTAGAAGAAGCCAGGGGACGGAACCTGGGCGAGGGGAGCCCTCCCAGTCCTATCTCTCCCCCTTGGAGTGCTAGCTTGGCATCTACACAGCAGTTACATACCAGGAATAAAAATGACAGGCTACCATGAAATGCTGTTGAACCTAGAAGGACTCCAGGGGTCTCCTCTGAACTCTCATAAATACCTTCCACATAACCCGAATTCTTGAAAAGAAAACGATTCCACACAGGATGGGGTAGGATTTCAGGCACAACTCAACCAACGTTTATTTCAAAGCCTTTGGCGAGCTTAGGGCTGGGGATGCAAGTACAAAGATGAAAACAGTGCCTGCCCTCAAGAAGCTTCCATTCCCTGCACCTCCCAGCCAGAGCTGCCTTTGTTCAGCAAAGAGACTTTCCCTTGGGGCAAAGGGAAAACCAAAGAACAGAGCTGGACTGATCCTGGCAAGACTGGTGAGTTAGCCCTACCTCCAGCCCTGCCATAGCTAGGTTGCACAGCAGGCACCATCACTCACCTAGGGAACGTTGCTGTTTAAATATTAAACAACGGAGCATCTCCCACCTGGAGATGGGTCATTTAATGGCAATACTTGGTATTTACCTATTTATCTTCCAGCCCCCAGGGTGGCTGGTCAGAATTTTCCCCTGCTATGAACAGGGAGACTGTGACCCAGAATGGGATTGAGGGGGAGGAGGGACAGTTAAGAACTCCACTACCTTCCACCTTTTAAATATCTTGCTAAGTTTAAATATATAAATATTAAATAGGGGATAAATACGGAATTAAATCAGGACTGGGAAAGATGGCGCAGGGCACGGAATGCCATGTCCAGGAAGCCTTGCAAGTAGTCAAAGATGAGGACACCCCCTGCCCGACGCTGGAAGGAGGAGCTGAAGAGGGGCAGGGTGCCCGCCATGGGCATGATCTCAGGAGCCACATGAGAATCTTCCATCTGTGGGAGAAGGAAGGTGTCAGAGATAAGCGGATGGAGGGGAAGCCAGCAGGTCTGTGCCCAAGGGGCTTCCCAACCACTACCTTCCATGGCAAAACCTCACTGTTGAGGTGATTCCTGCCTCCTCCTCAGATCACCTCCGTGACCCACAGCAGGAATGGGTTCTTGTTAGATCTTGAGCCCCACCTCCCCTAGCCAACCCTTCTAAATATGAACAAAAACACCCTTTCATGCCTGCGATATAAGGAAGGGAAAAGGATGTTCATTTGACAGATAATGGAAGGTGTCAGAAAGAGTTAGACAGTAGTAAGTCTTACCTGTTGCCAGATGTTGGCAGCAAGATCACCAACATCCAGCTGCAGGGTGTTCAGAGTCGGAGCCAACTCGGGGGAGATGCCCCCCAGTGCTTTCACAAGATCCTGGTAGAGCTGGAGTCCATGGTGAAGCTGATTCAGGCAGGCTGCCTAGGGTTTGACAGAGTGTTAGGAGGGAGGGCCCCTGGCTGGGCTTCACACCTTCCAGTCCCACATCCCCTCCATGAAATTCTCAAGTCCTCACCTCTCCTCCCTAACCCACAGCACAGAGCATCAGGGTAGGATTAGTGAAATCCAGACAGGTTTTATTTGTTTTTGTTTTGGTTTGGTTTTGGTTTTGCCATCCACCCCCACAGAGGAAAGGAAGAATTTGTATCCTCCCATATCTCCTAGGCCTGGTTCCAGAGATCAGAGAAGAGCTTGAGAGTACTCACCAGTCTCAAGTCCTGACTGTAGCAGTTGTTCAGAGGTGGCCTGGGGATGCCCAGATACTGGCCAAACAAAATCAGCTCCTCGGGATGGCATAGGCTGTAGTCAGCACACTGGGAAGGCAGGAATGGAGTGCTTAGCAGAACTGGAGGTGGGAGTTCACCTCTGGGCCATATACATATACACATATATCCACACACACACACACACACACACACACACACACGCACACACATAGTCTCTGCTTCTTAAGCTTCAGTCTGACTTTCTATCTTGATGGCAGTGAATTGAGAATATTGAACATGAAGCCAGAGTTCATGGCATTTGGCAAGCTGGAGCAAATTCAACTTCTCTTCATATCCTACCCTGTAAAATGTGAGTTTGGACCGGGTGATCCCTAGAGTTCCCTCCAGCTGGACATTCTATAATCCTTATCTTCCTCAGTTTCTCTCTGTCTCCATGGGATTGTTCTCAATATGCCTATTCACTTGGCTTCCTGGTCTCTATTCTAGCTTGCCCTGTTTTCTCCATGCCTTCTCCCTAGGCTCTCTCTGGTGCTACCACTTTTTTTTTTGTTTGTTTTTGTGGGGCAATGGGGGTTAAGTGACTTGCCCAGGGTCACACAGCTAGTAAGCAGCAAGAGTCTGAGGTCCAATTTGAACTCAGGTTCTCCTGAATCCCGGGCCCATACTTTATCCATTGCAGTGCCACCTAGCTGCCCCCGTGCTACCACTTTCTACCCCAATTTGCCCCTGGACCCCTCATTTCCCTACTCCCTGGGTCCCTCTCTCACCAATCTCTGCTGCAGCCCTTCGATGTCATCCTGGATCTTCCTCACTTGCTCCTGGATTTGGGGAAGGAAGCTCTGGGGCAGGTAGGAGGAGCTCAGGGGGCTGGCCAGGAACTGAGGCCAGAGTGCACTCAGCCAGAATAGCAGTGGGGCTGTGGAAGTGGGAGGGAGGGTGATTCTCTAGAGAGAGACTTTCATTAGAGAGGGGTCCCAGTCCCTCCCCCCAAGACTCCAAGACACGTTTTCCATCCCCAACATGGGATCCTGCCAGTGTCCTTGATTCTCCCCAGCTCCCCCATTGCAAAGTCAATGGGAATCCCTGCTCCCTCGTCATTCAGGTTCCTTTCCTAACCCTAGGCAGATAGATAGCCCAGGCAGTCCTATCTTGGGAGATAAAGGAAGAAGGGTCCTTATGTCACCAAGACTCACTGGGAAGCTTCATGGGGCTTCGGTCTGGTTGATGGCGTCTGGGTAGGACGGGGTCTGGTCGATGGGGCCTGGTTGGGTCAGGAGCTGCAGGCACTGGACTCTGTCTGGGGCTGGCTGCTTGAAGCCTTTATAAGATGGGCCATTCAGGGAGGAAATTACCTGGTGCTGAAAGTTCTCAGTAATGACTTCCCAGGTTTATGCAAATCAGTGTCCAGGACAATGCTTTAGGGAGAACTGGGGGAGGGGGAAGAAGGAGGGAGAAGGAGGGCAGGGGTCTGGGACACCAAGGCTCAGTTTGCGAAAACTTTGTGAAATTGTGGAATATCTCATTCTCCTTTGACATCCTGTTCTCCGTTCCTTGCCCCGCCCCAGCCCAGAGATGCCCTGGGGCTTTTAAAGAGAACTGTGGAATCAGGGCCTGATAAGAGGGAGGGATGGAGTCAGAGATGGAGAATGCTGACAGAAATAGAGCCAGCGATGGAATGGAAGCCAATAAAGACAGATGGAGGCTGAGAAGAGAGACTCTTCTGGGTCCCCCTTAGCCATTTATCCCATCCTGGTCTCCCATTGCAGCCTCCCCCTTCAAATCCGCCCAGCCTGGCTGGTCTCCCTAGCTAAGAAGGGAAGGAATAGTTCTCTGGCCCCTATTCGTTCTCTTGTTCCTGGATCTGGCTGCCTATTCTCCCTGTGGAAACCACTGCATCTCTTGTATCTGAAATTGGGGCACATAGGGTGCCCCACCGCCATGTTCCAACTATATTAACCCCCCCACCCCCAATCCCACCCTTCCTCTTTGCCTGGCACAATTCCAGCCTCCAGGCCGCTTTGAGCAGGTTATGCCGGGAACTCCCCATAGCACACGCACATCCCCCAACCCATGACTCATTCTCCTAAGCCCCCAAATTCCCCAGCTGGCTGAAACCGGATGTCTATCCTGAGTGAAGCAAGAATCACCATGGCTCCTGACTGGACTGGTCATATTCACCCTCCCCCTAGCACTCATCATCTTCCTGGAGAATAACAAGGTCTGGGTCCCAGGATTGCCCCTTTCACAGCCTTGTTGGTCAGTCCCCACCAAGGAGGTTGGCAACTCACTGCGTGTGTGTGTGTGTGTGTGTGTGTGTGTGTGTGTGTGTGTGTGTGTGTGTGTGTTTTGAAAGAGAAGGGAATGGGGAACTGCTCCGGCCTTGGAAAGTGATTTGAGAACAAGGCTGCAGGGTACAGTCTGCCCCCCCCCACCCCAGTGTCCCATGCCCAAGAATAGTTCTGCCTCTCATTTCTGAGATGAGGTACTCCCTTTGAGCAGGGACGGTACCTGGGACTCTTGTTCCACCTGGTGGTCACACCTGGCAGGTGTCAAACAAACTACTGAAGTCACCTCTGGTTCCAACTCTCCAGTCGGCTAATTATTAATATTCACTTATTAAAGCCTCAGCCCATTTGGAATGATAATAACACACTTTCTGCTTCATTAGTTTGCAGAAAGAAAAGTGCTTTATAAATTATAGCTCCTTGAGAGCTATCAGTTTGCCTTTGTATTCCCAGCATTCAACAGTGCTTGGCACAGAGTAGGTACTTAAGAAATGAAACAAGCATTAATTAAGCACCTACTACTTGCTCATCCCAAGTGCTTTACAAATGACCTCATTTGATCTTCGCAACAACCCTGGGAGGTAGGTACTATTATCATCCCCACTTTACAGTTGAGGAAAATGAGGCAGACAGAGGTTAATAATAATATTAGCTAATAATGCTTACTGTCTGCCAGGCACTGTGTTAAGTGCCTTACAAATATTATCTTATTTGATCCTCACTACAACCCTGAGAGGTAGGTGCTAATATTATTCTTATTTTATCTTGACAAAGTTGGCTAGTGGTATTATTTTAATGGTTATTCACAGGAAGGAGTAAAGGCTTTTGAGGCCTTTCCAAAATGTTTCCAGCCTAATGTATCAGAAAAAGTAATTAGAGTTTTATTTTTCATCTGTTAAAAAAGCACACAACTCCAGTGCAGCCCCATAGTGGTTAAAATTTTAATCACGGCTTAGATATTTTTCAGTGGAAAGGAGAATCGGAAAAGTTTGTAAATATATGAAAGCAAATGAGATGATATCTGTATAAATGAATTCTACATTTAAAAAAGACCTCCCCAAATTATTCTTATTTTACAGATGAAAAAGACTGAGATAGAGATTAAGTGACTTGCCCAGGGTTACACTACTAGTAAGAGTCTGAGGCTGGATTTGAACTCATGACTTCCTGACTCCAGGTCTAACACTATCCACTATGCCACCTAGCTGCCTATATATGTGTGTATGCATATATGCATATGTATATATATATGTATATACAGAAAGAGTGAGAAAGACAGAGAGGGAAAGGAAAGGAAATGTATGGAGAGTGACATAGAGAGAGAGAGAGATAGGGAGGAAAACAGAGATGGAGGGAGAGGGAAAGACAGAGACAGAAATAGATGGAGGGAGAAGGAATGAGAGAGAGAGGAAGAGACAGAGAGGGAGGAGGAGACAGGGACAGAGAGAGGAGAAACTGTGGAGGGAGAGGGAAAGAGAGGAGAAAGAGAAGAAAGAGAGAGATGAAGTTTTTTATTAAGTTCTTACCATGTGCCTATCACTGTGCCAAGCACTGACAGTCCCTACCCTCAATGAGCTTATATTCTAACGGGGAATAACAATACCCCTGGAAAGCAGGGATGAGGGTGAGTTACAGAGGTAAGGCATGACTTGGAGCAAACCAACTGGCCTGAGCCCCTGAAAGTTAAGGCAAAAATTCACCAATCAGAGCCAAGGGGCCCAGGGGTGGGTCAAGTTGAGGGGTAGAAAGGGATGAAGGCAAATTATTTGCTGAAGATGACTTGTTATGGTAAGAAATGATGCATATGGATCCCAGCTTTTGGGACAAGAGCTCATTATTTGACAAAAATTGCTGAGAAAACTGGAAAACCGTATGGCAGAAAGTAGGTATAGACCAACATCACACACCATAATACCAAGATAAGGTAAAAACGGGTACATGATTTAAACATAAAGGGTGATACCATAAGCAAATCAGGAAAGCAAGGAATAGTTTATCTGTCAGATCTTTGGAGAAGGGAAGAATTTATAACTAAACAAGAGATAGAAAACTAAATACTAGATATAAAATGGATAATTTTGATTATATTATACCAAAAAGCTTTTGCACACAAAACCCCAATACAACCAAGATTAAAAGGAAAGAAAAAAGCTGGGGGGTGGGGTGGATTTTACAGCAAGTGTCTCTGATAAAAGCCTTGTTTCTCAAAAATATAGAAAACAATGAAATGGATAAGAACATGTCATTCTCCAATCGATAAATGGTCAAAGGATATGAACAGGCAGTTTTCAAATGAAGAAATCAAAGCAATCTATAGTCATATGAAAAAATGCTCTAAATCATTATTGATTAGAGAAATGCAAATTAAATCAATTCTGAAGTACCACCTCATGCAGATCATATTGGCTAATATGACAAAAAAAGGAAAATGATAAATGTTGGAGGTGGTGTGGGAAAATTGGGACACTAATCACTATTGGTAGAGTTGTGAACTGATCCAACCATTCTGGAGAGCAATTTGAAACTACGCCCAAAGGACCATAAAACTGCATAACTTTGATCCAGGATTGACACTATTAGGTTTGTATCCCAAAGAGATTTTTTTTAGTGAGGCAATTGGGGTTAAGTGACTTGTCCAGGGTCACACAGCTAGTAAGTGTTAAGTGTTTGAGGCCAGATTTGAACTCAGGTACTCCTGACTCCAGGGCCGGTGCTCTATCCACTGCGCCATCTAGCTGCCCCTCCAAAGAGATTTTTTAAAAGGGGGGATGACCTATATGTACAAAAGTAGTTATAGCAGTTCTTTTTGTGGTGGCAAGTAAATGGAAATTTAGTAAATGCCCAACAAGTGGGAAATGGCTGAACAAATTGTGGTATACTATGTAATGGAATATTATTGTGGTATAAGAAATGATGAGGAGGCTGATTTTAGGAAAACCTGGAAAGACTTATATGAACTAATGCTGAATGAAGTGAGCAGAACCAGAAGAACATTGTACATAGTAACAGCAATATTATACAAAGATCAACTGTGAACGACTTTTTTCTGATCAATAGAATAATCCAAGACAATTCCAAAGGACTCATGATGAAAAATATTATCCACATCCAGAAAAAGAACTGATGGAGTCTGAATGAAGACTGAAACATATTATTTTATTCATGGTTTGCTTCTTTGTTTTTGGTCTGTGTCTTCTTTCACAACATAACTAAGATGTTTTGCATGATTGCAAATGTGTAACCTATATCAAATTGCTTGCCTTTTCTGCTTTTTTTGGGGGGGGGTTGGTGGGACAATTGGGGTTAAGTGACTTGCCCAGGGTCACACAGCTTGTAAGTGTTAAGTGTCTGAGGCCGGATTTGAACTCAGGTCCTCCTGATTCCAGGGCCGGTGCTCTATCCACTGCGCCACCTAGCTGCCCCAAATTGCTTGCCTTTTCAACGAGGGGGGTGAGGAGGGAGGGAGAGAATTTGGAACTCAAAAAAAAATTAATGTTAAAATTGTCTTTACATGTAATTGGGGAAAAATAAAATATGTAAAGAAAAAAAAAAGAAGAATGTATAGGAAGAATTCTGAGAAACTTGGGAAGATTCCTAACAACTGAGACAGAACAATATTACCAAAGGCAGAACAATGTCCAGGCTGACCATAATAACATGAAGGAAAAGAACACAGAGAGACCTCAGGCCTATGGTTGGTGCCATGAGTGGTCTTAACTTGAGAAGACTGATGGTGAAATGTGCTTCTCTTGGCAGAGAGGTGGTAGAGGAATAGAATTTCAGATATGGCCAATGTATGGATTTGTTTTGTTTGACAATGCTTATTTATTAAAAGTGAGGATTCTGTTATAGACAAGGGGAGCCAGCTGGAAAAAGTAATGAAATTTTTTAAAAGAGGAAAGAACATTAATAAAAATGACTCAGTAGGGGCGTGTTTGATCCAGTTTGTGTTCGAGAGTGCCAATTGTTAAATTTTCATTGTAAGCATTTACATTTCTGAAATAGGCAGATTAGGGCTTCAGTTATTATCTTGTCTAGACCTAAGAAAGTGATGGAGAAAATGTTAACAATTCAGATTAAATTTAAATTCACCATGCTGTGCATACTCCCCCCCAACAAATCCAAATTTACCAGCAAATCCCTGTCTGTGGCTCAAGGCTCTCCAAGGAACTCTGGGTTCACATGGGTCTGATCCCAGAGGCAGGACTCCCTGAAGGGTTAGTTTCTCTCTTTGCCTCTTGCCCCAACCCCATACATTTTGCTCTGGGGAGATGGACAGAATAAAACCTAGGTTTAGTTCATATCTAAGTTTCCCACAATGTGGGTAGCAGGAATTCTTACCCAGGCACTCAGTAGATGGGTCAGCCTTTTTTTTTATTTTTTATTTTGCCCACCACTGAAAACACATAGAATCCACAAGAGCCTATGGACAAATACAGGAATATAAACCATTAGGCCAGAAGGTAAAGACACTTTGGGGTTGTTCAATGACACTCCCCACTCACCTTGAATCTACACTGCCTGAGCAATACCACAGAGAGTTAGCAAGGTCCAATTGTCCCTTGGCATAGCTTTAGTCCTTCATCTGAAAGGTGAGCTTCTATTGACCTATTTTCTTCCTTATCCAAGAAGCACATTATTGTGGAAATTCTCCCTAAAGGATGCTTATGCCCAAACCATTGAATCCAGACACTCAAATTTGAGATGCCCCATGAATTCAGGCAGCATTATTTAACTCCCCAAAGTTGGTAGTACCCAGCACCTTCAGACTAGAAGGTTGGGATCATGCTGCCTGGGGAATTAAAAAAACTCCTCCTTTGTGGGACTTTGAGATTCAGGAACAGAATTTCTGTACTCCCCTCCTTGGGTAATGTGCGTAAAAAGTCTGCGCCTGCCATGTGCTTCTGCTGTGAACTGACTACCTCTTTCTTCTTCTTTTTTTTTTTTTTGGTGAGGCAATTGAGGTTAAGTGACTTGCCCAGGGTCACACAGCTAATGAGTGTAAAGTGTCTGAGGTCGGATTTGAACTCAGGACCTCCTGAATCCAGGGCCAGTGCTTTATCCACTGTACCACCTAGCTGCCCCCCAAAACAACACAGAAATTCTTTTTGTTGTTTTTGTTTTGTTTTTGTGGGGCAATGGAGGTTAAGTGACTTGCCCAAGGTCATACAGTGGCAAGTGTCGGAGGCCGGATTTGAACTCCTCCTGAATCCAGGGCCAGTGCTTTATCCACTGCATCACCTTGCTGCCACATACATTCTCCTTAACATGAATACTTTGTATAATGACTGACCATCTCTTTTTGTTTGTTTGTTTGATGCAATTGTTTGATGTAAGCATACATTTCCATCACCTGTAGGTAGGGTGTGTCTCTCACACACTGTCTCTGAATGTAATCAGCTCTGTTCTCTGATTTGCTCTGGCTTAATAGGTGTTAGCTAGTCTAATTTGTGTCTATATTCATGCAAGAACCAGAATAGAGCATAGCACAGACTGATAAAAAAGTCAAGGTCTCAGTTAGACAAGAGAATAGGGCCTAAGAAAGAGTCCTTTGGGACACTCACATTGTCAGGTCATGTCATGGATAATGAGCCAGGAAAGGAGACTGACTCAGAAAAGCAGGAAGAGAATCAAGAAAGTGAAGTGAAGTGTCATGAAAATGCAAGAAGGAAAATATCCAGGAGGATGGGGTTGTCATGTTGAATGTCAAAGAGAGATGAAAATGGGTGATGACAAAGAAGAGAAATTATTAGATTCTGAAATGAAGAAATCATGAATCCATTTCCAAATCCATAAATGGTCCAAAGGAGATGAACAGTTTTCAAAAGAAGAATTGCAAAATATAAATGACCATAGGAAAATATGATCCAAATCACTAGTGGTAAGAGAAATGCAAATTGCGACAATTCTGAAGTTTCCCCTTTCACCCTGCAAGTTCGAACGAAGATTAAAAAAAATGGGAACCATAGTCAAGGAGCTGTGGGAGGACAACACACTAATGCATTGTTGGGAGCTGATGAATTGGTTTAACTCATAAATATTAGTATTAAATTATGCAACGAATGACTAAACTGTCCATAGCCCTTGACTATGATTATACTATGGATCACACTCACCAGAGAAGTCAAAGCCAGAAAGAGTGGTCTAATATAAACCAAAATATCCCTTTTAACACTCTGTAACTCTGGTTGTGAAGAACTGAAAATAAAAACGGCACCCAATGATTAGGGAATGACTTAAAAAACTCTTAGGGTACAGCAAGAAATGAGGAATATGAGGAATTTAGAGGAACATAGGAATATTTATATGAACAGATGCAGAGTGAAATAAGCAGAAATAAGAATAATACACACAACTACAACAATGTCTGCTCACTCATTCATTTGTTCATTTATTCAATAAGTATTTATTATAGTACCCAGCACTCAAGAGTTGGAGGACCTGAGTTCAGATCACACCTCTGATCCTTACTATTTCTATGATGTTAGGAAAGGCACCTAAAATTCCTGGGCTTCAGTTTCCTTCTCTGTAAAATGAGGGGATTGGACCAGATGGACTTTAGGGTCCCTGGCCACTTTAGTCTATGATCTCTACTACATACTAGCCACTGAGCTAGGTGCTGGAGATACAAGCATGAAATAAAACAATCCTTGTCCTCAAGGAATTACGTTCTATTGAGAAAACAATATGTTCTTAGAAAATCCAATATAAATTATATGCAAAGTAATTTCTGGGGGAGAAGGCACCAGAAACGGGGGGGGGAATCAGGAGGAGCTTCCTAAAGGAAAAGTTCACTTGAAGGTAGTAAAACTCTTGGTAATTGAGGGAAAAAAATAATAAAGGTTTCAGAATAGATACTGAAAAATGCCTCTTTTCATAGGAGAAAGGGGAGGGGGATAACTAGGACAGAATATTGTATAAATTATTATAGAATTGGATGTTTTTGTTTAATTGCTTATCTATCACAAGGAAAGGTTCAATTTTGGATAGGGGAGAGTTAAAAGAACTGATATACACAGAAAAGGTATTAATAAAATATGTGGCTATAGATGTCTCTATATATGTACACATATATGAGTGTATGGGTCTATGTCTATATCTATGTCTATGTCTATGTCTATGTCTAGTCTATGTCTATGTCTATGTCTAGTCTATGTCTATGTCTATGTCTATGTCTAGTCTATGTCTATGTCTATGTCTATGTCTATGTCTATGTCTATGTCTATGTCTATGTCTATGTCTATGTCTATGTCTATGTCTATGTCTATGTCTATGTCTATGTCTATGTCTATATCTAGTCTATGTCTATGTCTATGTATATCAAGGTTACTTTCCTAACTTGCATTCACCCCACACCCTCAGCTTGGATCTTTAGAGTGGCTGCTACTGTTCCAGGTTCTTGGGCACCTCATGGGTCTGAACTCCTAAGAACAACTAATAAGGAGCTACAAAGCATCCCTCTCCAGAAATCTGGGGTGCACTTTGTCACAAATAAACACATCACCCATGGAAAAAATGGGCACAGACTTATGAGGCACATAGGTAGGGAGCATATGTGGTCAAAGCAACTCATGACTCTGGAACTAGTGGGCCACTGTCCCTTATCTACTCTTAGAGCTATCAGGACACTTGAAGCATCTTCTGCTGGTGTATTCCTCTCAACTCTTTTTTTTTCCTATTTCCTTTCAACTCTTGATTGACAAAGTTAGCTCTGCAAAGTTAGAGTCCATAACCAACTCTCTTCTTTAGTGCCTTGAAACTCTTTGAGTGCTGCTTCTCTTTGTCTGTCTGTTACCTGTAGGATCCTGTGCCTCCTTTTGTTTGATTGTTTTTTTTTTGTTTTTGTTTTTTGTAAGGCAATTGGGGTTAAGTGACTTGCCCAGGGTCACACAGCTAGTAAGTGTCAAGTGTCTAAGGCTGGATTTGAACTCAGGTACTCCTGAATCCAGGGCTGGTGCTTTATCCACTGCACCACCTAGCCGCCCCCTGTGCCTCCTTTTAAGATGAAGTTCATCCAGTAGCTCCTCTAAAAAACACCAACCATGGGGACAGCTAGGTGGCACAGTGGATAAAGCACTGGCTTTGGATTCAGGAGGACCTGAGTTCAAAGCCAGCCTCAGACACTTGACACTTACTAGCTGTGTGACCTTGGGCAAGTTACTTAACCCTCATTGCCCCACCAAAAAACAAAAAACAAAAACAAAACAAAAAACAAACAAACAAACAAAAAACCATACCAACCATGATTGATGGGGGTGAGTGAAGGGGAGACAATTCCTTCTCTAGATATCCTCTGGTATAGACACAGGGGTCTTCTCCACAGAGCTGCTCATGGCATGGAATGCCTCTAACTCTTTAGGTCTCACCTACTCACAAGTCTCTAGGGGTATAGCTCATGTCTAGACTGGCCAATGGTGCTGCTTCAAGTCCAATCAGAGAAAAGTGTTCTCAGTCTGAAAAGGAGTAACAATATGTTTAACTTCCTAGCGATATAGTGAAACCTCGTTATCTGGGATTACATTCTGTTGGGCAAATCTGTGGTCAGGGGCCAACTGCCCCTCTCATATATATATATATATATATATATATATATATATATATATATATATATATATTGGGGGGAGGAAGGAGGGAGAGGGAGAGAGATCAAGAGAGAATATATATCTAAGAGTTGAATATGTGTGTTTATATGTGATATAGTAGATAGAGAGCTGACCTTGAAGCCAGTAACTCCTGGATCCAAATCCTGTCTGTGACACATCCTGGCCAAGTCACTTACCTGAGAGAGATAGCACTCTCTCTCTTTCTCTCATATGTATAAGTATAGATAAACACACACACACACACACACACACACACACACACACACACATATATATATATATATTTATCTATATGTATTATGGGGGCAGCTAGGTGGTGTAGTGGATAAAGCACCAAGTCTGAAGTTATAAAACCTGAGTTCAAATCTGGCCTCAGGCAGATCCTGGGCAAGTGATCCTGGGCAAGTCACTTAACCCTGTTTCCTCAGTTTCCTCATCTATAAAATGAGCAAGAGAAGGACATGACAAACCACTCCAGTATTTCTGTCAAGAAAATCCAAATGGGGTCAGGAAGAGTTGGAAACAACTGAAACAATTAAACAACAACAACATATGTATGTATATAATATATTCACATGTATATATACATACACATACATATATTACATATTTATATATATGTATCTCTCTCCTTCTCCCTTTCCTTCCCTTCCTCCCTCTCCCTTTCTGTCTCTGTCTCTCTCTCTGTGTCTCTTTCTGCCTCTGTTCTCTGTCTCTCTCTGTCTCACTGTCTCTCTTTTCCCAAGAGATGGATGGTAATTTTAGAGAGAGCAGTTTCAGTCAAGTGGTAGGGTTGGAAATCAGACTGCAAGGGGCTGAAGTGGGAGTGGAAGGGTGTGGGAGTAAAGGCAACCAGTGTGGGTGGCTTTTTCTAGAAGTCTGGCTGAGAACAGGAAAAGAGACACAGGATGGAGCTTTAGGTGATAAAAGGATCAAATGAATGATTTTTAAGGATTTTAAAGATCCAGACATGTTTGTAGGAAGCAAGGAAGGAGCCAGTGGATAAAGAAAGAAGCTTACATAGTGAGAGAGGATGATAGAAGGGACAAACTCCTAGAGGAGATGGGAGAGGTGAGATCAAGGGCACAAGTAGAGAGGTAGATTTTGACAAGGAGAAGGGACTACTCTTCTTTACAGACTGGAACAAAGAAAGAGAAAATGTTGAGGGGATTTGAGTAACAATTGGAAAGGAGGGTCCTCAGGTGTGTTTTCTATTTTATTTCTTTTAAGAATGCATGGGGGGGTGCAGCTAGGTGGCGCAGTGGATAGAGCACCAGCCCTGGAGTTAGGAGTACCTGAGTTCAAATCCGACCTCAGACACAACACTTTCTAGCTGTGTGACCCTGGGCAAGTCACTTAACCCCAATTGCCTCACTAAAAAAAAAAATGCATGTTATGTGTTTTTAACACCATTTAAAATATTTTATTGATATATTTTGTTTTTATAATATCTTCATTTACAAATATATCCCTCCTACACACACACACACACACACACACACACATACACTTTTTAGGTAACATCTTCCCCTGGAAGGAGGAAGGGGGAGGAATAAAGTCGATAGCTTAAAGAGAAAAATTAAAGGATCATAAATCTAGGGTTGACCTTAGAGGCCATCTAGTATAACTCCCCTCATTCTACAGATAAGGAAACTGAGGCCAAGAGGGTTAAGTGACTTGTTTAAGGTTCCTTCCACTGGACTTCAATGACTCTGGAGGAGATAGTGAGGCTGATAACTTTGCCTCACATAAATCCAACTCCCTCTGATGTCAAGATATCACTCTCCTGATGTCACTGGCCTTTTTCAAGAACAAATTGGGGGGGCAGCTAGGTGGCACAGTGGATAGAGCACCAGCCCTGGATTCAGGAGCACCTGAGTTCAAATCGGGTCTCAGACACTTAACACTTACTAGCTGTGTGACCCTGGGCAAGTCACTTAACCCCAATTGCCTCACCAAAGAAGAAGAAGAAGAAGAAGAAGAAGAAGAAGAAGAAGAAGAAGAAGAAGAAGAAGAAGAAGAAGAAGAAGAAGAAGGAGAAGAAAGAACAAAGGGTGAATAACAACAAAGTTATAGAGTCAGTGAGTGTTAAGTATGAATTTTGAACCTAGGTCTTCTGATGCTAAAGCCAACGCTCTAATCACTATGCCACCCACTTTGGAAGGCTTTGGAAGAGTAGCTGTGAGTATTGTGATAGAATCAATCAGGGTCAATTAAAAGAATCCCTCTTTACCAGGCAGAGCCCAGCTGAGCTTTGAGAACATGATTTTGGACCTTATCTTCATGATGGCATGACTTTTTTCCAGTGGCATTTAGCAGTATGTGAGTAGAAATAGAAAAAAGTAGGTGGTGGGGGTATTCCAGAGTTTGTGTTTAGAAATTGATGCTTGTCTGCAGGACGCAGGAACGAAGAATTTCAGAGTAGAGAACAGCATAAAGTTCTAGTTAATAGTTAACTATACAGTCGTTATTAGGAATTGAGGAAAAGTGAGGTCAGAGCCCTGATGGGTTGGGAAAGCAGGAAGGAGTGGCATGACTGAAGGAAGCATGGATTTAGGAAGAATAAAAAAGGAGGAAGAGATAGAACAATAAGAGGGGATGGTCTGAGCAGAATTTCAGAGTTCTGGATGATGAATAGTCATGGGTGATGGTGAAATCATGGCTTTGGACATTCCTGTATGTGACAAGTTGAGGGAGAGTATAGACTATGGGAGCTGAGAAGCAGATAGATTGGGAGGCCAGTGTGTTTCAAGGAATTTCAAAACAAATATTAGCAATAGGAAGGGAGGACAGGGCAAAGGATGGGTAAGAATCAGAGAATAAGTGGTAGCCAATAAAGGGAGTTTCAAATAGATAGCCTTTGATTCTGAACAGGGATTCAGAAAAGGAAGAAGAGGAGAGAGTTTGCTTGCTAAAGGACAGTAGATGGTCACCTTCTTTTCAGGAGGCAACAGCACCTCTGTCCCAAGGTCCAGAAGAAGAAGAAGAAGAAGAAGAAGAAGAAGAAGAAGAAGAAGAAGAAGAAGAAGAAGAAGAAGAAGAAGAAGAAGAAGAAGAAGAAGAAGAAGAAGAAGGAGGAGGTGGAGGAGGAGGAGGAGGAGGAGGAGGAGGAGGAGGAGGAGGAGGAGGAGGAGGAGGAGGAGGAGGAGGAGGAGGAGGAGGAGGAGGAGGAGGAGGAGGAGGAGGAGGAGGAGAAGGAGAAGGAGAAGGAGGAGGAGAAGGAGAAGGAGAAGGAGAAGAAGGTTTTTGGGGATGGAAGCTGAGTTCTTAAGTCTGTGGTGATGAGAAGCTTGGTGTTTGTCTTGGTTGATTTTCTCATCCTCAGCCTTCTGTTCAGATGTTGACTTGATTTTCTGTCCTTGGATAAACCTCTAAGTTCCTCTGTGGGTAATTAGACATCTATAAAATAGTAGAGCTGGATGAGAAGACCTCTATGGTCTCTTTCAACATTAGCTCCTTTGACTGAGAGATATGTTTATTCATTTACTCATTCATTCAACAAATATTTATTAAATTTTCAGTGGAGTATTGCAAAGAGTATTGCTCTGGGAGATATAAAACCTGAAGGGGAAAATGAAATCAATACCCAAGGTGGACTGGGGGTAGAATTTTTGTTACTCAGAATCTGATGACAATCTACAGTCCTTTGACTGAGAAATTTGCTCCTCTTCCTCATCTCAGTCTCTGAAGTTCACAGTTAAAGACTAGAACTAGGCCAAAAAAAAATCTGTTCCCTGGCTACCATTCACCATTCCCTCATCCCCATCCACCTCAGCTCTATCCCTACTCTGTCTCCATCTAGCTCTGTCTTCCCCTTTTATTATTCCATTATTTTTCTTGGAATTCCACTCTCCTGTTAAAAACAACCCCTCATTCTGTAATTCTTTCTGTCTCTTCTCTGGGGCTCAGATTTCTCTCCTTTAAAAAGAGGGGGATTTGGGGGCAGCTAGGTGGCGCAGTGGATAAGAGCACTGGCCCTGGATTCAGGAGGACCTGAGTTCAAATCTGACATCAGACACTTGACACTTACTAGCTGCGTGACCCTGGGCAAGTCACTTAACCCCCATTGCCCTGCAAAACCAAAAAAAAAAAGAGGGGGATTGGTTTAGAACAGAGACTTCTGGGGGCAGCTAGGTGGCACAGTGGATGGAGCACCAGCCCTGGAGTCAGGAGGACCAGAGTTCAAATATGACCTCGGACACTTAACACTTACTAGCTGTGTGACCCGTCAAGTCACTTAACCCCAATTGCCTCACACACAAAAAAAGAACAGAGACTTCTAACTTTTTTGGTGCCACAGACCCCTTGGCCAGTCTTGTGAAGCCTATGGACCCCTAGGCAGAATGTTTTTAAATGTAAAAAATAAAACACATAGGATTATAATAATTGGAATAAAGATGTAATTCCTGCCCTTCCCTATCCATGTTCACAGACCCCTGAAATCTATCCATGAATCCCAGGTTAAGAAGTTTTGGATTAGATGGTTTCTTCTACCTCTGACATCCTGTGATTCTAATATTTATAGGGAGATATAAATAGGATGTATCCTGTATCTTTATGCAACTTATAGTCTAGTAGAATCTTTACTAAAAACATTCACAATAGGTAGAGACATAACTAGGAATTCTGGGACCTGGAGCAAATTTTATTGTGTTTGACAGAAGGGATGTGTATGGCTGAGAGAAAGACATCTGAAGAGAGATGTCATGAGAGCTGAGGAGGTAACTGGGAGGCCAGAGAGGAAGATGGTGAGACAAAGACAGAATTTATTTTGGGGTGGGCTGGGAAGGGCATCCAGGTGGCACAGTGGATAGAGTGCTGGTCATGCAGTCAGGAAGACCTGAGTTCAAATCTGGTCTTAGACACTTATTAGCTGTGTGACCCTGGACAAGTCATTTAACCCTGTTTGCCTCAGTTTCCACATTTGTAAAACGAGCTGGAGAAAGTAATGGCAACGCACTCCAGTATCTTTGCCAAGAAAACCCCAAATGGGGTCACAAAGAGTCAGACCAATTGAAAAAGACTAAATAACAATAACAAGGCTGGGGAGGCAGGCAGGAGAGTGACCTGGAGGGTCAGAGATGACAATAATGAGCATCCAGAAAGGACAGAGTGAACTTTAAAGGAGGCAATACCTGCTAAGTGGCAGCAAAGGGAGAGTCTGAAAAGTGGGAGGAGGGAGCACGTAGCATGCCATCTCTTCCTTTTTTTTGGTGGGGCAATGAGGATTAAGTGACTTGCCCAGGGTCACATAGCTAGTAAGTGTCAAGTGTCTGAGGCTGGATTTGAATTCAGGTACTCCTGAATCCAGGGCTGGTGTTTTATCCACTGTGCCACCTAGCTGATAAAGCACTGGCGTTGGATTTAGGAGGACCTTGTGTGTTAGGGAGTATGAGAGATGGAGTCATTGGCCTTGGAGAAGGTGACTAGAGATATGATATCTTCAGGAGAAAACTAGGTTTCAGTGACCACCAGAAGAAAGGAGGAATGTGAGAAAACATGCTGCATGGAGGAGGGCTCTGGCTCTGGGGTCAAAGGACTTGGGCTGGAATCTTGGCTCTGTAACATCCCTATGTGACCCTGTGCAAATCACCTTAATTCTCTGGGACTCACTTTCCTCTATCCAATGAGGGGTCTACATCTGAATGTTTGAGATGTATGAAGAATGAACAGAGGAAACAAGCACTTATTAAGGGCTTATTATGATGCCAGGTACTCTATTAGGAGATCCAGGATGAAGGGGAGTTTGTTAACAACAAAGCCAAGGGTTTCAGAAGGAAAGGAAGGCAGAGAACCACAGGGCTTGGGGAGGGCTAGGACTGAGTTACCTTTGGAGCAGTGTGTACATGGGTTTTGTGGTGTGGGTCTCCAGGGCAGTTGGCACTTAATGCCATTCTGTTGGCACAGGAGTGTTGTAATAATTTATGTAAATGCTTTAAGGTTTACAAAACATTTTGCCAGTATGTCTTCTGATCCTCACAATAACGCTGGGAAGGTAAATGCTATTATTAGAACCATTTTACAGATTAGGACACTGAGGTAGGTGGGGGCTAAAGGATATGCCCAGGGTAGGGTAGCTAGTAGGTGTCTGACTTGAAAGTCTAGGTCCAACTCTCTATCAATTGCACCACCTAGCTGTCTCAAAGGGTGTTGTGGCTCACAGAGACTCTAGTGGGGAGTGGTAACCCGGGTGTGGATAGTTTTCTGAGAGGGATAAGGAATAGGGAGGCAGAGGGAAGGATATCAGTCTTTGGGGCAGAACCCTGGCTTTCCTGTGCTAGTTTGACAACAGGATTCCTTTAAATATTGAGCTCTTTCTTCACATTTAAAATATTATTCTAAAAAATCATGAGTATAGCTATGAAAAAAAATTTGGGGGACTGATAGTTTTACTCATTTGTTCGGTGAATACCAGTCAGCAAAGTAATCATAGAATGATTCACATTTAGGTTATAGTAAACCAGATTATTCATCCTGCCTTTTCATATTTGTTTTCCCCATCTTGCGTATAATCCTCAGGAAAGGGATCTAGGAGTCACTTCCTTGAAGAAATGGATTGGCTTCAGTGTATGGTTAGGACTCAGACCTCCAAATTATTCATGTTGCAAAAGAATATGCACGTTAAGAAAATAAAAAACCATTCCTTTTAGCTGCTGTATCCTCTTCTGACGGCTATGTTTTAAAAATGTTTTTGTTGTTATTTACTATCTAGTCTCCTCTGTAGTTAGTGTTAATATGAATATATGGATCATCCGGATTTGATGGAGGTACCTTATTATCCAAAAATATTTTTATGAAACTCTGGATTAATAGGAATAATAAGAGCAAAATGTCCTTCAATTGAACTCCAAAGTGAACCCAGATAGCTAGCAGATAAAAGACCCTACCTAGTGACTTCTTTTCCCTCAGGATAGTAAGTCCCTATCTTATGGTAACATCTGGTTGCCCTCATCCTTGCCAAACCCTTTTTTGGAATCCTGTAGTCTTATCATGATGCTTCTGTATTCCCTCCATACTTGTTATAACTGAAATTGTTAAACTGCTTTTTGCTTCTGGGTTGATTTCTGTATCATACAATTGAAACTGACTATATATATCTATATATCTATATATCTATATACCCTCGGAAATGGGGAGTCCCCTGAGCTTCTCTCTTAGGTGGGAAGTCTCCACATGATCATGTTGTGTTAAATTTCTTCTTGGGACAAAATATTAAATTGATATTGTTTTTTGCTATCTCTGATCCGTTTCGTAGGAGGATAGGTATGGATATCATGTTCTCTAATCTAGTTAGTAGGATATATTGTAAGATATAATTTCTCTGATGTTTTATTAATTTTGTAGGAGGGATTAAATATTATTTCTCTGATCTGTTTGTAGGAGACAGGCAGATACAAAAACTATATTTTAATATTCAACATTAGTTAGTCAGTTATAGTCTCCCATTATTTTGATTCTGCCTTTACTGAATCTAATCATATTTTCCAACTTTTAAAAAGTTCCTCACACTTGTAATTTTTATGATGCTACAATATTCTATTATTTTTATATTACACAATTTGACCATTCCCTAATAGTTGGATAGTTTTATTTTTTGCTATTACAAAGTTGTTCCAAATACTTCTGTACAGATGGATTATTTTTCCCCCTCTTATTTAACATCCTTAGGGAAAAGTTCTAATAGGGAAGATATCTGGGTCAAAGGTCTATGAAGAGGGGGCAGCTAGGCGGCAAAGTGGATAAAGCACCAGCCCTGGATTCAGGAGGACCTGAGTTCAAATCCGGCCTCAGATACTTGACACTTATTAGCTGTGTGACCCTGGGCAAGTCACTTAATCATTACCCTGCCAAAAAAACCCTAAAAATACCCCCCCCCAAACAAAGGTTTATTAAGAGTTTTATAACACTGTATATTGGCATGTTGCTTTACAAAAAGATCCCACCAATTCACAAATCCACAAATGTCCATAAGTCTTTCCCAAGAACACCATCCCCCAGACTGAATTGAAAAAAATTTTCACTATAAATTTGCCAATTTGGTGGGTATAAAGGAGTATCTCAAAACTGCTTAAATTTACATTTATTTGATGAGAATTTAGGCATTTTTCAAGGGGTTACTGACAATTTGCTAAAGTACATACTTTTAATGACAAAAAGTTTCAATTCTTATGGGATTTATTTTGTGATACCAAGACACATGTATTACCTTGGGAGAGCTGGATTGCTTGGGTGGACAGCATTACATCATGGTCATGATTTTCGAGCACAGGTAGTCATGGTTTTAAAACTTTTTTTAAAAAAAATCTTTTTAAAAATTAAAAAAAAAATTTTTTCCCAGACCCAGTAATATCACTTCTAGGTCTGTATCCCAAAGAGATCATAGAAAAGGGAAAAGGACCTACATGCGCAAAAATATTTATAGCTACTCTTTTTGAGGTGGCAAAGAATTGGAGAGAGGGAATGCCCATCAATTGGGGAATGGCTTAACAAGTTGTGGTATATGAATGTAATGGAGTACTATTATTCTGTAAAAAATGATGAGCAAGCAGATTTCAGAAAAACCTGGAAAGACTTAAGTGGACTTAAGGAGACCCAGAACATTGTACACAGTAACAACATTGTGTGATGATCAACTGTGATAGGCTTAGCTCTTCTCAGCAGTGCAATGATCCAAGACAATTCTAAAGAACTCATGATGGAAAATGAGTTCCCAGAAAAAATAACCATGGATTCTGAATGCAGATTGAACCATACTGTTTCTACTTTTGTTTTTCTTTTTTGAGGTTTTTTCCCTTGTGTTCTGATTCTTCTTTCACAGCATGACTAATTGCAGAAATGTTTAATGTAATTGTACATATGTAACCTATATCAGATTGCTTTCTGTCTTGGGGAGGGGGAGAGGAGGGAGGGTGAAAAATTTGGAATTTTATGAAAACAAATGTTGAAAACTGTCTTTACAAGTAATTGGAAAATAATAAAATACTTTTATGATTAAAAATATTTTCCCAAAAATATTTTCACTCTGCCATGAAGGCCAATAAAATCTTGGGCATTCAATTTATCTTATATTTGTTAAATATTTATCACTGGGAGGAAACTGCCATGAATACTATCACCAAGATGTTTTGGAAAGCAAGAGAAAATGTCATCTTGCCCTAAGATAAAATTATAGCTGTTCCTGCAACATCATCTGCAGCTCTGGCCGAATTGCACCAGAGGGAACAAGGAGAGTTTCATCAAAGGTGATTAAAAGGATCCAGAGAAGGGGCAGCTGGGTGGCGCAGTGGATAGAGCACTGGCCCTGGAGTCAGAAGTACCTGAGTTCAAATCCGGCTTCAGACACTTAACACTTACTAGCTGTGTGACCCCGGGCAAGTCACTTAACCCCAATTGCCTCACTAAAAATTAAAAAAAAAAAAAAGGATCCAGAGATATCTGTATGAAGGCAGATTTTTAAAGTTTCAGAATTCCATGTTGGAAAGACAAAAGCTGAAGGGATAGCACTGAAATCTATAAAATTGCAAATGGTATGGATAAGGTGAACTCAGGGTTGTCTATTAAGCAAATTCTAAAATGCTAGAAAGGGGCATTCTATGAGCTCAAGAGGGGTAAATTTAGATTAATAAATATTTTTTAGGATAAAAAACATGAAACTCATGTTCTTAGGAGGTAACACTCAATAGATCTGTGCTTTTATCAATGTATTTGCAATGATGCAAAACTCAATGCTGACCCATTCTATGGCCTCTTGCACATCTTCAGCTGTAAGTATGACGCAGGAGATCCACACAATGTGCTGGTAGTCTTCCTTATTTTCTCTTGATATTCCAGTATCAGTAGAGCACATGGCACTATCCATAGACATTTTTTCCCCCTCTCATACATTTCTTTGTTGATTCTTTGAGTTTGCTCACGCTCACCTTCCATTGTCTCTAGGTAATATTCATTTTGGAGATTGGCATTATAGGACAACTATAGCTGTACAACAGTGCCCATAGAATGTTGGCATTTTTTTAAATTGGGGAGAAGTTTGGAATTATTAAAGAAATCTTACAATTTCCCAAGGGAACCAAACCAAAATGATACAAATTGAAAAAAACCCAGGATGATTAGATCCTAAGAGGCTGAAGAAAATGGCCTTTTGGGGCCATTTCTAACTTTTGCAGGTGAAGTCAGGGGTAATAATCATTATCTACAGAGTAAAGTGCACTTGGCTCTAGAGTCAGAGGATGTGGGTTCAAATGCCATCTCTGACGTTTGCTGCCTACATGACTGTGGCCAAGTCAGTTAATCTTGTGTAAAAATGAGGATGTTGGATTAGGTGGCCTTCAAAGTTCTCTCTACCTTGAGATCTATGAATATCTACTTATTGCAGACGACTTAAAGAAGGAATTTTGATTGTAAGCTTGAGAGCAAGGCTTCTCACGGCCCCATGCCATATCCATTGCTTAGTATAGAAGAGGTATGTAATAAAGGCAGAAATGTAAGCTCCTCTTTGAATAGCTAGGGCCTAGCAGTTAGCTCTACAATCCATTTATAAGTGCTTACTAGGGGACAATAACAAGCCCTACTCACAAAGAAACTGACATGCTAATGAGAGACAAGGTATATATACAGAATAAAGAGGTCGAATATAGTAGTTATGTACAAAGTTAAGTGGGAGTTCCTAGCAGCTCACTGGATTGAGAACTTCACGTAGAGGGTGGGAGTTGTGTCTTGGAAGAGGGAGGGCACTATTGCAGGTCTTGGAACACCTAGTATAGTTGGGCGCATTGTGGGTGAAGAGCAGAAAGGTCATTTTGGCTAAATCACGAATCAAGAGAGGGGAGTCATGGATTATTGTCATAGAGGTAATACTTAAAATACTTGAACTGACTTGTAGCCAAAGCCATCCATGATTTCAGAGTTATCCAGTAGTTGGGGAGAGAATACTTTCACCCATGAAGTGAACTCTACCATAAGACAGGATCTAAGTATGTACCAAATGAGTGGGACAGACATTAAGGGCTGTTGGGATTTGGATGAGGAAGAAACCATGGGGGACAAAGGTGGTCAAGGAAGCCTTTAAGAGCCAGATGAAATAGTCCTTGAAGGTTGTATAGGACTCAACTGGGCAGAAGATGGAAGTAGGGAGTCCAGGCAGAAGGAGCACAGTAAGCAGAGGCAAGCATGTGAAAATGTGGACTTTGGGAATACTGTTAGTTGGGTTGGACCAGGAGTTTCTTGTCCAATGTGCGTGGCACTCTGTGTGTCAGAATTGTGACCCAGTGGGGCAGTTCTTTAAGAGGACCAGAACATAGCCACATTTTACCTTGCTCTCCAAGTCAGTTCGACCATTGGGATTCTAAGGAGCCACCTTGAAAGCACTGGTCTGCCGTTGCTGACATAGACTCCAATGATTGTACACTAACCTTAGTAAATTTTGTCCCTCTAGGCTCCACCCCTCCCCCCTCCGCCTTACCCTCCCTTCCCAGCCAGAATCTTCCACTTCCCTCTTCTGCCAGCCTGGGAACCCTATTTCACCCTACCCTCTGTTCCATTTTCTTTCTTTCCCTCAAGAGGCCTTGGGCTCCCAGATCTCCTATAGGGGCATAAATCCCTGGATAAGTGCATAGCAATCAATTGACATAGAGCTTTGGAGAACTTTTTATTGTTTAAAAGTCATAATTGAAGCTTCAAAAAACATACAACCCAACGTGTCCCACCCCCATACCCCCTCTCCCCAGAGGAGAACATGGGGTTGCCCCCTCCTATCCTGCTGGCCAGGACCCTGCCCTGGGGAGCCTGCCTGCCTCCCTGCCCTCCACTTGCCGAGCCACCGGCTGGAGAGAGGCCCTGTGATCGGGTGGGGGTCAGTCCCATCCCCCACCCCTGCACATGCACAGTCTGTGAGACACTGTGGGGGAAGAGGCTCTCTGGAAAAGAGGGGCCCCAGAGGGGGAAGACACGGAGCCAGCCCCCACTCAACCCCTACCCCACCCCAGCCGCCCTGTTCAAGGGAAGCTGTCATCATCATCTTCGGCCATCTCCTTAGCAAACTCCAGATCCTGCTGCTCTCGCTCACGCCGCTCCTGGAGAAAAGGGATCAAGGTCTTGGGCTGTGTAGAATCAATCCTTCCTCTCCCAACTACAATAGCTAATAATGAAAATGCACCCTGAAGGCAGCAGCTCAAATGTCCCTCAACATCTGTGACTCTCTTCTCCCTGCTGCAAAGCAAGGTTCTTTACAATCAAGAACGTAAGGGCTTACCTCTGCAGATTCAAGGTCCTTGTTGTAAGATTTCGGAGGGAACCTCATGGCCTAAAGGGAGAGATGGTCCAGAGGTTAATTAAGACTTCTGAGGCTGGACCAAGTTTGCAAACCAAGTGTTTTTCAACTATGCCATTTAAGAGAAACAGAAAGATTGACATCCTCATGTAATGTGAAGTACACTGATTGGATGTCTGAATTCTAATTCTGGCTGTATACCCACTAGTAAGTATAATATAAGCTCCCAGAGGGGAGTAGCTTACATGTAGTTTACTGAATTCTTACCACGTTGCAGCTAGTTACTTCAAGCAAGTCATTTAGGCCCTAGGAGCCTTGGTTTGCTTATCAGTACAATGGAAAAGTTGGACTAGATGACTGTTAAGGGTCCTCTCAGCTCTATTATCCAGCCTGTCTGCCTGAGCTGGGAGTAGGAGTATCAACCAACCCTCTGCTGAAGTGGCATCGGTCCCATCGCCAACCTCAGGGTGCTCACCTTGACAGACATATAGTGGATGTCCAGGCAGAAGGAGATGCGCTGGTGGAAGGCCAACTGAGGCTCTCGGGTAGAATAAATGTCGATCATCTCCTTGGACTGGACATATCCCTTTTCATGGTTGATGCTAGCCTCTATGACACCATCCCGGATGGCCTACGTGCCCCGCAGCAAGGACAAAAAGAGATTGTCAGAAAGATCCTTCAAGTTCCCATATCCTTTTCTGCTTTCACGTATCCACAATGTTCTCTCATCTTGTTTCTGTGTCCAGTAGTAAGAGAACCCACTTGACTATGTTGGAACAGCTACTGAAGTTTCTTCCCAGGAAAAACAGACAATGCTAGAAGACTATTCTCCTTTTCTCCCTCTTCTCCAACACCCCTATATTCCCTAAACTTTAGGAAGATAACGAATTGGGACACAGTTTGGTCTCTAATTCCTTCTCACCTTGGCAACAATGAACTCTGCATCCTCTGGGCTATCCAGCTGCAGCTTCTGGGCAATGTCAGCCAGGGAGATTCGAGAGTAGGAGAGGCTGATCATGCGTACACCTGGGAGAGGAAGGAGGGGCAGAATGAGCACAGGCCTCTCCCAAACACATACCCTTTGAAGAATCTTGGCCATGGAGAAGTTCTTTCGCTAAACCCCAAACCTTGATCCATACCTGTTTTAATTACATTGTGTCGCAGTCTTATGATCAGGGTGTAGGTCCCATCTGCCTGAAACTTTCCCCAAACTGATCCAGGACCAGGTTGAACTTGGCTAGATTTCCTGTCCTGACAGCTAAGAGGAGACAAGAAAAATTGGAATGGGGGAGGAGAGAGGCAGGTCAAAGCAGCATTCTCAGGGGCATGAGGTAGCTCATCAGCCCTACCTTGGTCAGAAGAAAGTAGGGCATGAGGGAGCGCTTGAGTGAGGGCTGACGGGAACTGTAGTCGGTCAGGGATCTCCCCTAGCAGTAGCTCCACTACAATAAGCAGTTTGTGCACCTGGGAAAGGAATGGTAAAACGAAAAGCTATAATCTTCAAATGAGAAACACTGGACAGAAGCTTAGTTCCACAGTGGAAAATGGTGTCAGGAGCCTAGAAGACCCCTGCTTTGGGGCAAATTTTGAGATATCAGGTGCATTGGCCAAGTCTATCTCTCAACTCAATTTCAGTTGACCACAGGGAAGGTTCTTCTGCCCCATGTTGATCTGAGGACAAAAGCTCTCAGTGTAAGACATATGTTCTGGTCTCCTACCTACATGCTTGCTCAGCACCTTAGTATTGTTCAGAGAGGGTGAAACAGCTGCCCTGAAAACTACTTGTCAGTAGAACGGGAGAGGCATTCATGTCAGTGGCACTGAGGAGGTTCAGGTTCTGTTAAATGGAGCTGGTTTAAAGACCTGCTAAATGCTAGGCAAAAGTCAGGTGGGCTGGTGGTTTAGGGCAGCCAGAGAAGTGGAAGGAGAGAAGAGCTACAGGTTGGACCTGGAGGCACAGGTAAAAAAAAGCTGAACTGGAAGGTGTTAGCTGGGAAATGGGGGCAAATTAAGGCAATTTCATGGACTAAAGGCCATAAATGTGGTCCCCTGGGTCTTGGTGTGGGGTGGGATTGGAGGCTGAAGGACAGGAGCTAAAGCTCTGGGGCATCTGAAGAGGGGAAGAAAGGAGAATGGTGTGGGCAGGAAGTACGTGTGTGGGAAGTCCTAAGGAATGGGGAGCTATACAGGCAGAAAAGTTCATTGCTGGCTCTACCTGCCTCTCCCTTAAATGAACTTAAGGGTATTTAAACAACTTTTTTTCCTGATTAAAGTTTTATGTTCCCCATTTTCTTTTCTTTTCTTTTTTTTTAGGGCAATGAGGGTTAAGTGACTTGCCCCGGGTCACACAGCTAATATCAAGAGTCTGAGGCTGGATTTGAACTCAGGTCCTCCTGAATCCAAGGCCAGATGCTTTATCCACTGCACCACCTAGCTGCCCCTCCCATTTTCAGTTTTAAAAGGAGTTATTAAACAGCCTCTATGAGGCTGGTTTTAAGTGATTTTTACTTGCCTGTGAACCTTCACTGAAATGATCACCGTCAGTGGCAATGGAAAGAAGTTTCCACCTCTTGCTTCCAGTGCAGGGCCACAGACAGACTGGCAAAACAGGAAACCACCACAAATCTCTCCTCCATGGGGGAGGTTGACAGGGGCCAAACGCATACATACTACATGAAGTTTTGGATTTTTTCAGTGTAGTGATCAATTGGGCTGACTTTTTTTTCCTCTCTAAAAATACTCGCCACATAGGATGGCTCTCTGGGAGAGGGACATACACAAAGGATGTTATGGTGACATACACAATCACTGTCCTTGTGTTCCCTACCATGGTCTTTTCCCCCAGTGTCTGCTGGATGCTAAAAACTAAAGTTCTGTAATTAGTTGTGGTCTGTAAAGTGATATTAATATTTCTATCTTTTGATGATAAGCTGTCTAGCACCTTTGCACCTACTCTTACTTCCATATGAACTGTCTCTCCAACTTCTCTCTCAGCCTGTCAAAATTTTACCCATCCCTCCAGGCCTATCTTCCTCTGTTAAAGCCTTCTCTAGAGGGGGTCCTCTGCCCATACAATTAATGTGATCTTATATGATTTTCACAACAATCTAGATTCAGACTGTACAAACCTCATTTTACTCATTAAGAAATTAAGTAAGGGGGGCAGCTAGGTGGTGCAGTGAATAAAGCCACTGGCGTTGGATTCAGGAGGACCTGAGTTCAAATCCAGCCTCAGGACACTTGACACTAGCTGTGTGATCCTGGGCAAGTCACTTAAACCCTGTTGCCCGCAAAAAAAAAAAAAAAAAAAAAGAGAAAAGAAAAGAAATTAAGTAAGGTCCAGGAACTTACTCAAAAATCCAGGCTAGTGGCACAATAAGTGGCAGGGTTGAGACTTGAACCCAGGTATTCTAACCCCAAGTTTGAAATTATCTGAGGGCAGGAACCATGTCTAATACTTTTTTCATACCCCCCAAAATGCTGAGATCATAATAATGACCAAATATCTGTGAACTGCTAAAGGGCTTACAAGGCCAGATTTACCCCCATCTGCACCTCCAGATTAGGCCAACCATCTCACAAAAGCACACATGCTTGCTCAGCCCTGGGACAGGTGAAGGCCTATGACTGGATGACAGCAACAAGGACAAGTGGCTCCAAACCCATTTCTCAATGACCTGTGAATCAAGAATGGTGTCCTAAACTTCCTTTTAAACAGTAAGTCTAGTGCTATATACAAAAAGATGTTTTACTACAACTTTGATGAAGATGTGGGGGACAATTGGGAGCAGAGGAGGAGAGTAAGAGAGATAGATTGTGGGGGCTCCTTACTGTTTGTTTGAAGCCAACAGCTGTGTGCTGGGGGGCCTTGCGCAAAGCATTGGTCATCGTTCTTCGGGCCTCTGAGTATTCCAGCTGGATGGCTTTGATTCGCCCTGTGTGTACAGTGAAAAGAAGAGGGACAGCATGAACTCCTCAAGTACCATCCCAACCCTTCTCGGACACCCTAATTGAACTGTCCCCTCCCACATCTACACTAAGGAGCTCCACTGGGGAATGCCCACTCTCCTGGCAAAGAGGAGTGTGGCACATCCCACGGCTCCTTCTGGAAAATGGGTAAGGGTCCCCTTGCTCACCTGTGTAGTAGAAGGTACCTTGCCCACTCATTGTTGTTGGCTTGCTCAGGGAACACGGACTTGGACACCCAATTTCTCAGCCTGGTCATACAGGCTGTAATGCAGGTAGTTTCGCAACAGGAGGTTAAGCAGAGTGGCCTGGCCATCTGCATCATGCCTAAGGGTGGCTTGTCCGTAACCTGGCATGCAGGAAGCTGCAGGGAGAGGGTCTGTGAGTGCTGACTAGATCAATCCCTCTAACTACTCATTACTCTTATCCCCTTAGCTCAGTTACACATAGTTTACTACATCTCCTCATGCGTCTCCTAAGTGTCTCCAACACCTTTCCAAATAAAACTAAAGTGGAGATCGTTTCCTTTGGTATCCAACAGCCTCCCCCTTAGCTTCCCTTCACTACCAACACAGGGTTCTATCTGGAAATAACAAACAGTCTGTGGTCTCAGCAGAATAAGAGGCAGGCAGCATGGCAATAGTCTAGAGAGTAGTGGGCATGGAGCTGGGCAGACCTTGGTTCAAATCCAATTCCTGCCTTTCCTAAGCCCCTAAGCTACAGGCTGGTGATCTGCCTTAGCATGGGGTTCCCAACATTGTAGACATTACAGATCCCTTGCCTTGTCACACATCGATGGCCTGACCCTTGATTTCTCACAGCCTGGCCAGAGATTCCCTTACCCTGCGTACCACATCCAGCTTGTCTAAGAATTCATAGACACGGGGCGTGGTAATAATAACACTTGCTGCCACAAGGTCTAGAGCTCGGCGGTTCTGGGTACTGATTTTTTGCATGAGGTCATCAGAAACTCTTTGTGCCTATAAAGGGAGTAAAAAGAAGTGTGTATTCTAAGGTACCACCTACAACCTATCAGACTGGCTAGTATGACAAAAAAGGGAAATAATAATTGTTGGAGAGGCTGTGGAAAATTTGGAACAGTAATGCATTGTTGATGGAGTTGTGAACTGATCCAACCATTCTGAAGAGCAATTTCGAACTATGCCCAAAGGCTATGGGGCTGTGTACATCCTTTGACCCAGCAAGGCCACTACTAGTCTGTATCCCAAAGAGATGATAAAAAAGGGAAAAGGACTCACTTGTACAAAAATATTTACAGTAGCTCTTTTTTTTAAAATTAATGAAGTATTTTATTTTTTTCCCTGTTACATGTAAAGATAGTTCTCAACTTTTGTTTATACAAGCTTTCCAATTTCAGATTTTTCTCCCTCCCTCAGACAGCAGTTAATCTGATATAGGTTTTATATATATATATACACACACACACACACACACACATAATAACACTAAACATATTTCTGCATTAGTCATGTTATAAGAGAAAAATCAGAGCAATGACGACAAACCTCAAAATAGAAAAACATCAGCACCAAAAACAAAAGCAATAGTATGGTTCATTCAGCATCTACTCCACAGTTGTTTTTTTTCCTGGATTTGGAGATCCTCTTCTATCATGAGTTCCCTGGAACTCTTCTGTACCATTGCATTGGTGAGAAGAATATAGTCCATCACAGTAGATCAACACTCATGTTGATGATACTGTGTACAATGTTCTTCTGGTTCTGCTCATCTCACTTATCATCAGCTCACGCAAGACCCTCCAGGTTTCTCTGAACTCCTCCTGCTCATCCTTTCTTACAGCACAATAGTATTCCATTGTATTCATATACCACAACTTGCCCAGCCATTCCCCAATTGATGGGCATCCCCTCAACTTCCAATTCCTTGCTACCACATAAAGAGCAGCTATAAATATTTTGTACATGTGGGTCCCTTTCCCCTTTCCATGATTTCTTTGGGCAAAAGACCCAAAGTGGTATTGCTGGGTCAAAGGGTATGCACAGCTTTATCGCCCTTTGGGCATAATTCCAAATTGCTCTCCAGAATGGTTGGATCAGTTCACAGCTCCACCAACAATGTATTAATGTTCCAATTTTCCACAGCTCCTCCAACATTTATTATTTTCCATTTTTGTCATTTTAGCCAATCTGATAGGTGTCAGGTGGTACCTCAGAGTTGTTTTAATTTGCATCTCTCTAATCATTAGAGATTTAGAGCATTTTTTCATATGGGAATAGATAGCTTTGGTTTCTTCATCAGAAAACTGCCTGTTCATATCCTTTGACCATTTCTCAATTGGGGAATGACTTGGATTCTTATAAATTTGATTTAGTTCCCTATATATTTTAGAACCTGAGGCCTTTATCAGAAGTACATGGCCATAAAAATTGTTTCCCAGCTTTCTGCCTCCTTCTAATTTTGCATGCATTGCTTCTGTACAAAAATTTTTTTAATTTAATGTAATCAAAATCATCCATTTTGCATTTTATAATATACTCTATCTCGTTGGTCATAAACTGTTTTCCTTTCCAAAGATCTGATAGGTATACTATTCCTTTCTCTCTTAATTTACCTATGGTATCACCTCTTATGTCTAAATCATGTATCCATTTTGACCTTATTTTAGTATAAGGTGTAAGATGTTGGTCTATGCCTAATTTCTGCCATACTATCGTCCAGTTTCCCCAGCAGTTTTTGTCAAATACTGAGTTCCTATCCCAGAAGCTCGAGTCTTTGGGTTTATCAAACACTACATTACTAGTGTCATTTACTACTGCGGTTTCTGTGCCTAGCCTATTCCATTGATCCTCCACTCTATTTCTTAGCCAGTACCAGATAGTTTTGATGACTGCTGCTTTATAGTAAAGCTCCAGGTTTGGTACCACTAACCCACCTTCCTGTGAATTTTTTTTCATTATTTCCCTGGATATTCTTGATTTTTTGTTTTTCCAGATGAATTTTGTTATTTTTTCTAGCTCTGTTAAATAATTTTTAGGTAGTCTTATTGGTATGGCACTGAATAAGTAAATTAATTTAGGTAATATTGTCATTACAGTAGCTCTTTTTGAGGTGGCAAAGAATTGGAAATAGAGGGGATGCCCATCAGTTGGGGAATGGCTGAACAAGTTGTGGTATATGAATGTAATGGAATACTATTGTGCTGTAAGAAATGATGAACAGGCAGATTTCAGAAAAACCTGGAAAGTAGACTGATGCTGAGGAAAGTGAGCAGAGCCAGGAGAACATTGTACACAGTAACAGCAACATTGTGTGATGATCAGCTGTGACAGACTTAGCTCTTCTAGGTGATACAATGATCTACCATAATTCCAAAGGACTCATGATGGAAAATGTTCTCCACATCCAGAAAAAAGAACTGTGGGATCTGAATGTGGATTGAACCACACTATTTTTACTTTTTGTGTTTTTTTTTTCTTTTTTTGAGGTTTTCCCTTTTTGTTTTGATTCGTCTTTTACAACATGACTAATGTGGAAATAAGTTTATGTGACTGTACATATATAACCTATATCAGATTGTTTGCCTTCTTGGGGAGGGTGGAAGGAAAGGAGAAAAATTTGGAACTCAAAATCTTATAAGAACGACACTGAAAACTATCTTTATATGTAGCTGGAAAAAAATAAAATACTATTAAGATATACTTTGTGCTCCAGGACTGGATGCCAGGACTGGAAGAACCCAGTGGCATCCTGAACAGGGTAACCCTCAGTAACCAATTCTACCTCCCTCAATAAGTAGGGGATGAACGATGAGTGCCTGTTCAACAATGTTACCATCAGGATAGTAATGAGGGGTCTTCCCTTGGTGGAAAGTTAAGGGAATAACGACACTGGGGAATCAGTAAACTGTAAAGTAAAAAACAGTTCTTAATGACCCAACGGTGAGAAACTGGGCCCAATTTTCCCAATGATTCTATGTATATCTTGTAGTTTGCTCCCAAATCTCTCATGCCAGTACAATTCCATATAGCAATGCTTGTTGGGCCATGTTCACCACCACCCTTGTTCCCTGCTTAATACCTCTTTGTAACGCTTGCTGTTCATCAGGTAGATAACCATGAGGAGCTGGAGATACGCCTCCACTTCAGGTAAGAGAGGGGCTGAGGCAGCTTTTCCTGTCCTGGGACGGAACTGTAAATCTGCTTCTGTATCCATGGGCTAGGAGAAGAGATTAGTGCCACTTAGTGCCTCGATTAAATTAATCACTCAACCAACTAATAAGTACTTATAATGTGTTCCAACGCTATTAGTTTGGATATATTAGACAAATTCCTAATACCAAGTATAAAAGGATACAAGAGAGGTTACAATTAACTGCTAAATTATGTGAGACAGACATGAAATATAAAATATCTAGGCCTTCTGAGGTCATAAAGCAGCAGCAATTGTTTTGAGGGGGAAAATGGAAATAAGCTGCCTTTTCTGGGGGGGAAGTAGTTATCTCATCCAGCCTGGAAGTACAATGGACCCTGTTCCATTACTGATAGGTGCAGGAAATTTGACCTGCTGTTTCTGACCTGGTCCTCTTTGCTCCTCCTTAGACAAACCCACGCCCAGCTCACCATATTGGTACAAATCATAGTGTGGACACCTAATCGTCCTAGTCCACTGAGTTCAGAACTGCCAAGCTCGAGTGATCTACCAGCCTTAGCCTCCCCATAATTAGGGACACAGTGTGTACCACTATGCCCAGTTTAGATTCTATTCACAGATTTAAGTCACTAGTTGGTTCAAGACCATAAAAATGTATCATGTAACAACTTATTTTGCTCAAAAATTCCCACTTGATATATTTAGAGAACGTTAAGACTCATTAAAATTGAGAAAATGGCCTTTCCCCTTCTTTTTCATTTTTTTGGGAAAAAATTCCTGTTCTTGCTTTCTTCCATGCATCACGGCATTTTCTAGACTTTCACATCTAGTGCTGACTAGGATATCAAAGGCTTTTAGAAGTGGAGATTACTAGGATTTGGGCTAGGAGAAAGGAAGAAGGGAGAGCTCTGAGTGGGTGGGGGCCTAAAATATAAATAGAGATAAGAAGAACGAGCATGACACGTTAATGGGGCAGTAAGATAACCAATGTCATACAAGAAGTATACACTGGGGAACAAAAAGATTCCTGCCCTTTTCGGCCAGTGAAGGGAGACTGTAAGGCTAAAAGAAGGCTGCTTCCTTGGCTAACTGAAGGTGCTGTTCTAAGCACTTTCTGGATTACCTCTCACACTATATATTTAGGACAACAGGGGTCTTAGGGCCAGTTAAAATCAATGTGAGAGGAGGATGTGAAACATTGACCTGGTCAAGGGGATCTGCAGGGAAGAAAGCCTTCCTAATATACACTCCTTATATACACTTAATATACACTCCTTAGTCTGACCCACTTACCTCTTCCAAGAAGGCAGTAAGAAATCACGGGTGGCATTACAGGAGGTGAAAAAGCCAAGAACAGCCTTGTAGAGAACATAGGGGTTGAGACGGTCGAGAAGTGAAGGTAGCATCCGAAGGGCCCTCAGTACAAAGCGGGGCTCCTTGCCTGACACGGCCTTCTCCAACTGCTTCACATGTTCCTTGATGTCTGTGGAGGACCAGAGAATTAAAGATACCCTTTCACTCCCCCACTCTTAACCCCCCAGCTTGACCCGCCCGGAAACCTTATGCCAAAGCACTAATCAGCAGTACCGTAGGCTCCTGGCAAAGTTACCTAGGGGACTTTTCTTTTACAGTAGGGGTTTAGCAACCTAGTTAGCCCTGAGTAGGACTACTGGGGTTGTAGAGTGTTTATGAGTGTCTTGTTTGCAGGTCTAAAGCACAGCCAGAAAACAAGGAAAAAAATAAAGCTGGGGCAACAAAGGGAATAAAGGATGGGGGCAGAGAAGTGAAAAATGAAAGATTCATTTGACAGGGAACAATAACAACAACAGTAATCACTCAGTGGTACTTGTGTGCTAGCTATCGTCTCTACTATCTTCAACAGAATTTCAAAGAGCATATGACAAACATCCTGGTACAGTCCTGCCTATGACAAATACTCAACGTGTGACGGGGCAATTTATCAGTTCCCCAAGCAACTCTTTAGGACTCTAAGTTGTAGAGAAGTTGGCACAAGCCTGTTAAAATAAGTTCCCCACATCTATGAAATCACAAGCCCAATTTAAAAAACAATGTATCATCAGAAAGAAATTTCTGACTTTGTAATGGTTAGACCACCTCAAACCTGCCTCCACCTACAAATGTACCAACTGTAAGAACAGATGCATGAATCCCAATGTTTCTGGGGAGACCTATAGGGTTCGTTAACAGTGGGAAAGGAGAGCACTGCAAACTTTTTGGTCCCTTTTATTTTCTTAAAAATTACTGAGGGTTCCTCTCAAAAAGCTTTTTTTTTTTTTACATGTGTTCTATCTATTGATATTGACCATGGTAGAAATGTGAATATCTTCCTATTATCATGAAAATGGTTTTGATTGGTATAGTTGGAAGAGATTCCCAGCCCCCTTTTCTGGCTTGGTAAAGGACACTTTAAGACTGAATGAAGTCAGTTCACATTGGTTCAAAAGACAGCCCCAATACCTGTAGAATACATGTGAAATGATACCCTGAAAAAGGGGCACCTAAAGAAACGTGAAGGTTACAGAGAATACCCCTAGCTATTACTGTATTTTTTCGATGAGGACAAGCAAGTGGGGTGAGATTACCCAAGAACTTGAAGGTCTTGGAAAAAGACCTGGGTAGCAAGGAAGGAGGTGGGGGTAGGACCCTCCACCAACCAAGGAGAAGACCCAAGTGTATGGATGGGTCCGTGTGTGTGCCAGTGGAGACTGGGAGATGGGATGCCAGGACGGGCTTGGAGCAAAAGAAACAAGGAAGTGGGAAAGTGGAGCAAAGCGCTCATTATGCCAGCCTGCCCAAAGCCATCCGGACAAGGAGGAGCCGGGTGGCGTCCCGCCGCCCCACATGCATGCATGCAGGGGTCCCCGACAGATGTTCACATCCACGTCGGGACGGTCTTGGGGCGGGGCAGCAGAGAGACCCCCTGAGTTTGTGGACATTGGGGGTGGGGTGGGGCTGGAGATAATCCCGAGATGGGGTTGGAGAAGGGGCGCGGGGTCCCCCGGAGTTGGGGGAGGAGCCCCGGCCCGGCTTAACACCCCCCCCCGCCGCCCCCCTTTCCACAGCAGGCACGGCCCGGACCCAGACCCTTACCCTCCAAGGTGACTGTGTCCAGCTCCGCTGGGAGCGCTCTGCCAAGGCCACTTTGCCTTCGCCCTCCCCCGGCTGCTCCGCCAGCCGCCGACGTCGCCTCCTCCTTCATCTCCACATCCAGGGGGGCAGACGGGGGGGGGGCGGCGGCGGAGGAGGCGGCGGCTCCTGCTCTCCCCCACCGGGAGGCTGCTTCGCCTTGTCGGCGCCGCGGCGCCGCGCTGAGCCCTCTTGCTTCATGGCGCCCGGAGTCCCGGGGCGCGGCCTAGTCCGGGGGGCCGAGCCGGGGCCTCTCGTGAGCGCTCGCGCCGGGAACCGGGGGCCCGGACAGGCCTGTGCGCGCGCGCGGGTTCGCGTCCTGGCCACGATGACGGAGCAGCTGCAAACCCTTCCCCGGCGTTTGGACTTCTGGGGACGTGCCCAGGCCTTGTGGGCCGATAGCCGAGTAGAGACAGGGGAAAGAAATCAAGCACCGAGCTGCAGGCCTGAGGCTGACGTAACGAGAGAGGGGTGGAGGAGCGGGGAGGAGCCAATCTGCCGGCTTCTCGCCCCGCCCCGCTGCCCGCTTCGGGTTGTTTTGTTTATTTTTGTTTTTATTTTTCCTCTCGAGTGTATTTGCCTCTGGTTGTCCACCAGGGTCACCTTAGGCTCAACCTGAGACTCTCCCACTCCCTGCTCATCCCTTCTGGCAAATTAGGTACGGCCAATCCTGGCGCTCATCTTCTAAAACGTCAAGAGTTGCTATGCAAGTTTCTCAGGAGAGCTCCTGGAGCTTTGAGGTGCGCCTGCGTGTCCCTCTGTTAACTGCCGTGGCCCCGCGGGCGCAGCGAGGCGCGAGAGTAGGGAAGACCCGGGTGGGGAGGAGTGGACTGGGCAAGCGAGGGGAGAAGGGCAACACGAGCCGGGGCCACGGAGAGGGGTGGGAAGAACTCTGTGGAGATTGGGGGTGTGTGTGTGTCACGGGATGGAGGGAGGGGAGGCCGAAGGAGGTGGGGTTGGGGGAACCCAGGGTGGCTGGGGGCTACGAGCGAAGACCTGGGCGTGGGCCTTCCCAGGCCCCCGGGAAGTGCTGGAAGGGCACTCGGAGGTGCTGCAGAAGGGTCGACCTCGCTTTTTTTACAGGGGAGGAAACTGAGGCTCAGAAAAAGGAAGGGATTTGCCATAGGGCACACACGGAGTTGGATTTGACTCTACTTCTCTCCGGCCTCCACTTCCATGCCTTTCTCACTTTTCTCACTGCTGTCTGGAGTTGGATTTATTATTAGCTGGAAGGGACCTTACAGAGGTTGTTTAGTTCTGGGATTTTTTCAACAGATTTCAGAGGAAAGTTGACGAACTTGGATGGGAAAAATATATATATATATATATTTGTTTTAAAATTTTTATAATTATATTATGCAATAAATAGTATGTAATATATTAATTATATTATAAAATGTCATTATGATATATACTACCAAAGAATATATTGGTTATAATATGTAATTAAACAGTTATAATTAGAGTTTGAAATCAAGCATTTCTTTTAATTATGAATGTACGCAACAAACATTCAGAGGAGTCCATAAGCTTTACAGATTCCTAAAAAGGTTCAGGTCATAACAAGGTTAAGAATCCCTGTTTATTCCAACTCTTTTTTTGGCAGAGGAAAAAACCAGTAAAGTAACTTTGGTGGTTTACTCCAAAACCTGTGTTCTTTCTGTTGTACCAATATGTTCCCCTTCACCCCTGCTCCCAGTCACCAAAACTGCTTCGTAGGAAAGAAAATCCCTGAACCTCTCTCCCCCCCCTCCCCTGTCCCAGAAGAGGAATTTTCTGATTAATGGTATTTTTGTGTGTATGTGTGTATATAACCTCTGATCCAGTGCTCTGAGACTGGCTTTATATGAACCAGAGCCAGTCCCGGGAGTCTTACTCTTTTTGTCTCATACTCCTGGAGAAATTCCAAAACAAAGCTTAGGTACAGCTTGTGTCTAGGTCCCTTCAAATCTACATATCAGGGTCCCTGACTCCTTCATAGCCACTCAAGTACTAAAAGCACATTTGGTATGGATGGTCAGGCATTTCACCCCACAGAAAATGGTTAAGATGAAAAAGACTTGTAGGAGCCCAGCAACAGACCCAGAAACATAAAGCACTCAATAGCCTATTAGATTCCTGGTGGGATGGACACCACTTCTCAGTCACCTGAGTACGAGGGAGGAGCTCCAGGAATTCTCTTTGATGTTTGGTTGGTGGAAAGCAAGGTGGGCAATTCAGGCCAAGGGCGTTTTGCTCAGCTGAATCAATTCCAAGATTTCCTCAATGCCTATGCTTGCTGATAATCCTTTTGCTATGGCTAAGTAAGTCTTTTCCTAACAATGACTAAGAATCTCATTCTATTCCAATATCCTGCATAAACTACCAGTCCAGGTTCAGCCTCAAACATTCTGCCTGTGAGATAAACAAGCTTTGGAGGCTACTGAACAAGCAGAAAACGTGTACTGTAAGAGCAACTCAAGGCATCCAGGCAGGTTGGAAAGGGCTGGATCTCCTGGTCCTCTCATGTGTTAGTCCTTAAGCTCCAGATGTTTCTTTTAATGTTTTAAAAAAATAAGCATTTATTAAGCTCCTATGATGTACTTTTGATCCTCACAACAGTCGTGTGAGGTGGGGTACTTGTTTATCCCCATTTTACAGTTGAGGTAACTGAGTCAGGATGAGGTTAAATGATATGACCAGAGTTATACAGCCAATAAATATCTGAGGCTAGATTTGCATTCAACTCTTTCTGACTCCAGGCCCAGCGATCTATCTGCTGTTCCATCTAGCTTTAGTGATCCTCTTCCTTCTCCAAAAGGCTTGTTTATTGTTGTTTTTTTAATCTCCACTTAGAAGACCAATGCATGGATTCTTGAACCTGGGAACTCTTAAAATTAAGATCATCCACAAGTTAGCATACAAAGCTAGGAAGGCAACAAATATTTGGGGAAGTAATACGTAGAAAAATAAGGACAAAATGTACAGAGTAAACAGGAAATAGTGGGGAAGGGGAAGAGAGGTACTAACAACTGGGAGCCAGGGTGGATCAGAAAAGGTCTCTTGGAGGAGGTAGTCTTTGAGTTGAGCTTGAAGCTAAGGATTCTAAGAAGGGGAAGAGAGGGAGTGAATTCTGGGCATGAGGGATAGTTTGGACATAGGCACAAAAATGGAAGATTGTTGTGCAGGAGGAGCAACAAGTAAACCATTTTGGCTGGATTATGTGTGTTTAATATGCTGGAAAGGTAGGCTGGAACCAGATTGTGAAGGCCTTCAAATGGTTAAACAAAGGAGTAATTTTATCCTAGAGGCAATAACTACTGGAGTTTTACGAGCTTTATTAGGGTAGTGACATGATCGGACCTGTACTCTGGGACATTCATTTGGTAGCTGTGTGTGGGATGAGTAGAGAGAGAGAGGTATGAGGCAGAGAGGCTATCGGGAGGCTGTTATAGGCAAGGCAGGAGATAGGGGCACTATTTCTCCTAGCAGACTCTCAATGATTGATGAATGAATGAAATATTTAGGGAATGAGTATGCCGTTTGGTAGGAAGTGGTGGATTTATGTACCATTAAAAGTTTTTGGAAAGTTCCTTAATGATCTATCCCAAGTCTTGTATTTTAAAGATGAGGAAACTGGAGTTTAGAGTGGTTGTGATTTGTTATAGGTAGCCCAGATAATGTATGTCAAAAGATACTGTTGTCAAAACACACTAGGCATTTCAGTGTAGGTGGGCAAGAGTTATGAAGAAAGAAAATAAACAAGCTTTATTATTATACTTTATGAGTCCTCCACCCTTCTGGATTGTTAGGCTCTTAGCTCATTTCTTTATGATTACATCAAAAGGAAAGAGCAACCAATTCAGCGGATAACGACACCCTATGTCCGTGAGCAACGTAGCAAAGCTTTGGAAGACACCCAAGAGTGGAGGAGGATTGCTTGATACAAAGCATTTGGAAACTGGTCATGAATTCTTAGGGAGTGAGGGAACCAGTCTTAGAAGAGGGGAGGAAAGGATAGAGAGTTGATTCCTTTGGCCCATGACCCTTGAAGAACAGACCATGTATTAAGACTCACTCCGTTTTATTTTTGAAATTGATGGGTTTTATTTTGACACAACAATTTCCAAGAAACAATCTCTTTCTTCCCAACAATGATTCCTTCCCTTAACAAAAGGTAAACAAACTGGACTTTCTTCGATAAACTATTCCCAGTCCTTCTTATTCTTAGTGCCTTCTCTCTACCTCCCATTTATCCTGTATATATCTTTTTCGAACATAGTTGCTTGCACATTGTCTCTATCATTAAACTGATCTCCTTGAGAGCACTGGGCCCATTTTTCACCTTTCTTTGTATTCCCAGCACGTAGCACAGTTTCTGGCACATAGTAAACGCTTAATAAAGCCTTGTCGACTGGCATATCAGTTGTGGCTTCAATATTTTTATTTTTGAGTTTAGTTAAAATCCCAGTTGAGTCAGGGGTGTTGTGAACCCAAGACCTTTTATTAGGTTTTAATGTATATTACATAGGCTGGTTGTCTTTCTAATAATCCATGACCACTTCTGATCAGACAAGGCTGAATGATAATGAGGACATGACCCTTAGTAATATAGTGACTCTGAAATTTTCTGGGTTAATCTTATATCTGGGTTTTCCCTTCATGCAGTTTTAGACTCTTCATCTGAGTCATTTTGGAAGGTTGTACTGCTGCTACTTCTGAAGTAATGTCCAACTTCTTGGTCTTTCCTGTTCAACACTGCCCTTACTCTAGCCTCCTACTTCTCAAAGAGCTCCTGATTGGATTCTATTTGGAGATGTTTCCCATTTCTGGACCTGATATTTCATACTCCCTCAACTTCTGCTGCTTTCTGTCCTCGTTTTTGAGCAAGAGTTCTCAAAATGTCCATGCCATGTTGGTGCTTCCTCCAATTAGTTTGTAAATACTCTTCTAGTATGATTAATGTTCATAAGGTATCTGGTCCTGGACCCTTTCTCTTCTGCATTCCTTTTCCTGTTTGAGAACTGGAGAGAATAAAATTGTGTCTGCTAGAAGTTATACATGGTGATGGTTTGGGATAATAACTGGTGGGAATGGGACAGAAAAAGAAGGGAAGATCTACAGAGAGCAGTCCTGACAATTGGGGAGAGGAGTAGGTTTCTGGAGTTGGGTTTTGGTTTGTTTGCTTTGGGGGTGGGGATGTAAGGACACAAAGGTTGATATCTTGAATCTAGCCTCACTTCATCTGACTAATTGGTGGATTGGCCTGGGGATTGTAGAATGGCTAGAAGTCAGAGAGAGAAAAGAAATCTATCTTTCCATCTTACTTGCTCCCAAAAGGGAGCATCAGTCCAGACTGAACTAGGTATAGGAGATGATTTACTACAGAAGTCCTTGTATTTGGCTGTGGCTCGTGATTGACATATCTTTGGGATTCAATTTCAAGGCTATTTTCCTCTTTTTAATAAATTTTTCTTTTGAACTCTTGAGAACACATGAGGAAATGGGCTCAGTATATTGGAAGGTATTATACAGATAGTTTTTCAGATGTCTTGGGTGGGGACTATGAGAGTGAGAAAATCTTGTCAAGTTTCCCTGAGCCCTTGTGTAAATGAATCTTTTACAAAAAGGTCTACAAAGATGGAGCCATTTGACTCTGTATTATATTTCCCTTTCTGGCATAAATTAATGATTCACATGTGATAATTAAAAACAAAGCAAAAGAGATAATTAAAGAAACCCCATTCTTGCCATTCTAACAAGGTTTATTTTTTTGGGGGGACAAGTAAAAGTGAGTAGGCTAGGTTATATTTTTCCTTCAAGTGATTTTTAGATTTTTTGTTGGTTGGTTTCTTTTTCTAAAGGATACACTTCTTTTAGAGGGTGTAAGTTTCAGCTGTTGGACAGTGGCAGGAAGGGCAGAGATTAGGGGCCTTGGACCTAAAATACTCTGTGTGAATGAGGTTTCTTTCATCTTCAGTAACACTGTCAGTTGGTGGTTCTGAATGTTATAGGAGTAAGAACAGAGAGAAAGGAGCTTGAGGGAAGGTAGCCTAAGAGAAGAGAGGCAGGAAGCAGGGCCAAGAAGAGTTTAGGAGTGCTTGGTTAGCAGCTGTAGGAAGGAGAGGCTGGCATACAGGGCACAGAGTTGGGGGAGTGTGTCAGGGTCCCAGTTATACTTGAGGCCTGATCTCTGCATTTCCAGGCCACTTAGCCCCACCAGAGCCTCAGTGAAGGTCAGTTCCTCATCTCCAAGGGAGGATAGGAGCTCAGGCTTCAGGGGAAATAAACCTTCCTCAGTCCGTGGAAAGTTCTGCTCCATAACACTCTCCACCTAGAAGGAAAACAGGGTAAACAAAAGGAGTTGAGAACCTTCTCTTTGTTCTCCTCCAAAGACACACACAACATTCATGAAGCACCTGTTCCCTTTCTGCCCCTTTTCTCAGAATTAGGCAATGAAACCCAGAGAAGGCTCAACTTCAAATTGCTTATTAACTCTTCCTTTGAGGCCATGACAGGTATGCTGTTGCCACCCTATTCTGGATTGAGGGAGGGACACACAGGAAGGGGGAAGGGGGGAGGAGGAAGCACAGAGTACAGGTGACAAGATTGCTGAAAGATTGGATTCGAGACCTGGCCCAGTCATGTATTAGCTATGTAACCTGAGGCCAGTCACTTCTTTTGGGGTCCATCTCATCTGTTAAATGAAGCACTAGCAGATCTCGGAGGTCTCAGCTTTGGGAGTAGGACAGGTACCTACACACCCACTTTTGTCATTAAAAAAATCGTGTTTTCTGTTGTCACCCACGGATGCCTGGCCTGTGGCCAGCCACCTTCTCCCCAAACTCTCCTGCCTGGGCCCATTTCCTCTTACCAGCTTCAGCTGCAGAGGCAAGATCTTCATCTCCATGGACTTTGCTAGTAGCTTATGTTGGGCTTCACTCAGTTCTAGAAACAGGAAGCATTGTTAACGTGGCTTGAATAAAGGGGACCATCAAAGAGGCTTTCTCAGGGACTGGGTACCTTCTACATTGTCTTGGCCCTTCCACCTCCCTTCTGGGTGCTCTCACATTTACCTGTCAGGGCTCCAAGGAAATACAGAACGCCTTCTACAACATCACGGGAGAGTTCAATGTCTTTTTGGGCTGGGCCTCCACAGTCCACAGGATGCCCCTTGTTCAGAGCTTCTTCAAACTGGGGGTGAAAGAAAGCCATCTGACTCTATTGCCCCTCCAGCCTCAGGTTTGTCCTCTCTGATTTAGAACCCAGAGCCTTTCATTTTGAAGAAGAAAGGTTCCAAACCGGTCCACTTCCAATCCCATTCTAATAATGTGCCCCTTGAACTCACTGCTAGTGTTCTCTCTCTCAGGGTAAATTTTACCCAAAGGACAGTGGGGCATATGCTTTGGAGAAGGACCCTCACTGTTTGCTCTCTTTTAGGAGTAAGGAAGGAGCAGTAATGGCATGTGAAGGCACCTAGCCAGCTTTGAAAAGGGTATTCCATTCTCCCTTCTCTCTCTGGTAAATTCCTACCTTTCTACCTAGGCCTTGCCTCCCTCTTCCTACCCACTTCATGGAACCTACCACCCCTGAAAACTTCTCCCATAACACTGGGTCTCAGTGCTCTCACCGCTCGTTCTAAGTCTTGGAGGACTTGTTTCTTCCCCAGAAGGCTTCTGAGGGACTTGAGTAGCGACTTCTGCCCTTCCCCACTCAACTTGTCCACCTCCTGGGCCTCACTCTGCACTTCTTTCTTAAGCGACCCAAAATCTTCTGGAACTTCAGCTGTGTATGCAGAAAAATAGAAGGCAATTCTTACCTTAACTCCCAACCCCTTTCTTCTGGAACCCTGCCCATAATAGTTCATTTTTCCTCCATTCAGACCCCCACACTCCGGTCTTTAGCTTGGATTGGGCCTTCCCTCATCTGTTATTCTGAGACCAAAAAATAATCCAGGGGACGTGATTTGTTGTAATTTCCTTTGGTTAGTTTTGGGACTAGTGAGAGCCCAATCCTTATCTGAAGGTGAGGAGGGAGAGCTGTCTGTCCTGGCTACTGAGGGAATAAGTTCTCCGGGAGATGGCAGTGACCACAGTGAGTCTCCTCCAGAGGGTGATGGGCTATGTGATGACTAGGGGACAGACTGGACCGTGCATGGAGACTCTGCCCTGCATCCTGACAACCCATGGCTGTTTCCAGTTGGCATCATAGAGGACCTTTGACCCTGGTGATAGCTGAGACCCCTGGGACCTGAGATTTAGCAGCTCTTCCCTGTCCTGCATGCTTATAGGGAAAACTCACAAATCTCCTTACAAATATCAGATGTCTGGATAACTGGAATGAGAAAGGAAAACAAATGGATAAGAGCGGCAGGCATGAAGCATGTTACCCTCTGATTAAAACCCAGAGCCCTTTCTCTGAAGAAGAACACATCTCTAGAGCATATTGTGGTTTGCAAAATACTTTAAATATACAATCTCATTTTACCCTCACAACAACCCTGCAAGTTGTTACTATTATTATTTCCATTTTTACAGATTAGGAAATAGGTTCACAAAGGCTAAGTGATCTGTTGCTCAGGGCCACTCAACTGTAGGATATGGGATAACACTGAGAATAGGGAAATATGGCCTGTGTCTAAGAGGGTCCTGTCCTTTTAAGAACCACGTCTAGCTATTCCTAGCTTCTCTGGAAGATAAGAAGGGAACAGAGTGGTGGGGGGTGGAGAATTGGTCGGGGAGAGGAAAGGAGAGAGCTAAGTCTCGGTTGAGTGACAGAGTTCACATGACCTTTGCAGCAGCAGCAGCAGGCAGCAGTTCCAGACCCTGACCTGAAGGATACTGGGCAGGTAATCAATGAATAAATAGTCACTGCCATTGGAATCTTGAGGACATGGGCCAAAGAGAAAAGAATTGGTGAGAATCTTCCTAAAGATTTCCCACTTCCTTGAATAATTTGGAAATCATAACTTTTTCTTTCTTTTCTCTTCATTTCATTCTCTCATAAAAGAAAAAATAGCTTAAAGCCTTCAATTTGGGGCACTAAACTCCTAGCATTTCTTTTCTTTTCTTTCTTTTTTTTAGAATAAGATAGTAGTTTATTTCAGTACTGAGGAAGGGAAAGGGAAGGGAAGGAAGGGAAGGGAAACCATGAAAGAAATCCTGGATTTCTCATGGGGAGAAAGGAATGGCAGAGTATGGCTCTGAGATACCAATCTCTGCTCCTAGCATTTTCCATAGGAAAATGAATAAGAAAAGCTTGGTATTTTCAAAGTCAGAGTAGAAAAGTGTAATAATCTGAGAGGAAACACACTTACAGGTGAATATTTTCTCTTCAGGCTTTTCTGGATAAATAAATAAAAATACATCAGCATAAGATCCATTTCCTTCTAAGATCTTTTCCTCAGGAACATTTTATGAGTTATTTTATCAACATATTTTTGGCACCTATTCTCACAATTTGGGAGCAAATATCTCTATTTCTGTAAATGTTCGGGCTCTGCCTTTCTGTTTGTCTCTGTCTCTATTTCTTTTGGTCTAAGAGAACAAAGAAAACATTCTATCTTTATTCCTTACCCCCACCTCCCCCCCCAAAAAAAGCTGGGACCTAGAAGGGAGTTGGGAAAAACTGCAAGGATATGGGAGTCAATGGAAGATCATAGGACCATAGATTTAGAGTAGGGGCTCTTAGTGTTGGGTTCATGGACCCCAAGGGGCCTATGAATAAATTTTAGGAGGGTTCTGTGAACACGGACAGAGGAAAAAAATTGTATCTTTATTTTAGTATAATTGGTTTCCTTTGAAAATCCAAGTATTTTGTGAATTTAAAACATTCTGAGATAAGGTCTGCAGGTTTTTACCAGACCGCCAAGGGGTCCGATGACCCAGGAAATGGTTAGGATCCCCTGATTTAGAGCTTAAAGGGATTTTTAGAGGTCATCTAGCCAACGGTCTCATTTCACAGATGGCAAGACTGAGGCCCAGAAAGGTTCTAGGACTTGCAACCTGTCCAAAGGCACGGGGAAATGAAGGGAGGGACTGTCGGGTATGCAGGCAGGGACTGCTAGGGTATAGGGCCTTAGAGGCAAGAGTGATGGGGAGGCTAGAGGCTTTCTACTTGGGAGGAGTTACTACTCACCTTCAGTAGGGAAGGTTTTCAGTTCTCGTTGGAGACGTGGGGAATGTCTGGATGGGTGAGGAGATAGGAAAGAAGAGGTGCTGTTAGCTGCTGCCTGGCACCTTTCACCTTCTCCCTACCCAAAGGACTTTTAGACATCTTTGGAATCAAGCAGGTTTCCCTCCAGGTTGTTACTAGCTTGTCTTAAGTAAGGTTTGTTTGTTTGTTTGTTTTTTGGCAGGGCAAATGAGGGTTAAGTGACTTGCCCAGGGTCACACAGCTAGTGTCAAGTGTCTGAGGCCGGATTTGAACTCAGGTACTCCTGAATCCAAGGCCAGTGCTTTATCCACTGTGCCACCTAGCTGCCCCCTTAAGTAAGGTTTAAAAACCAGACTACTCCGATATGAAAGGGGTAGTACATTCTTTCAGGATTTGAACTTAGGCTTTCTATTTCCTCTCTCCCCATCACACAGACCACATCTCTAGGCTGCATTACTTCATTCATGATAATTTCCCCTCTTTTTGGCAGTGCAGGTGAAGTGGCGAGCCCATGGTCACAGGTGGATTCCACAGCTCCCAGAGGAAAGGATCAGGGACACTTAATGGTTGGTAAGAGGCCCCCAACAGACTCCTGGCAGGGGAGGAATCCTGATTTCCTGGGCCTCTACTTACCCCAGTCATCCTTTCCTTTGACTACCAGCTGCCTCACTCGATAGGCTAGGACACACTCCTTGGGGATGGTGATAGCCTCCTTGTGGTCTATGGTTCCCTAGGAATAGAAAACAAAGATCAGGAAACCCACAGACACCCTCCGTCTGAGTTTGCTTCCTGCCCCTCCCTCCCCTATTGCTTTTCACAGATGGTCAAATTCCGTGGCATCCATTTCAAAGCTCTTCCATCAGTTTCCACTAAACGATTCATCTAAGTACCTTCATCTCCTTTGCTGACTCACACTTCTTGCCCAGCTGGGCAAACCTGTTCTTAGGCTGATCCTGACTCGAAGCCTTCAGAGGCCCTTCTCTCCTTCCTCTTGGCTTTAGCATCCTAGTCACCCAGTCTTCAATCCCCATCCATACTCACGTCTTTCAGGAAGTCTCCTTCCTTTCCTCCTGGCTTCAAGGCTCAGCAATAGTGGTCCAAGAGCCACCCACCGAAAAGCAAAGCTTATCTTTCTGTATCTCCCCCAAGAGACATCATGCCTCTGAGACATGAGTACAAACTACTAAGGACTGCTGAAGGCAGGAGCTTAAGCATTGCCCTATAGATCGCCCCAATTGGCCAAAGCCTTGCACCACCTCTAATGGTGTAGTAAGTACACGTGGCACACTGGAGTTTGTGCTTACTCATTACTATTCACTTGAGTGTACTCACTACTCTGAGGGTTTGCTCTTCTGCTTAGGTTTGTTTCCCAAGAACTGGCTCCTGACTCCAATCCTTTGTGTAGACTCCTTCTACAAGTCAGTGTGATTTGGAACAATTCTCTTCATCTCTCTTGTTCTTAGCTTCCTCGGAGTCAGGAGGACCTGAGTTCAAATCCGGCCTCAGACATTTAACACTTACTAGCTGTGTGACCCTGGGCAAGTCACTTAACCCCAATTGCCTCACTAAAAAAAAAAATTAAATCGAAAATCTTCGTTCAGAAGAGAGCAAGAGTGGAAGTTGTTGAGCCCTTTAAAGTTCACCTAGGCTCTTCCTGGGGCTGCTAGGTAGCTCAGTGGATTGAGCACTGGGCTTGGAATCAGGAAGACTCCTCTTGCTGAGTTCAAATTTGTCCTCAAACACTTAATAGCTTGTGACCCTGGGCAACTCACTTAACCCTGTCAGCCTCAGTTTCGTCATCTGTAAAATGAGCTGGAGAAGGAAATGGCAAACCACTCTAGTGTCTTTGCCAAGAAAACCCCAAACAGGGTCACAAAGAGACTAAACAAGTCTCTTCCTACTCAGTCAATATTCCTTTTCAACACAGCTCTCCTCTTCTTACCCCTATACCTTCTAGGGAGCTCTGGTAGCACATGCTCTTTATCTACAGGCCGAGACATATCTCTTAGAAGTGGCTAGGGGAGAGAATGTGTGTGTGTGTGTGTGTGTGTGTATTTCCTTGATTACCCATTACAGATATTCTCTAGGCTTTTGCTGGGTCAAGGAATGACTTTCACTTTTGTTTTTTCTTAGGACTCAGCACAAGACTATACCGAGAGGATCAGGAAAGGGGCGTTTGGCATAACTGGCTGGACTGGGGATAGGATGTGAGAAAAGCAGAACAAGAGCCTGGGCACAGAGTTTTAGGGAAAGGGTATTAGATGTGGGGTGCTGACTGGAGATGGAAGAAGTGGCAGGGCTGGTCTCTTCCTTCCCTAAGTGCCTGGGTCTGCTGCCGGATGGCAGTGGGAAAACCAAACCTGCAGGCCCAAAGGGGCAAAGAAGGGGAGGGAGAAGGATCCTGAAGCTTTCCCAGCATTCTCCAGGGTGATCTCCTTCACAGTTTCCACAACTTCCATCACCACATACAGGTTCTCCCCTCGTTCCTTTATCTCCTTTAGGAATGAGTGCTCTGGTACAAGCTTCCTGGGGTGGGGAAGACACAAGGAGAAGGTTCAAAGCTTCACCTTGTTCTAGTTGGTGCCCCTTTTCCCTGTCACATTCTCACCCCCCAGCACATGAGAACAAGTTTGTATCTAGGGCTTCTTTCTAGCCTCTTGTGGCCTAGATTTCTGAGCTGTCCAATCCTCATATCCTCTCCCTGCCCATGCTCCTCCTTTCTATCTCCCAACCACCACTTAGTGCCACTCAAGAGCCCATGTTACATCCTCTGTGCCGACTTGTCCCAGAAACTCAAAGAGGGTGCTGGGGCATTAGACCAGAACTGCGTATTGCAACCACGGTTGGGAACTAGCCTTCTTAGGGCATCTCCCTTTGTGAGTGGCCCAGAAACAGTCTGTATGGGTAGAGGGGTCACCAGCAAGTGGCTTCTGAATTGTTATCTTTAGAGACCACAAGAATTCCAAAGTGCTTTGAAGTACATATGGTAAGGTAAAATTCTGATGGCACCAAGAGTTACATACAAAAAGTTCTTATTAGGAGAAATACTTTCAAGATGATCTGGTCACATTATGTGCAGAGTGAAGGTAGGAGTCAGAAGGGATTGCTTCCCAGAGCTACCTTGGGAAGGTTGCAAGTCAGGGTAGTGGTCTGAGGGTCCCTCGCCCCACCCCAAGCCCATGAGAAGTTTGGTAATGATTCAGCCTTTCCTACAGATTCTCATTCTCCTTTCCCCTCACCTCAAGAAGGAGTTTCCCCTTGCCTCACCTGTCCTTCTGTAAGTCGTCCAGGGCTTTAGGGGAAATGCTGAGAGACTGAACCTCTAGTGTACTGCTGTGTGAGAGCCCTGCGGTCCCTTTGACTTTCACTGTTTTGGGGACATCTACTTCACCTTCCAGGCGGGCATCCAGCATCTTCTTGAAAGAGAAGTTCCCCGTGTCTGATGGATCTGGGGGGATGAAAGAGGATGGGGTGGGGTGCTGGAACAAAGGCATTTCCCAACTCAGAATGCCACAGGGCCAACTGGTTAGCCCATCCTCCTTCTTCTATATGGGATGACAGTGAATAAATCTCAGCCATGGGGAGCGAGGCAGTGCCTTGCTGGCTGGCTGACCAAGCCCATGTCCGACTCTGCTTTGTGCCTCCTGTGCCACAAACTGACCTGAAGGTGAGGTTCCTGGCTGAAGCAGGTCTAGAAGGGTGTAGTCAGTGGGGACGTAACGGGCACCCCAGAACAACGTGCTTTTCCTCTTCCTCAGGACCAGGCAGAAGGGGTGGAAGCGCTTGAAGTCAATGAGGCTGTCCAGGGGGGTCAGGTCCCCTCGGGGATTGAGCTGTCTGGCCAGGGCCCGGGTGACATTTTCAACAAGGTCATTGTCCTGGAGGGAGAACAAAGAATCAGGTGGCTGCCAGAAAGAGAGATGGACCTGCAGGGTAACTGGGTCATGGAGTGGATAGGTAGGGGGTTATCCTGGAGGGGGGCTTTTATAGAACTACAGAATCTTGGAGCTGGAAGAAACCATAGAGATGAAAGTGGGCCAGCTGATATCTAACGTTTCCTCCACCTTGAAAATGTTGTGAGTGCTAAATAATTATCTCATTTAGTGCCTGCATTTTACAGAAAAAGAAACTGAAGCCCAAAAAGGTTCATTGACTTGCTCAAGGTCCAATAGCTAGTTAGTGTCAGATAGGAACTAGGGGCGCTCTCAGGGTTATGAAAGAGCAGAGATACCTCTATTTTAGGAAACATGGTATAGTATAAAATGTATATTCACAAGTCAGAAGATCTAGGATCAAATCCTGGCTCTGCCACTTACTAGCTCTTAGCTACTTAATTTCTTTGACCTTCAGTTTCCTTATCTGTAAAATAGTTAATAATACTTGTAATAGGGCAACCAGATGGCGCAATAGATAATAAATAAAGTGCTGGGCTGGAATCAGGAAGATTCATCTTCCTGAGTTCAAATTTGGCCTCAGACATTTATTAGCTGTGTGGACCCTGGGCAAGTCACTTAACAATCCTGTTTGCCTCAGTTCCTTCATTTGTAAAAGGAGCTGGAGAAGGACATGGCAAACCAGTCCAGTTTATTTATCAAGAAAATCCCAAATGGGGTCTCGTAAGAGTCAGACACAACTGAAAAATGACTTAACAACAAAATACTTGTAATACTGCAAAATCTTGCAGTACTATATATATGTAAGCTACTGTTACATGTAGCCCTGTCTTCTGTCTTGGACTGTGTTTTTCTGGTTCAAATAAAGGAGTCCTCGCGAGGATGGCAAGCACAGCTAAATCATCCTATGTGGGAGGGAGAGTACTCACTCAATCACTGTGCCTAGAACTGCCACACCTGTTCTTTGGGTAGCTGGGGATTAGAAGGGAAGAGGCACCTGAAAGGACCATTCTGACCCAATTAAGTGAACCCCAGTATTTATGCCATGTTGTTGTTATTCAGTCGTGTCCAAATCTTTGTGACCTCATGGATCTCTGTCCATGGGGTTTTCTTAGCAAAGATACTGAGTAGTTTGCCATTTCCTTCTCTTGTGACAATCAGAGGTTAAGTGACTTCCTCAAGGTCCCACATAGCTGGGAACTTTCTGAAGCTGAATTTGGTCACAGGTCTTCCTGACTCCAAGCCCATCACTGTCCACTCTGCCACCAAGTTGCCTCATTTATGCCATAGTTTCTGACAGATCCTCGACAGGCTAGAATAACCATCTTCAGAGCTGGCTGAGTACACCCCCAGAGTGCTTGGACAATTTGTCCAGGAGCTGCTTCCTCTCCTCTAGAAAAGGTTGAATAGGGTAGACTCTCCTGCCCAGGCCAATCCAATGTGCATTTATTAAATGCCTACTATGTGCCAAGAAGATGAAAATTAAAACAGTTCCTGTCTTCAAGGAGCTTACATTTTACCTGTAGGTTATATGCCTCTTTCTCTTCTCGGGGAGTCCCTTTCTTTAAAGCAGCTTGATTTTTTCCCATTTACTGCCCTTCCTCCACCTCCAGGTCTCCCTTACAGCCCACCCCCATCCCCTCTCCCATTTCCAAGATCTTTACCTAAGAATGGTGGTGGTGGCTGGGGGCTGTCAGATGGATGTAGAGGTCACCTGCTGGGTGGATCGGATGTTAATCCAATTTGGTCTTCACAGGAATTCTTGGGTTGAGTGGCCCTGTGTCTGTGGTGGCTCTGTCTGATTTATGCCACTGTGGAGGGAAGGATGAAGGCCACAGAGATCCAGCCTGCCCTGGTGACCCCACCCCACCCCACCGGCCACACTTCCGGGAGAACCGCATCAACCTGTTCTCCACGTGCCCTGCCCCAGGCCCCAGGCCCTGATTTGCTGCGGGGTTGAGGGGTTGGGTGGGGAGCTGCCCCGCAGGTACCAGCGTGGGCGCCAGGAGTCAGGAGGATGGGAAGTAGCACCTGGATCAATGGCTGTTGGCCAGGAGGAGGAGGGGATCGCCCCCGCAGGGGAGCCTGGAGAGGATAGGTTGGCTCAGGGTCCATATATCTTTCTGTACACTGTTCTGTGGCGTTGGAGGACAGCATCAGAGTTGTCAAGGAGGATCTGGGCTTCAGGGATCCAATCTTGTCTGGTGTGAGAAAGAGACGAGAAAACTCTTTTTTCTGGAGATTCTACAGGGATGCTGAGTTGCTGGAGAATTGGGTGTAATCTGGCAGTCTATCCTTTAATTTCTCTGATGTATTTCTATAGACAGAATTTCTTTCTTCAGTTTTTAAATTCAAAATACATTTTTTTCCCAAAGAACACAAATTTTTCTCTCCTGCTCATGCACTCCCATCATTTAAAAACAGTGAACAACAAAGGAAAAAAAAACAAAGCCCTTGTAACAAATATCTATAATGAAGCCAGACAAATCCCCACATTGGCCATATCCAAAAATAAATATGTCATTCTGTACCCTGAGACCATCATCCCTCTAATTAGGAGGTGAATAGCAGGCCCCTCTTTAATTCTTCAGCTCCCTGGCATAATAGATGCTGATATGTTTGTATGTATATACATATCTATCTATTTGTCTATCTATCTATCTATCTATCTATCTATCTATCTATCTATCTATCTATCTATCTATCTCTATCTGTGGAAACCCAAGGAATTTGTGTCTCTGTATTTTATTTTATGTATTTATTTATTTGATTTAATTTTTAATTTTTTTGTGTCTCTGTGTTTTAGCTGGAATACTATTAGAATACAATTGGGAGGGGCAGCTAGGTGGCGCAGTGGATAGAGTACTGGCCCTAGATTCAGGAGGACCTGAGTTCAAAACTGGCCTCAGACACTTAACACTTACTAGCTGTGTGACCCTGGGCAAGTCACTTAACCCCAATTGCCTCACACCAAAAAAAAAAAAAAAAAAAAAAAAAAAAGGGGGCGGCTAGGTGGCGCAGTGGATAAAGCACCGGCCTTGGATTCAGGAGTACCTGAGTTCAAAATCCGGCCTCAGACACTTAACACTTACTAGCTGTGTGACCCTGGGCAAGTCACTTAACGCCAATTGCCTCACTAAAAAAAAAAAAAAAAGAATATAATTGGGAGGCTTGGTTGCACAGTGGATAGAGCACCAGGCCTGGAGTCAGGAAGACTTATCTTCCTGAGTTCAAATCCAACCTCAGACACTGTGTGACCCTGGGTAAGTCCCTTAACCTTGTTTGCCTCATTTTCCTCATCAGTAAAATGAGCTGGAGAAGGAAATGGGCAAACCACTCCAGTATCTTTGCCAAGAAAACCCCAAATGGGGTTCCAAAGAGTCAGAAGCAATTGAAAAATGACTGAACAACAACACTGGACTTGGGAGGCAGGAGACCTAGACTCAAGTGCAGATTTCGTCATTTTCTAGCCTTAGGCAAATAATTTTTTTTTCTTTTTTTTAAAGACTAAGTCTCTTCCTTGACTAATCTGGAAATATTTATGGCTATTTATGGGCCCAATTCTGCTCCTTCTTAGGGAAAGGAATAATATTTATATGGCACCTATTACATGCCAGGCATTGTACTAAGTGCTTTTTACAAATATTATCTCATCTGATCCTCACAACAATCCTGGGAGGTAGGTACAATTATTTCCCCCATTTTAAAGTTGAGAAAACTGAGGCAGAAAGAGGCTAAATGATTTGACCAGGGTCACACAACTAGTATGTATTTGAGGCTGTATTTGAACTCAGGTCTTCCTGACTCCAGGCTCAGTGATCTATCTACTGTGCCACCAGCTGCCTGGTAGGCAACCTGGTGGCCTCCAGCTCCCAAGAGCTCACCATATTAATGCCAAACCTAGTTTGGGTACCCATTCAGCTCAGAACTCTGGAACTCAACAATTTGGGACTACGCCCAAAGGGCTATGGGGCTTTGACCCAGCAAGACCACTACTATGTCTGTATACCAAAGAGATCATTAAAAAAGGGAAAAGGACTCAAATGTACAAAAATATTTCTAGTAGCATTTTATGGTGGCAAAGGATTGGAAATGCCCATCAACTGGGGAATGGCTGAATAAGTTGTGGTATATGAATGTGTGTGTGACTTTTTTTTTTTTTAGTGAGGCAATTGGGGTTAAGTGACTTGCCCAGGGTCACACAGCTAGTAAGTGTTACGTGTCTGAGGCCGGATTTGAACTCAGGTCCTCCTGACTCCAGGGCTGGTGCTCTATCCACTGCGCAATCTAGCTGCCCCGTGGTATATGAATGTAATGGAATATAATTGTGTTGTAAGAAATGATGAAAAGACAGATTTCAGAAAAAACCTGGAAAGACTTAAGTGGACTGATGTTGAGTGAAGTGAACAGAACCAGGAGAACATTGTACATAGTAACAGCAACATTGTGTGATGATTAGCTGTGATAGGCTTAGCTTTTCTCAGCAATACAAAGATCCAAGACTCATAATGGAAAATGCTCTCTACATCCAGAAAAAGAACTGTGGCACCTGAATGTAGATTGAACCATACTATTTTACTTTTTATGTTATTTTTTTTCTTTTTTGAGGTCTTCCCCTTTTGTTCTGATTCTTTTTCACAACATGACTAATGTGGAAATATGTTTAACATGATTGTACATATATGACCTATATCAGATTGTTTGCCATCTTGGGGAGGGGAGAGGAAAAGAAGGAAGGGAGAAAAATTTGGAACTTAAAATCTTATGAAAACAAATATTGAGGGGGCAGCTAGGTGGTGCAGTGGATAAAGCACTGGCCCTAGATTCAGGAGGACCTGAGTTCAAATCCAGCTCAGACACTTGACACTTACTAGCTGTGTGACCCTGGGCAAGTTTTGCCCCACAAAACCCCCAAAACAAAACAACAAAAAACCCCAACTATTGAAAGCTATCTTTACATGTAACTGGAAAAAATAAAATACTATTAAGATAAAATAAAAAGAACTTTGGAGCTCAAGAGATTTACCAGTCTTAGCCTCTCCCATAGCTAGGATTGCAGGCATGAGCCACCATGCCAGGCTGTAACTTTATTTTTGAGCCACAGTTTTCTCATATGTAAAATAATTTTTGCACTATTTACCTCACAGGAAAATGCACTGTAAACCTTGATGTACTACAAATCATCTCTCTCCAGCTATATCTATTTGATTCTCCCTGGTTTTCTGTCTACAGACATTTATTTCCTAAAGTTTTTCTCTCTGTGTCTTTTAAGAGGTCAGTTAGTTAAAAAAAGATGAAATTTCATTTTGGGAAGTTTTGTTTCCATCTCCTTACCTCTTCAATAGTCACATAAAGAACAGCTTTTTGTTATGACTGAACATGAGCTTGGATAAAAGAATCAAAACTACAGCAAGACATGTCTTCCACTCCTGTCTACAATTATTTTCTTAGACTTTTATTTTATTTTTGTGGGGCAATGAGGGTTAAGTAACTTTCCCAGAGTCACATAGCTAGTGTCAAATCTGAGGTCGGATTTGAACTCAGGTCCTCCTGAATTCAGGGCTGGTGCTTTATCCACTGCGCCACCTAGCTGCCCTCCCTGCTTAGACTTTCAAAGAAGAGGTCAGTCTATTCTTTTGGACTGAGATCTTCTTTGGATCCTGAAAATCCTTCCTTGACCCTGATCAACGAACTCCAGAGAGGAAGCTTCTATCCCTTCCCCTTGGAACACAATCTGAACTTCTTTCTCAACTGTTAATGTCCAAGTTCTCATTCCTTGGTGAATTCTCAATGGACCCAGAGCACAGCTATTTCCTGTTATCCCTACTCGCTCTGGCTCCTCTGTGAGCCAGACGTTATGGTAGACTCACAAATGGCCCACAGCACATAGCAGCATGGTAAAAGGCTTTAGGGACAAAGGCAGAGTGGGACAAGTGACTGAAGTTGTTTGCAAAGGTATATGGACATGGGGTGGAGGGGTTCACAGCCAAGGGTTTAGGTGAGACTTCATTTCTTACTTTGGAAATAAACAAGGAATACACCTTCCTCATAACAGACTTTCTTTCTTTCTTTCTTTTCTTTTTTTGGTGAGGCATTTGGGGTTAAGTGGGGTTAAGCTGTGACACACAGCTAGTGTCAAGTGTCTGAGGCTGGATTTGAACTCAGGTTCTCCTGACTCCAGGGCGGTGCTTTATCCACTGCGCCACCTAGCTGTCCCCTCATAACAGACTATTGATACATGTTTGTTGAATTTGAAATGGAGCTTCCCTGGACTCTTGCCTTTGTCCTACTCCCTTTCTCAGACCACATGTCCTTATCTATTGCCAGCCCTCTCTTCTTCCCAGAATCCTTTACCCATCTCTCCCCATCTCATCTCTGGCCCCGATGTGCTCCTCTAGCAATTCTCTCAGGTCTCCTTACTGGAGATCATTCACATGATTTCTCAGGGCTCCTTTTTTACATTTGCAAGAATGAAATGTAAGGTTAGACTTCATAGAACTCTTCTGCCTTGTTATAGTGATTGAATTCAGGAGGCTGGGTGAGGGTGACCTTTCTCTTCATGAAGGTCTCAGACCCACTGACCTTAAATGCTGACCTTAAATTTTTTAGCCTCAATCTCTTGGAGAGCTCATCCAGGCTCTGCGGCTCCCTCTGGTGTCATATCAGTATTCAGCCATTGCACTGAATGACAACTGTCCAACTTTGTTTTGCTTTGTTTTATTTTTTTGTTTGTTTTGTGGGGCAATGAGGGTTAAGTGACTTGCCCAGGGTCACACAGCTAGAGCTGTCAACTTTAGATGGGGCTTTGGGGTGAATGCTGGGTGGGGTATAGTAGGAAAACCAATAACAAAAAGAGAAAGTCTGGGGAAGGAGTCTCTCTAGTGCCCACTTCTCACTCTTCTGTATCAGACGTATAAGCAAGACACTGGCACACAAATCACACAACTGCTCGTTCTTTTCTTCTATTTTTGGCAATTTCTCCTTTTTTATTGTTATTTCTCCTCCCTCATAAGAAGCAAAGGTAGAAAAGGAGAAAATAAGAGGAAAAGTAAAGGGCTTAGGAAAGGCTGGCAGCACTGACCCTGCAGGAAAAATGAGCCTCCAGCAGGTGGCAGCAGTGGGACCCTGAGAAATCTTATTCATCCACTTGTTCATCATTCTGGGGAAAGAGGGAGACAGGGAAGGATTCCCATTTGCAGGGAGCACCTTACAGCCTCCCTCTGAGGTGGGAGAAGCATTTGGGGAAAATGGCATTGCACTAAAATCTAGTGAGATGGCTATGATTGGGGCTGGGCTTATTTTATCTAGTCCTTTGTATGCCACCTCCCCCATTAGATTGTAAGCTACACAGTAGGTGCTTAATAAATGCTTATTGATTGAAGGAATGACATGGAGAGGGGTGAGATCTCCATGGGATTGGTGAGAATTTAGTTCTTTCTTTCTTTCTTTTTTTTTTTTTAGTGAGGCAATTGGGGCTAAGTGAGTTGCCCAGGGTCACACAGCTAGTAAGTATTAAGTGTCTGAAGCCGGATTTGAACTCAAGTACTCCTGAATCCAGGGCCGGTGCTCTATCCACTGCATCATCTAGCTGCCCCAGAATTTAGTTCTTTCTTTAGGTAATTTGGAGTTTTGAGATAAAGAGGAAGCCTCCCTTATCCCCGTCTCCCTCTAGGCCTTTGATCCAGAGCTATCCCTTAAAGCTTCCCACTATAATTTCTTTCTTGAGCAGTCATTCTTAAATTCCCTATCCTTAAATTCACACCTCAGTCCCTAGAAAAATTTGGAGCTTCTTCCCCCCATCCCAAAATGAATTTTGGATCCCAAGCTGCCCCCGAACCTCTGTTTCAGCAGATGATGTTCAGCCTGGAGAGACTGAGAATGGAGATCAAAGTCAGCAGTCAATCTCATGGCTTCAGCCTTCATGGCTGCCATTTCTGGGCTATCACCCCCCCTTCATCAGCAGGCTTGATTGGGTGAAGAAGACCTTTGTCACCATCCAGACCAAACACTGGAAGAGCTTAGCTTATCCCCTGAAGGCAAGAGATCTAGGCCAGCTCTACCCGGGAAACATCCCCTGCTCTGCCAAGCCCCTTACTGAGCAAGTTAGTATGGGAATTCACATTCTCTTCCACTTCGTGGTTGACTGAAGAAAAACTCTCTGATTCTTTGGAGGCCCTGAGTTCTATACTCTCGTGGGAAGCCAGGTCCCCTAAGTCCTTACCTAGCAAAGAGGACCCCAGGTGGAACCTTCCCAGGGTCTACAGAGAGCTCTGACCTGGGCGATGGGGGGCGGATTTGCTTTTCCTCCCAGTTGCTCCCAAGCACCATTCCATCTTCCCTATCCCCCCAAGGTTAGCCCCCGAGTTCCACTCTCCTTTTCCCATTCCTGAGTGGGCCAGGGTGGGATGGAACTGGCTGAAGGTATAGCCTAGCCAAGAGTTTTTAGACAGTACTTGAAAAACGGAGAGGGCAGCATAGAGGGCACAGAGGGAAGGCAGGGCCTCAGGCCTCCCACGCAAAAGAGGGGACCATCACCCTGTAGGTCAAGGCCACAGAGACCTATCAGGGCCTGGGTCACAGTCAATTCCTCTCCTCGGAAGCTCTGGAGGAGCTCACAGTGAAGACGGAATGGTCCCACTTCAGCCCGAATGAAATTCTGGTCCAGGATGGTCTTCATCTGGTGGTTAGAGGGTAGGAGTAGAAAGTGCCCCCCATGTGTCCAACCCTTGACTATCTGCTTTATAGGCTGTAATACATCTGAATCCCAAGCCAGCCCTATTCTCACTCTTCTCCACCCTTCCAGACCTCTGGTGCTGGTTCTTGGGCCTGCTAAGGCCCCTAGAGGTAATGTGGGGTGAAGAGGGGCGATAGCCCAGAAATGGCAGCCATGAAGGCTGAAGCCATGAGATTGACTGCTAACGTGGGTGCCACGGGATCTCACAGTCACTAAGGAAGTGCTGGACCCTGGCCAAAGCAGGCTGCCTCTCTGGGCAGTTGTGAAATGGACCCTCTGATGTCGCAGGCCTCTTCCTGCTCTAAAACTTGTTTCTGTCCTCTGGTCCTTGGACCCTGTCCTCAGTAGGCCTCAGCCCTCAGTCCTCCTTACCAGCTCCAGCTGTTGGGAGAGGATTCTCTTCTCCACAGACATGGCCAACAGTTGTTGTTGCTCTTCACTCAGCTCTGGGGACAGGCAGAGGGCCAGAAGAGAAGTGGAGAAGAAGGGTCAGAGAAGGAGGTGGAGGGCAGAGCCTGAGAGAACCACTGAGCCAGTTGTAGATAAGTGGATGGGGTCAGTGGTCTCAGGGTGGGGGCTGGGGCTGTGCTAACCATTGAGACGGGGGGGGGGGGGAGGGAAGGCCACACACTCTGTCCCCTCTGCAGGTGGGCTGAGGAGTCTCCCTTTCTTTGGGGGACAATGAGGTTGGAGGCTGGGCTGTGGCAATGGGACCCACCCTCAGCTCCAGACTCCCCTTACCCTGGAGGGCCCCTAACAGGTAGAGAAAGCTCCCAGTCAGGACAGGGTTGAGTTTTCCTGAGGCATCCCGCAGCTTGGCCAGGATGGTATCCCCAGGGCCCCCCAGGAATCCTGGGGTCACTGTCTCCTCAAGGTCCAGGGCTCGGTTCATCTGGGAAAGAGCAAACAATTCAAGAAATGTTTATTAAGGGCTTGCTATGTGCCAGGCACTGTGCTAAATAGGGGAGGTATAGAGACAGGCAGAAACAGGGTCCCTGCCCATAAGGATCTCATATTCTAATGGGGAGAACCAAGATGCATATAATCATGCCCATCCTAAATATAGGGAGGGCAAATGGGAGGTCATCTCAGAGGAGAGGTGCTGGCAGGGGCTGCCCTGGGAAAGTTCTCCTGGAGGAGCTGGAGTTCGAGTGCTGATAGGAGTGTGCACTGGGGCACCCCCAGGACGGGAGAGAGGGGCGAGGGCTATGCTGGGGCGGGAATCATGTCTCCCCCTTCCACAAGAGGACTCTTCAAAGGAGTGGGGGTGTCTCCCCCCTATCACATGGGGAGCTTAGTCTCCTTTCTCTGGATCTGCCTCCTTTGGGGCCCAGAAACAAGGATGGGGGAAGCTGTCTGACTCCTCCCACCAGCCCATGCCCCCCCTCTGGCATCTGCCCATTTTACTGTGTCCTCCAGCTCTTGCAGAGCCTTGGCCTGGCCCATAAGGCCCAGGAGAGCCCCCAGCAGAGCCTCGCGTTGTTCCAGGGTTAGTCTCTTCACAGTGGGCATCTCTGCTTCCACCTCGGCCTGAAGTGCCTGGAATCCCCTGAGCTCTTTGGAGGGTGGCTCAGGCCGTGCCCCTGCTTTGGAAACACAATGGCTGGGACCAGGTCTTTGGAGCCCCGTGTTCCCAAGTCCAGAGATTTTCCCTTAGTATCCATTCACGCAGCCAGTAGCTTTCCTTACACATCTGTGTGTCCTTCCCTCATGCCTTGGAATCTCTCATTTTCAGTCCTTTTGCCCCCTATTAATTTTCCTACTGCCCCCAGTGTGGCCCTCCCCCCTCCTCCCTCTCCCATTCCCCTCTCTCCTCCCCCCTTTACCTTTCCTTTTCCTCCTCTTCCTTTCTCTTTCCTTCTCTCTCTCCCCTTTTCACTTCCTCTCTTCTTTCCCCTTTCCTTCTCCTTCCTCCTATATCTCCTTTTTTTCGGGGGGGGGGGAGGAGGCAATGAGGGTTAAGTGACTTGCCCAGGGTCACACACCTAGTACGTGTCAAGTGTCTGAGGTTGGATTTGAATTCAAGTACTCCAGAATCCAGGGCCAGCGCTTTATCCACCGTGCCACCTAGCTGCCTCCACCCACTCCTTCCTTTCCCTCTTTCTCTGTCCCTTTTCCCCAACTCTGCCTCTCAAGGCTCCAGTTTTAAAGTAACTGTTTGGGTAGCAGTGGGGTAGAGCCCCACTTCCTTCTCTTCTATTGGGGCTTCAGGAAGCTCTGGCCCCAGGGGAAAATCTCTGGGAGGAGGCAACCCCAGTATTTCTTCCTTGTCTTTCTAATTCCCTCACTGTTCAACCTTGGCTTCCTAGATGGAGCCTGGTGGCGAAGGGAGGGGACAGTTCAACTTCTTACCTGCCACATAGGCTGTGGGTCCAGCAATGAGGGTAGAAGCAAAGTCGGGGACACCCCAGGGGAAGCAGACACAGAGAGATAGCAGTGATTAGTTGTGCAGATGCTAATTTCACCTCTGTATCTCTTCCCCTCTTTACCAGGTAGCTTGGGAATAAGGGGGAGCAGCTGAATGACCTAAGAAGCTTTTTTTTCTTTTTTTCAGGGCAATGAGGGTAAAGTGACTTTCCCAAGGTCACACAGCTTGTAAGTGTCATGTGTCTGAGGTCAGATTTGAACTTAGGTTCTCCTGAATCCAGGGCCAGTGGGTGTTTTATCCACTGCGCCACCTAGCTGCCCCCGACCTAAGAGGCTTCTGCAGAAGAATGCCAGTCTCATCCTCACCACACCCTGCCCCCACCCCGTGTATTTATGTGGCATTGATCTCACCATCTTCTTCCCACCCCCATCACTGGCTCACAGAACCTTCACCTTAGCTTTTTCCCACTTCTAGAGCTTGGGGACATATGCAAACCCTTTCCACCCAAGATTTTCTCTCCTCTTTATGTTAGCCCAGTCAGTTATGGGAAAAGAGAAGGATAAGCCCCTTGGCCACACTCACCTTCAGAGGACGTGAAAGTTTTCAGCTTTTTATCTTTGAGATGTGAGATGTCTGCAGTGGATAGAGAAGGGGAAGGGAGGGGTTATCACTCATTCCTTGCTGTGTCTAGGAACCTACCAAAGAAGGCAGGAAGACCAGTAGTGCTTAGGAAAGGGAAAGGGAACAGAGGACTAGTAATGGGGAGATTAGGAAGTTCAGGAGTGGGGAAAGAAATGTCTCAAGGGAGCTTCAGGCTATAGACTCTCTGGGAGACTGGGGAGAAAAGAGCTAGGATGGAAATCCAGGAGGAGAATGGTCTTCTGGGCACTGATCCTTGAAGTGCAATGACCCAACATGGAGGTCCATCTTTCCCCATCCTCCCTTCACTGCAACATACCCCAATTTTTCTCTCCAATGACAAGCTGCTTTAGTCTGAAGGCCAGGACGGAGCCCAGAGAGACGTGGATGGTTGTATTGAAGTTAAAGGATCCCTGGAGGAAGCCGGGAGTTTCACATAGGAAAAGAGGGAAAGAAAGATAGGCATCATAATTATGATCATAAGTTATATTTGTATAATTCTCTATGGTTATAAAACACTGGCACACATGTACATATTAGGGTTTTGTAGTGGAAAGAATGTTGGAATTAGAATCAGAGGACTTGAGTTCAAATCCCTCCTCTTAGGTCAGACAGCTAGGAAGTGGGAGAGGTACTGAGGAGAGAGGGACTCAGGTTGGGTGAAACACAGGACTGAGGGATGGAGTGGAGCATAGAGAGCCTTTTGTTGTTGTGGTTTAGTTGATTAGTAGTCCTGTCTGACTCTTTGTGACCCCATTGGAGATTTTCTTGGCAAAGATACTGGAGTGGTCTGCTATTTCCTTTTCTAGCTCATTTTATAGATGAGTAAACTGAGGCAAACATGGTCAAGGGACTTGCCCAGGGTCACCTAGATAGTAAGTTTCTGAGGTTGGATTTGAACTTAGGTCTTCCTACACTCCAGGCCTGTAGCTGTTCCTAGTTGTGTGACCTTAGTTAAGTCATTTACTTTCTGCCTCAGTTTCCTGAAAGCTGTAAAAATAGGGATGGCCTATTTTCCAAGGTTAATGTGAGGCCCAAATGAGACCATAGAAGGAGAAATTCTGTAAGTATGATACAGATAAGGTCCTAGGATTTTGACCTTGAAGGAACCTTAGAAGGCCTTGAAGGAGAGGGAGTTGACCTGTGATTTTGTTGCTAAAGGAAACTCCCAGATGAGGAAGCTCCCTCCACTAATGTAGGTCAGTAACTTCTCTGCAATTTATGGCCTTGAAGAGTAGCTAAGAGGGACAGCTAGGTGGCTCAGTGGATAAAGCACTAGCCCTGGATTCAGGAGGACCTGAGTTCAAAGCCAGCCTCAAACACTTGACATTTACTAGCTGTGTGACCTTGGACAAGTCACTTATCCCTCATTGCCCTGCAAAAAACAAACAAGAGTAGCTAAGAGCACTGATTGAAGTTAAATTACTTGCCCAGGGTCATATAGCCAGGGTGTCAGAAGTAAAGACTTGAACTCTATTCTTCCTGGTTTCCAGGGTCAGCTCTTTATTCACCTGCTATGATACCTAGGGCAGATAGGTGGATGCTGGATCTGGAGTCAGGAAGACTTGACTCCAGGAGAGTTGTGGCAGCTAGATGGCACCATAGTTCACAGAGAGCTGGGCATGGAGTCAGGAAGACCTAATCAGAAGAGATGTGGCAGCTTGGTGGCGCCATAGTGCGCAGAGAGCTGGGCCTGGAGTCGGGAAAACCGCAGTTCAAATCCAGTCACAGACACTAGCCATTGACGAAAGGCAAGTTACTTTACCTCTATCTCCCTCAGTTTCTTCAAGTGTAAAATGAAAATGATAATAGAACCTACTTCACAGGATTGTTGCGAGTACGAAATGAGAATATTTGTAAAGTGTAAGTACAGTGCCTGGTTCATGGTAGGTAATTAACAAATGTGTCACTTCTCCTTCTCATTAAAGGATCATAGATTTAGAGCTGAAAGGGACCATTTTTGTTGTGGTGGTTCAGTCATTTCAGTCATGTCTGTCTCTTCATGACCCCATTTGGGGTTTTTCTGGTAAAGATACTGGAGTAGTTTTGCCATTTCCTTCTGCAGCTCATTTTATAGATAAGGAGCTTGCCCAGGGTCACCCAACTAGTGACTGAAGCTAGATTTAAACTCACAAAGATGAATCTTCCTGACTCCTGGCCTGGCACTCTATCCACTGTACTACCTAGCTGCCCCTGGGAAGTGATTGTAGAGACCATTGGCTCCATATTACTGAGGTCAAATGAGATTAAATGACTTGTCGAGGGGTCAATCAGTGAACCTTGATCAAGTATCTACTATGTACCAGGCACTGTGCTAAACTCTAGGGATACAAAAAGAAGCAAAAGATAGTCCCTACCCTCTGGGTTCTCAGAATCTATTAGAAAGGACAACATGCAAAGAAATATATGCAAAGCAAGCCATATATAGGATAATTAGGAGATAATTAAAAGAGGGAAAGCAATGGACTTAACAGGGGTTAGGGAAGACTTTCTGTGGGAGGCAAGTCACTCAACTAGTAAGTATCTAAGGCTCAATTTGAATATTTGGAGTCTTCCTGACTTCAAGTCCAGTGCTCTATCATGTATACCATGCTGGAGTAATATTAGGAAGTAATTAATAGTAATTACTATTGTGAAGGAAAAGGTTATAGGATTGGGCAGGTTCAGAGGAGAAGGCTAAGGGCCTGGATTTTTCAAGGGAAAGGGCCTGAGGTATGCAATGTATCTTTGTGTGACACTAGCCTTGGGTTTCCCAGTGCCATGGGATGGGTGGGTGAGCTCCAGGAGGAGTCAGAACTGTTAGAATTCCAACCTTGAGCCCAATGGATGTAAGGAGAGGGATGGAAATGCCTGCACCAGCCTTCCTCCCCTTCTCCAGCTTGGCATCCTTCAGCGTCTCCACTGCCTCCGTCACCATATACAGATTCTCTCCGCGCTCCCGAAGCCTCTTCAGGAAGGATGGCTCTGGCTTCTTCAGTTTCCTGGGAGAGGGAGAATCATGGTTTTCATTGGACTTTGGGACTGTGAGTAGACAGCAGCTTTTCTTCCCAAGTGTCTCCTCTGCTGTCTAGCTATCCCATTCTGGGGCACCCTTTCCATATTCTCCAGATACTATAGTGAGACAATCCAAACAGTCAGTGAGAGATTGCCTTAGGAGCACCTGATTTGCCTGAAATGTGTGTATGTCTCTGAATTCATTCTATTCGCCGCTAGGTGGTACAGTGAGGAGTGAGGGACTTGAGGTCAGGAAGACCTGAGTTTGAATTCTAGCTCAGACCCTCCCTGGCCAAGTTACCGAACCCCTGAATATTCTCAGCTTTCTCAACAGTGAATCAGGGAAAATTCTAGCACCTACCTCCCAGAGTGTGGGAGGAACAAATAAGATAACATATGTGAAGCACTTTGCAATACTTAAAGTGCTATGTAAATGCTAGCTCTTGATTATTTCCAGGTGCCTATGTGGGAGGTCTCTCTGAGTAGTCTATATTTAAGTGTCTTTGTGTGTCCATGAACGCTTGTCTGTGTGTGGTTTTGAATTTAGGATAACCCATGTGTCTGTGGCTTTGCGAGTATTAGGGATTATCTCTGTCTTTCCAAGCCTGTGCAGGGCTGGATCCCATTAGAGAGATTTCTGTGTAAGCTTTTATCATCTGTCCTTGAGCCATCCCTTCCCAACCTGGGCCTTACCACTTCTTTAAAGACTCCAGGCCATCCATGATGCTGAGCTTCTGAACCTCCAGGTAGTTTTTATGGGAACCACCAGCAGAGACAGTGATATTCACGGGTAATCCAATGGCTGCAGTCTTGACTCCAGCCTGCATGTTTCCTTCACTGTTCCCTTGAATGGTGATCTTTGTGTCCTTTTTTGGTGCTGTCAGACAGAGATAGCAGAGCTCATCTTGTTACTCTGTTCTAAACCAACCTCCTCCAAAAAGACTGCCTGGATTTCTTTCCAGTAACAAATGCCCTTCTCCCTTTCCTCCAAGAGGCCAGGAGAGAAAAAAAATCCAGAGGGGGTCCAACTTGAGGATAGGGAATTAGCACAGCCTATCTTCAGGGCACAGAAGGGTTAACAAGAAAGCAGGATTTCTAAGGCCAATGCAAAGGTATTAGCTACCAAACGGAGAGGAGCTGGACATGAGATCCAAATGAGAATAGTTCCTGAAACTCCAGAAATCATAATGGGTCTATCTTAGCCTTTTGCTAAGGGATGGAAGCAGGCTAGACCAGTCAGAAGCCTGATAACCCCAAAGAGTCATGACCTAGAGTGGGGGGTTCTTAACCTTTTTTTGTGTTGTGGACCCCTTGAGCAGTCTGGTGAAGCTTATGGGCCAGTCCTCAGTACAATGTTTTTGAAGGCATAGGATTAAAATCATCCTTAGCTCTACCTGTTGAGCTCTCAGATAAGGTGCTACTTTTTCCATGAAGTCTTTGAGTATTTGTCTCTGCTGAAAGCTCAAAGTATTCTCTCTTCTGCCCCAAATTTCCCTTCACTACTTTGTTTGAACTTTTCTCCTAATTTGCTATGGGTTAGTGTCTAAAATAAGAAAAAATAGGCTTTGAATAAAGGACAGAGTAGAGTGCATGAGTGCCTGGACCTGGTGATCCCCATCTTGGCTTCTTAGAAGCCTTTCTTTTGCTTCCTTGCTAGCCCATGGCTCTGTTTGGGCTGGTTGAGGTCAATGGACTGCTGAAATCCAGATAAGCTGAGAGTTAGGTGTTACTAGATAATTATTATGTTGATGGTCCTGAGAGAAATTATTATTAAATAATAAAATATTGGGGGAGATCCAGGACATTTCCCTTCCTTATTTGGGGATTAGGTCAAAGCTTAGTTCTCTGGGTGGATGAAGAGGTGAAATCTTGGAATTTTTACTCCCTCCAACTAAAGAACCTTATAAAGAATTTAATCTAAGGTGAATTCTGGCTCCTTGTCTTCCACTTAGCCAGGTCTAAACAGAGGCGGACCCCTTTTTGTCTAGGTTGCCCCAGAAAGGGGTAATCTGGGTAAGTGTTCAAGACTGAGTGAGTGATTAGAGTCAAGTTCCCCAGCTCCTATTAGAATAAGCCCACTTCTCATTATAATATTCATTCTTCTCATCAATTGTTAATTAATCAGAGTTGATTGCCACCCTCAGGAATACCCACTTTTCCAAGTTCCATGATGCATCTTTGCCATTCAAGAGTGCCACTGGGGCAGCTAGGTGGCACAGTGGATAGAGCACTGGCCCTGCATTCAGGAGGACCTGAGTTCAAATCCGGCCTCAGACACTTAACACTTACTAGCTGTGTGACCCTAGGCAAGTCACTTAACCCCAATTGCCTCACAAAAAAAAAAGAAGAGTGCCACTGACCCTTTTTATTACTTGCTAGCATGATTAATAAAATGATTAATTACTCAGAAATTATATCTCTTGAACTTTTTATATGTCATATTCCCTTACACTATAGGAAAATTAAGTCATGCACTAGAGGCAGCTGTAGGAATGAGATTACAGTGGGAGAAAAGGAAAGACTCTGAAAGGGTACAAGGGTAGGAAGGGGCCTTCCAGGACTCAGACAGAATAGTAGATTTAGAACTGGAAGGGTCACTAGTGGTTCTACTCCAACTCCCTCATTTTACAGATGGTGTAGTGACTTCCCTAAGGTCCCACGGTTTATAAGTGACAGAAGCAATTTCCCAATACAGCACCTCTGAGTCTAGAACTGCAGCTTTTCCCACCTCATCACCCTGCTTCTGCCAAAAAGAGCCAGAAGGGAAAGATACCAATGAAGGCCGGGGGTTGGGGGGGCGGGGAGACAAGGGCAGAGGAGAATGGAGTGGGAGAGAGCCTAGGTGGAGTGTGAAGAGAGGCTCTTGTTTTACGGTGGATGAGTCCAGTTGCTCTATGCTAGGGTTTTGGTAGCAAGTGTCCTTGAAGACAGACTCACCTGGAACACAGATGAAGATAGAAGGAGAAGCCAGGTGAAGGGGTGCCCTTCAGCTAGTGTGTTTTTTTATCCTCCCTTTGGGGATAAACATCAGGAGATTGGTGGTATTCGTGTACCTCTGCTTCAATCTCTCTGTGACCACTGCATTCTGCCCACTGCTGGCTAGGGATGGGAGTAAGGTGAGGTTGTGATGACAAGGTGTGGGTGGTCAGGGTCAGAATATGTTATATCCCTGAAAACAGACTTTCTTGGCCACTCTCCAGCCTGAGGCAGCTAAGTGGCATAATGGGTAGACATCTGGCTGGAGTCAGGAATACCTGAGTTCAAAAACTACCTCTGACATCTATGAGCCATGTAATCCTGGGCAAGTCACTTAACCTCTGCCTACTTCAGTTTCCTCATCTGTAAAAAGGAGTTAATACTACCATTAACCTCCCAGAGTTGTTGTGAAGATCAAATGGGATAATATTTATAAAGGCTTAGCGCAGTACCTGACACATAGTAGGTGCTTAAAAAATTCTTGTTTTCTTCCTTTCTCCTTCCTTCCTTTTTTCCTCTTTCCTTACTCCCTCCTTTTCTTTCCTTCCTTTTTTTTCTTTCTCTCTCCTCCCTCCCCATCCCTCCCTCCTTTGTTCTCTTCCTCCATTCCTTTCCTCTTTCCCTTCCTCTCACCCTTCTTTCCTCCCTCCCTCTCTCCCTTTTTACTTCCCTTCCTCTCTCTCTCTGTGCCCTTTCCTCCCACCCTTCTTTTCTCCCTTCCTCCCTTCTTTTTTTCCTTAAGGAGGCAGTTGTACCAGTGGTCCCCAAGACTCTGGTAGTCAGAGGTCAGGGACCCTGATGCCTGTGTGACAGAATTATATTCTTTCCTGCTCCCCCCTTTAACTGTGAGTGGTGGCAGTCAAAGAGGGAACCCGTGATCTCCTAGGAGTGAGAACTCCCTAGGCTGCCTCCACTTAATTTCATCCCATTCCACTACAATTGTTCCTTCCTTTTCTCTGCAGCTGCTTGCTACCCATACACTTAGTGTGCACTTGATGCATCTTCACTTCTACATATGATAATATTCCAAGTCGATGCCTTGGATCTATGCCTTGGTCCTTCTTTGTCTGTATGCCCTTTTTAGTGTTTATGGTAGCCTGAGAGTCTTCTCCCCTCCCCTCCTGCCCCAGACCTCTTTGAGATCCATGAGAAGTGTGAGCCACTGGGTGAGTGCCTCTGGTGGAGCCTGCACTCACTCAATCTCTTCCCCTTCTCACCCCTCCACCCACCCCTTTATCTGGAAGGTAGCCATCCAACCCCATGTTGTAATTGACAAAGCATCAACAACCAATCCCTGGTGTCTTCCTGACTGTGACTTCAGAAATAGGCAATCAATCAGACTTGCTGAATGAGACCCTTCCTCCCTAAACAAAACAAAACAAAACAAAAACCCAAACAAACTCTTGGCCCTTCCCTCCCTGGGTTGCTGAGTTGCTCTGGTGTATGAAGGATGGAAACCATATGTCACCATATTGAAAGCAACAGTGGGGAGAGCTTGGCCTGACTTGGGCATGCCAAGGCCAGAGGGATCATCTTGCAGCACCATCAGCCCCCTGCTTCCTCCTGCCATGGTCTCATGAGCAAAGAACTGGTGGCCAGATGAGGTCCCTCGAGTGATTGAGAACTAGTCGTATCCTTTGCCCATCCCTTCTCTTCCCTTGCTCATGACCTCGGGTGGGGTCATGGTTACTTGTGTCAGGTAAAATGCCTGAGATCAGACTGGTGATTTCACTGGCTCAGTGAAAGGTCCTTTTGAGAAAATACCTTGAGCCAGGGGTAGGTCAGCAGCTTCTTTGTAGCTCAGAGCTCCAGCCTGGAGCATGGAAAGATTGTGTACCTTGCTCTGGGTCATACAGCTGATATGTGCCAGAGGTGGGATTCAAGCCCAGGTCTTCCTGACTCTCAAATCAGCTCTCTATCCACCGAGCCAGGCTGCATCTTTGTGACTTAAAATATGCCTGCCATAAAAGCCTATTGTTTTTAGCATCACTGGCCAGTGTTCCTCTTTTAAGGATGCCTGTTGGTCCCAAAGCAGCTGCAGTGAGCTGGTACAGTGCCTTCCCTGCCCTGTTATCAGGGCGTTGGCCTAAAGGATGGCACTCAGGGCCAAGAGGGGGCAATTGAATAAACTAGTTGGTGGGTTTTTCTGCTTTTTCCACCCCTTTACATGGTTGCAATGGCTGGAGGACAGCCTATGTGGCTAGAATTCTCTGCATGAGTGATGTGTTCCTGATCATGGAAGGGATATGTGTGTATGTGTGTGTGTGTGTGTGTGTGTGTGTACATGCATGCATGCATGTGGAGGGAGGTTGCTATCATGGATGACTATACCTGGCATCTTAGTTCCGGCCTCCAGCACATCTCTGAGAGAGAGGTCCGTCTTGACATATTGGGCTCCCCAGAAGAGTGTACCCTTCCTCTTCCTCCGTACCAGGCAGAAGGGCCTGAAGCGTGAAACATCAATGATGCTGCTCAGGGCAATCAGGTCCCCAGTTGGATCCAGTTGCCGAACCAAGGCCTGGGTGGTGTCTCGAAACACGGGAGCCATGCTTCCTAAGACCTGGCAGAGAATGTTGGAGGATGGAATGAAGCAAGAACAGTTTATCTCAGTCTTTACTTGGCCACCCCCACTCTCCTCAGCCCTGACCTGGATTCTTTCCCCTGGCCCTTTTGGGAGACTCTCCCTAAAACTGGATGGGCACACCCTGGATAGCAGAGCACTTGGCACTTCCCTTTCACTCCTGGACACCATCCAAGACCTCAGCCCACTGTTGGCCCCTTCTTCCCAGAGAAGGCTGAATTCTCCCACATCCTCTGACCCTATCCTCACTGCCCCACTTTGGGGGAGTTCCCACTTACCCCTGCCCTTGGTGGGCATTGAGCTGATAGCTTTGTCTGGCTTCTCCGACTTAGCTGAAGCGGTTGTTTCTGACTCCCACCTCCCCACCCCCTGCACCCCACAGATCTTTTTTTTTTTTTTTTAGTGAGGCAATTGGGGTTAAGTGACTTGCCCAGGGTCACACAGCTAGTAAGTGTTAAGTGTCTGAGGCCGGATTTGAACTCAGGTACTCCTGACTCCAGGGCCGGTGCTCTATCCATTGTGCCACCTAGCTGCCCCCTACCCCACAGATCTTAACCCAGGGACCCGAGGAGAGAGAAGCAAAGAGAACAGATGTCTCTTCCTATATATTTCCCCAAATCCCATCCTTTACTGGACTTCCCATTTCTTTGCTCCTCTCTCCATCCCTTATGTCTCTCATAAACTTAGAGGAAAGAAGGAATTGGAGAGAGGACAGGCCAATGTGAATGAGGACAATGTTGCTCCTCCTCTCTACCCCCCACCCCCACCCCACAAAGTCTGTGCCAGAGATTGGTGCTCTCAGACCCAAGGAGCCTTCAGGGTGAACTCCTCTCACTTACTGGATCCCTTGTCTTTTTCCCAGCTCACCTTTGGGGGATGAGAGGTGCCCAAATGGATTCAGGGTAGGACTTCAGACTGGAGGGAATCCTTCTCCTTGTAGGTTCTATGATCACTCTGAGAGACAGCCTGGGGATGCCTCTCAGGTAGGATGGGCTCATCAAATGGGGCTCCTGATGTCCGTGTTAATGGGGAAATAGTCATGCCCCACCTGTCCCCACCCTTATGTCCCCATACAAGTCCACTTCTCAGAAATCAGCACAACTTGTTCTAGCCTGCCCCTAGGGAGCGGGGGTGGGAAGGGCACTGGAAGGAGTAATGGTGAATCTGACAGTGTTCCCTTGGAAAGGGAGAACCCATGAAAAGATCATGTCTTTTCCCCCTGAGAAACCTATTAGGGACAAAATAACCGGTCATAGGAACAGCCAATATGTGAGCCAAGGGAATGCCAGACACCTGGTATTTCTGAGTGGTTGGATTAGTCTATTGTGGGGAATGGGTCATTCTATGTCTACCATTTCTTGGGAAAAGGGAAGGAGAGACAGAAAGTTTCAATCCCTTCTTGGACAGATGGGTCAGTCTATATCAGGAGACCTCAAGAGTGATGAACAGAGAGTCCATTCACCCAAAAGATTGGGTATGAATATTTTTTGGAAGGTGGGATGCTGGTAGTTTCCTAAGGCAAAAAAGAGAAGTGTGGGAGGAGGCATCAGAAAAGAGACAGGGAAGGGGAAGAAAGGGATCAGGTGTGGGTGAGAGTGGATAGAAATGAAGTGATAGGGGAAGAACCAGATTTTCATCTCTTATGAACTCCCACTCCTTGACTCTGCCCATTGGCCTGTATCCCACACAGGGTGGGGATGCTGAGAAGATGGTCCTTATCTCTAGTTCTCATCACTGGTGCCCACAAGCCACCCAGAGACAGCCCCCTCTCTCCCAGGGACAGTTTCAGGGTGGTCCTCTGTAGGTGAGAGTAAATGGCATTTTGAGATATTCCCAAGGAGCTATAAGGGTCATCTAACCTCAATGGCAGCCAACTCTGCCCTGGGTCTTCCTGGAATTTCTGCTAAACTCAAAACAGATTTATGTTCAGGGACCAATTCACCCCACCTTCTTCAACTCCCCTGGGGAGAAGATAAGGAATGTTGGTCCTTCCTTTGATCCTATCTTTTCTCCAGGACTAGGGAGACTGGATGGATCCAGGTTGCTGAGAGAATTATGTGAGGGGATAGAAAGAAGAAACATAGTGCTAATTGCCAATCTCATCCTACTGACCAATATCTGGACTTACCTTCTCATTTCTCATTCCCCCAGATTCCCCAGTATATCATCATTAATTCACAGCTCAGTTCAGGTTTCTTGTGTCCCTGCTCAATAGACTCTGGTAGCAACAGGTAGAGGGTGGGAGGGAAGGTGGAGACAGGGCCTAAGTCCAGCATGGAGGTCTGTGGGTGGAGGTAAGGTTACTAGGGGAATTGTAAGCCAAGCCTACCTGCTCTATCCACCACAGTAAGGGACTATGGGAAAGGTATTTGAGAAGCTATAAACTGTCCCTTCATTGAATGTTTTCTGATACACTAGGGATGGGGGAAAGGGAGGCTTCTCAAACCACATTCTCATTTTTCCCTCTCTCCATCCCCCCTCCCAGTCTGATGCATGAGGAGATCTCTTGTTTAACAAGGAGGTAGCACTGGTGGGGGTAGGGTCGGGGGTGGTCTTATGTAGAAGAGTCAAGACAGAGAGCTGGGGATTCTGCCTGGGGTGGGGGGCAGGGTTAGAAGTAGGGCTGGCTGGGGGAAGGACAAAGGTTGAACTAAGGAAGGGAGAACGTTGGGACAGGGGATTGGGGCAGGGGAGATGAAGGTTTAGCTGACTGTGAGAGGAGAAAGGATGAAGCAGAGCTGGCCAAGGGGGCGGGGCAGAGAAGAGGTTTAGGTGATAGAGGTTTGAGAGACAGAAGTGGATGGAGCACCAACATTAGGGAGACAAGAGGTCTGAGGTGGAGATGGGATAAGGTGAGGGTCAGAGGAGCATAGGTGGGAAGAAGGTGTCCAGGATCCAAGAATCAGATAACAGTGCTGAGCATGGATGAATCCTCAGAGGGGGCTGGCAGGGGAGCAGGCAGTTTGGGGGGACACCGGGCCTCTTCCCGATTCCTGTGCACATAGTAAACCAGGTAGGCCATGACTAGTGCCAGCCAGCCTCCCATGGTGACCAGCAGGGCAGCATCTGTGGCTCTTCGGGCCCCACCTCTTCCAGTGCCACACATTTCTGCCTCCTCTATCAGTGACAGAAACTCCCGGCCCACCAGCTCTGGCCGGGCACTTGGGCCACAGACAATGCCTGCCCCGGTACCTGGTGCCAACCTCACCCATCTCAGCACCTCCTGAAGGGCACAGTCACAGCGCCATGGATTGGCAGATAGGTTCACTTGGATCTGTAATTCCCTAAAGGCCTCAGCGGGCACAGATGTCAGTTGGTTGGCAGAGAGATCCAGGTATCTCAGGGTGTTCCCCAGACCCTGGAAGGCAGCATCTGAGAGGCGGACGAGGACATTGTGTGACAGGTCTAGCTCAGCCAGGGCGGGAAGATGCTGGAAGGCACCAGCAGGAATGGATGCCAGCCGATTGGCATCTAGGTAGAGTTTACGGGTGTCATTTGGGATGCCCAGAGGCACAGCAACCAGGCCAGCCTGGCTGCAACGGAATGTACGCTCACCAGCTTCCTCTGCCACATAGCAGCCCCGGGGAGGTGACCGGGCACTGGGCATAGTGCCCCCCATGTCCAGTACCACCAACAGGAGGAGGGGAATTTGAATGTTTGGCAGGATCATGACCGCAGATTGGCATAGTTCTCAGGCTAGGCAGGACCTGCAGAAGGTAATTGCCACCCCCCCAGAAAAAAAGAATAAAAAATACTTACATTGATCTACTCAGGGGTATCCTGGAAGGAATTCTAGTCCTTATTTTGGTGGCTCGTCTTAGTCTGTGCTGGGTGGTCTCTCTAAATTCTATCCAGTGGGGTCCCTAGTAGATCCAGGGGGCCTTCTGTGGGAGCTTTGTCTATGGTTCCTTCGTTGGGTGACTGGGAGTCTGGGGGATCCTAAATCTCTGCCCTTCACTATGTCTCCATCCCCTCATTTGGGATATTGTTTTCTACCTCCTCTTCCCGCTCCCCCCCCCCCCACTCTGCACCTACTTGTGGGGCTGACAGAGTGGCCAGAGGTAGTCAGGTAGATCTCTGTGGTGCTGGGAATTCAGCTGACGCTAAAGAAAAAGGAGTGTGAGGGATGAGGAAAAAGTGAAATGATAGTAAAATCCAGAAGAGTTGGGGAGACTTGGGCCTGCTCCATTCTGTCCCCTGCCCCCATCCTTTATCCTCTCTCACCTCTCTTTTCACTAACCTTACTTGCCTAGAATAACCCCTCCCCCTCCCTCAGGACCTACCCCACTCCTTTCTTTTCCCCTTTCCTTCTCAGTTTTTCCCTCTAGAAGCTTCTCACCCCAGCCAGCACCAGGACTTGCTTCTCTGCAGCATCTACTTCTTTTGGAAAGAGCTGTCTCCCTTCAGCTCATCATGGGAAACCCCAGTTTTATCTTCCAGGAACCAAGCAGAAGTAATTAGAATAGGGAGGAGGGTGCTGGGGCACTATTGGGTTTCTCCCCCTTCCCCCATGTGACTCTAAAGCCAGAGTCCCAGGTGTTGGTTACCTGAGCAGAGCCAGAGCAGTGCAGGGTGAAGTTAGGGTGTCCAGACCCCTGAATCCATCCTTGACCTTGGGAAGTATTAGGCCAATCCTGTCTGTATGGTCACCAGGGCTGGTTCTCTGTGGCCCCAATTTGGGGCTCTTACTACTCAAGGAAAGGCCACAGAGCCAGCTTTCTTTCATAGGGTCATAGCTGTCCTGTGGGCCTCACAGGTCATGTAGTCCAGACTCATTTTATAATTGAGGGATCTAAGTAATCTAGGGAGCTTGGCACTTGCCCAGGGTCAGTAACTGTCAATGGTGATTTGAACCCAGGTCCTCTGACAGCACCATCAATGTTCTTTCCACTGTGGCAAGCTGCCTGCCTCCTTTTGTTTTGGTTTGGGTCTCCTGATGTGGCAACTGATATCATCTTCTCTCAAGGCTCTTATTCCTGGCATGGCCTCCTCACCCATGCTGCCCTCCATGGTGACGTTCCCCCAAAAGCAAATCAAAAGCTAATAGCACCCTCTGACTTCCTGACACTCCCCCAAGTATCACCAGCCCCAGCCCACCCCAGCTCCTCACTGCAGTGCCCTTCCCCAGGGAGTGAGGATGGGCTGAGCTTTCCACACTGCCCCCATGGGGAAGAAATCTCTATCTTGCCCATTCTAGTCCACAGATGTGGGGAGACTAAGGCCCCTGCTGACTACTGCCATGCCCTCATTTACCTCCCCCTCCTCCTACTTTTTGGCTCCCTTGACCTCAGCTGTCTCATGTCTCACTCCCACCCTCATGCCATAGACTTCCTGTCGTCCTTAACAGTACTAACAATACTCCCTAACCCCATTCCAACCAGCCTCCATGGGAAAATGTCTGCTCTCTTGGCCCTCTGCCCAAGGATCTGAAAGGCAGGGAAGACAAAGGTGTGTGTGTGTGTGTGTGTGTGTGTGTGTGTGTGTGTGTGAAGGGTATAAAGAAGCATGAATACTAGTAAGTTTTTGTGAGTGTGGCTCAAGGTGGGGGGGCTCATTAGACAAAACCCCCTCTAATAAGGGGACATTCGTGAGCCCACCTGGGAAGCATTGGATCATGGGAGTATAGATTTGGAACTGGAAACTCTTTAGAAGCTGCTGAGTCCAATCTCTTCATCTTACAGATGAAGGGCAGATAAACGAAGTGATTTGGCCAAAGTCACACATTTAATAAGTGTTTGAGGTGGTATTTGAATCCAGGTTTTTCTGACTCTAGGTCTAGTGCCCTATATACTACACCAAACTACTTCATTAGCTATGGATAATCTATTTATTGAGTGCTGGCTATTTGTAAAGTTGTGTTGTAATAACTCCTCCATCTGTGACTTCTCTTGTCCTCCATTTATTAGGCTTGCCCTGATCCTGAAGTCCCTTCCTGAAGATCACCTCCCCCCATGAATACTGCCCCACAGGTACCTCCTTTCTGCCCAGCACCTCGTGCTTCTCTATCCTCCATTACTCTGGCAACATGACATGTCCCTACCCGCAGACCCTCCCTTCCTTATGCTATATGCTTAGCTTGAGATTCATGCCTCCATGGAACCCCTTCCCATCCTCAAAAAGTTTCAGTTCCTTCTGTGGGATTTTGAACAAATTATCTCCCTCTTTGGACCTCAGTTTCCTCTTTTGTAAAATGAAAAGATTGGATTAGATGATCTCTAAGGTCTCTCCTAGCTTCAGCATTCTGATTCCAAGTCTTTCTTGGTTGGGCCAGTCCACTACAATCTATGGATAAGATGAGGGGAGAGGCAATTTCCCAGAAAAAACAGCAGCAGTCTATAGTGTTAGGATATATATTGATTGGCAGAACATATGTGAGTAACATGAGCTCAAAGGGATTGGTTATGATTGGACTGGTTGAAAAGGCTGCTGGAATCACTCTTTTTTTAAAAAAGTGAGGTAATTGGGGTTAAGTGACTTGCCCAAGGTCACACAGCTAATAAGTGTCAAGTGTCTGAGGCCAGATTTGAACTCAGGTCCTCCTGAATCCAGGGCCAGTGCTCGATAGAGCACTGCGACACCTAGCTGCCCCATGGACTCACTCCTGGATCATTAGAAGCATGAACACTTGGAAAGGTCATTGCCAATTTTGGGTTCTGGGACATTCTACAAGTTTGGATCAGCCCCTGGTCATTAGGCTTAAACAGGCAGTGCCATTGCCAGCTCTGCACCCACACCTACTCTCCCCAATTCCCACTTCCACTGGAATATACTCATTCGACTCCCCACTCACACCCAGCCTAGTTCCACACATCTCTCAGAGAAGAGGACATGAGAGGGGTAAGGAAGGCAGTGGTTAATACCCTATATGTTGTTGCCAATTTCCAGAAGCCCCATCCTTGAGGTCAACCCCCAGAAGCATCTGCCCATACTTTGATCTAGTCTAGGCTGATTCTATGAGTTGAGAAGCTTTGGAAGGAAAGAGCATCCCTTTCTCAGCAAGGCTGGCTTTCAAACAACTAGCGAAGTAGGTCCGCTCTGTCAGGGGATCTTGGTATTTGTTCTCTCCCGATTGCTCAATTTTATTTATGCCCTGTTTTCTTTTACATTAGAATAATTTCCCAATATGGTCCATCCTTCATACAGAATTCTCCCCTTATAGGTGTAAAGGGAGGAGTTGGTTTCTAACCAACTGATTCACCCCCTCTCCTTAGTTATGTACTTAGAGATAAAAAAAACCCGGCAGATCATGGAGATGCAATGTGTGCGGCCACACTAAGTGAACAAATTTCTCCTTCACTGAATTGGAAGGGACAATGCCATTGGTTGGATGATAATTGGCCATGCCCTGATAGATAGTCCCTTAAAGGATTGGAGTCCACCAGTCCTGTTGTGAGTCCGGGCTAGGAGCTTGTGGAGGAGATTCTTGTCTCTATACCAGAGGGAAGGGGTTAAGGGTAGGACACAAAGGATTTCTCTCCTCCCACCTTGGCCATGATAATTGTACAACAAAAATACTTGCTTAGAAGACAACCCCAACCAGCAGTTCAAGTGTCAGTTTGTGAGAGAAGCACGAGGAGAATCGGCACTTATCATGTGTTCTGTGCTGTGCTAAGTACTTTTTTGCAAATATCATCTCATTGGATCCTCAACAAAAACCTTCTAAGGCAGGTGCTATTATTATCCCCATTTTACAGTTGAGGAAACTAAGGCAGAGGTTAAGTCACTTACCCAGAGTCACACATTTATGTAGTAAATGTCTGAGGCCATTGAATTGAAGTCTTTTTTGTTTGTTTGTTTGTTTTTTAGTGAGGCAATTGGGGTTAAGTGACTTGCCCAGGGTCACACAGCTAGTAAGAGTTAAGTGTCTGAGGTCGGATTTGAACTCAGGTCCTCCTGACTCCAGGGCTGGTGCTCTATCCACTGCGCCATCTAGCTGCCCCGAATTGAAGTCTTTTTGACTCTAGGCACAGCACTCTCTTCATTTTACTGTCTAACTACAGGGGGACAGGGGGAGAGAGTCATAGAAATGGAGAGATAGACAGAGAGAAAGAGAATAAATCATGACTGGACTATATAGCTATCTACTGAGGGATATGTTGTGTTAAAATTTTGTTTTCTTTTAAATTTGTTCAATGGGGGAAGTAGGGAGGGACAGATTAATTTTTAAAAACCAACAACAACCTGTTACACAAATAAACCATTTTTTAAAAAATTATTTTATTGTTTTGGCATAAGTCACTTTCTTTTTTCTTTTCTTTTTTTTGCACAGGGTAATGGGGGTTAAGTGACTTGCCCAGGGTCACACAGCTAGTAAGTGTCAAGTGTCTGAGGCCGGATTTGAACTCAGGTATTCCTGAATCCAGGGCCGGTGCTTTATCCACTGCACCACCTAGCTGCCCCCTAAACCATTTTTTAAGAGAGAAAATAGTGAGCTGATCCAACCATTCTGGAGAGCAATTTGGAATTATGCCCAAAGGGCGATAAAGCTGTGCATACCCTTTGACCCAGCAATCCCACTTTTAGGTCTTTTGCCCAAAGAAATCATGGAAGGGGGAAAGGGACCCACATGTACAAAAATATTTATAGCTGCTCTTTACATGGTGGCAAGGAATTGGAAGTTGAGGGGGGGTGCCCATCAATTGGGGAATGGCTGGACAAGTTGTGGTATATGAATACAATGGAATACTATTGTGCTGTAAGAAATGATTAGCAGGAAGAGTTCAGAGAAACCTGGAGGGTCTTACGTGAGCTGATGATGAGTGAGATGAGCAGAACCAGAAGAACATTGTACACAGTATCATCAACACTGAGTGTTGAACTACTGTGATGGACTATATTCTTCTCACCAATGCAATGGTACAGAAGAGTTCCAGGGAACTCATGATAGAAGAGGATCTCCAAATCCAAGAAAAAAAAGAGAGAAAGAACTGTGGAGTATAGATACTGATTGAACCATATTATTTCTTTTGTTTTGGGTGCTGTTGTTTTTTTTTCTATTTTGAGGTTTTGCATCACTGCTCTGATTCTTTCTCTTGTAACAGGATTAATGCAGAAATAGGATTAATGTTATTATGTGTATATATATGTGTGTGTATATATATATCTATATGTATATGTATAGAGATATATAGATATAACCTATATCAGATTACCTGCTGTCTAGGGGAGGGGGGAGGGAGGGGAGGGAGGGGAGGGAGGGAGAAAAATCTGAAATTGTAAAGCATGTATAAACAAAAGTTGAGAACTATCTTTACATGTAACGGAAAAAATAAAATATCTCATAATAAAAAAAATAAATCAACAAAAAAAAAAAGAGAGAAAATAAACCAGAGGCCATGTCAAATTAAAAGTTTTTGTCAAATAAGCCTATCTGGTTCAGGAGGCACAAGATAAGGCAGTAATAGTTGAAAATGGGGATAGGAAAAGACTGCAGAGGGGACCAGGAGATGAGATGGTGATTAATTATTTACAACTTCCTTATCCAAGAGCAAATTCTTTTATGTGTCCTACTTGCCACACGCTGTTCCTACCCCTCTTCCTTTTTGTGGGACAGTGGGGATCACCAGTGGAACTGGATTGAGCCCTGGAGTCTAGCCAGGTATCCAGGTGTCCACCCAATTGACTGGGTGTGTAATAATTCTAAACCTACCAATAGACTAAGGCCAAGAAACTGGAAACCCGAGTGGAGGCAAGGTCAAGGGAATTTTATCCTGCCTCCAGAACAGAATACAGATCCCCCTGTTTGGCATTTTGGAGGGGGGTGAGGCAATTGAGGTTAAGTGAATTTCCCAGGGTCAAACAACTAGTAAGTGTGAAGTGTCTGAAGTGGGATTTGAATTTAGGGCCTCCTGACTCCTGCCCATTTGTCATTTAAAGACTGATAGTCTGGCTTTAGCCTTTTTTTATTTATTTTTTTTTCCTTCAGGGTAATGGGGGTTAAGTGACTTGCCCAGGGTCACACAGCTAGTAAGTGTCAAGAGTCTGAGCCCCTATTTGAACTCAGGTCCTTCTGAATCCAGGGCCAGTGCTTTATCCACTACACCACCTAGCTGCCCCCATCAGCCTTCTTTTCTTGGCCTAAACTCCCTAGGTTGAATTTTATGCCCCACCCAAATGCGCTTACTTGTTGCTCTCCATACAGGACATTCTATCTCTCACCATGGTGGCTTTGTATAGACTATCTCTCATGCTCCCCCTCCTCATCTCATCTCTTGGAACCCTTAGCTTTCTTTGAAGCTCAAACCATAAGCCACATCCTTCAGGAAGTTGTTTTTTTTTTTTCTGATTGTTCCAGGTGTTGATGTTCTCCTCTCCATCCCCTCTGCCCCCTCTCCCTCATCACTGGGCATTTCTTTTGTATAGATCCTATATTTACATATCTGTGAGCACGTTGTATCCACCAAGGCCAGGGGTTATTTTTTAATTAAAAAATTTATAACTACATTTCAGTATAATGGGTATCCTTTGTAATCTTGTGTATTTTGTTTTAGGCATTTAAAACCATGATTATGAGAAGAGGTGCATAGACTTTACCAGACTGCCAAAGGGAAATTCATGACACAGAAACAGTCAAGAATCCCTTTTATGTTAGGATGTTCTCCTTGAAGACAGGGATTTTTGTGTATTCTTACTTCCAGTATCTAGCACAGTATTTGGCAAATCATAAATAAATGCTTGTGGATTGACTGATTGAAGGTTGAAACCCCAAGGAGTGCTGCTGGGGCAGGAGCAGGGGGTCAGCAGTTTTGCATTTCTAATTTTTTTCTATTTTGTTTAAGTTGTTCTCCTGGTTTTGCTTTCTTCACTGTGCATCAGTTCATATAAGTCTTCTCAGGATCGTCTGAAACTGTTCCTTTTTTGGGGGGGGGCAGTGAGGGTTAAGTGACTTGCCCAGGGTCACACAACTAGTAAGTGTCAAGTGTCTGAGGCCGGATTTGAACTCAGGTCCTCCTGAATCCAGGGCCAGTGCTTTATCTACTGTACCACCTAGCTGCCCCCCTGAAACTGTTCCCTTAAAAAAATTATTATTATTTTTGAAATTCAATTTTATTTTATTTTCAACTCCAAAGTCTCTCCCTTTCCCTTCCCTCACCCACTGAGAAGGCAAGAAAAACAATACCCATTAGAAATATACCTAATAACTTATATCTGATTGCTTACTGCTTCAAGGAGGGGAAAGGGGAGGGAAGGAGGGAGAGATAAAAATTGGAACCCCAAACTATAAATAAAAATGTTTATTACTTATAAAAGGAAATATGCATAGTCATTATTTTATCATTTCTTAAGGCTCAGTAATATTCCATTGCAATCATGCACCATAATTTGTTCAGCCATTCCCTCCTTAGTCCAGTTCTTTGCCATTACAAACAGAGCTGCTCTAAGTAAATACTTTGTATATATGGGTACCTGATTTTTTTTCTGGTTTGTCACCTGGGCAAAGGGATTCTAGGCAGCAAGATATGGCCTGGGGGGGCAGTTAGGTGGCTCAGTGGCTCCTGGATTTAGGAGGACCTGAGTTCAAGTCTGGCTTCAGACACTTGACACTTGCTAGCTGTGTGACCCTGGGCAAGTCACTTAACTCTCATTGCCCTGCAAAAAAAAAAAGAATTAAAAATGAAAAAAAAAGATATGGCCTAGGGAATATTAGTTAAGAAGCTGATTAGCACTATGTTTTCTTCTACCTCAGGCGAATTTATAAATTTAATTCTTCCTTTCTAAATAAACCTTTCCTTTCCTTACCAACTATGGGCTGAGAAGATAACTGCAGGCTAAAGCTAAAAGCCTATGAAAGGTTGGGGCCTTCAGCAAACTAGGGAGTGGAGTGCAACAGGATATCAGCCTCATGGCTAGGTGAAGCATTTGACTGTGAGCCAAGACAGATGCTGGCCCAATCCAAAGAAGGAGCCTTCAGGAGTCTAACATGGTCTTTTCTCAATCTGTTGGTTGACATTCATGGCTGCTTCCTTCTGGATACTCTCTCCCTAGATTTTAGCACCACTGCTCTCTCCTGGTTTTCCTCCTCAGGCTCTTTTGTAGGATCATCATCCATTTCCAGCCTCCAATCATGAAAGCCCCTTAGTTTAAGACTCTGTCTTAGGCTTCTCCCCCTCTCTCCTCTCCCCTTACCTCTCCTTCCCTTTCTTCTCCCCTTCCTTCCCATCCCTCCATCCTCACCTCTCATCTGGATAACTGGTTTCCCTATATCCAGCCTATCTAATCTGTGGTTCACCCAGCTGCCAAAATAAGACTCCTGTTGCAGGAGTCTAGCCATGTCATTACCTTGCTCCAGAAGCTTTTAGAAGGTCCCTATTGCATCTAGGATAAAATGCAAACTCCTTGTCATTTAAAGACCTTCAGTCTGGGCTCCACTCAATCTTTCCAGGTTATCCCAAATGTCTCCCCCTCCCACATTGTCCAGCTTGACGGACCCTCTCCATGACGCTGCATCTTCCATCTCTGTGTCTTAGTGAAGGTTCTCTAATGCCTGTGATGTTCTCCTTCACCCCCAGCTCTTGGAACCTGTAGTCTCCTTCAAGGCTTACCTCACCTATAGAAGGCCTTTCCTTTATTCTACATACATTTTATCTTCCTTCTCCGTGTACTAGTTGTTTCTCTCCAGTATAATATAAGCTTCTTGAGGGCAGAAACTTCTTTGTTTCCATTTCTGTATCCCAGGCAGCTAGCACAGTGTCTCTACCCTTTAATCCCTTATCTCTGATCCTATTGGTATACATCCCTTTCCAAATCCCAGCCTTCTCTGATTAAAGCAGTTACATAACTATGTTTAATGAGTTTGCCACAAATTTATGTTATCTAATCTCAACCAAGACTTCATTGTTTTTTTGTGTGTGTTTTTCAGTTTCATTTCCCCCCAAGTCCTCATTGTTGCTTGCCAGTCCCTTTATACTTCCCTGACTATCACACTCCCCACCACCACCTACACTACACCTTCTGCAGAGGAAGACTCAGCAGAGGACCTAGACTCATACTACAAAAATAATTGAGGCCATCTGTTCCAAGCTTCCTCATCTCCCCACTTCTACATCTCAGATTGCCTGTGTATCAAACACCACCCCTTATTCTCTCCTCCTTTGTTCCAGTCTCAGAGGAAGAGGTGCACCTTTCTCTAAGATCAACCCTCCCTCCCATTTGTATCCTTGATTCATCTTCCCCTGCCCCAGCTTCCTCCCCCATGATCCTCCCTTGTGATCACCCACCCTCTATTTTCCAAACCATTTGCTACATCTCTTATGCCTACAACATGTCCAGATCTACCTCATCTTTCACTTATCTTCACAAACTATATCTCGCCTCTCTTTCAAAGCCAAACTTCTGGGAAAAATTATCCATAGCTATTGTCCTCCCTTCCTCCCTTTTCACTCATTTCTTCATCCCTTTAGTTTTTTTTTTTGGGCAGGGCAATGAGGATTAAGTGACTTGCCCAGGGTCACACAGCTAGTAAGTATCAAGTATCTGAGGCTGGATTTGAATTCAGGTTCTCCTGAATCCAGGGCCCATGCTTTATCCACTTTACCACCTAGCTGCCCCCATCCCTTTAGTCTTGCTTCAAGTCTCAGCACTTGGCTGAAACTATTCTCTTCAACACCACCAACAATCTATTAAGTGCTAAAGCCAGTATTTTCCCCCTCAGTCCTCATTCTTCTTGACCTCTCTTCAACATTTGACACAGTTGACCACCTCCTCTTGGCTACACTCTCCTCCTTGAGTTTCATTTTTTTTCCCCTGACTTTCACGATACTGCCATTTCTTCCTTCTCCTTCTTATCGGACTGCTCCTTCTCATTCTTCTTTCCTGGATCCACTTCCCATTTTCTAAGCCTGAGTGTGCCCAAGATTCTGTCCTGAGCCTTATTATCTTTTCTTCCTCTCCTCCCTTTGGGTGATATTATCAATGCCCATGGGTTTATCATTTTTTTTTTTGCGGGTCAATGGGGGTTAAGCGACTTGCCCAGGGTCACACAGCTAGTGTTAAGTGTCTAAGGCTGGATTTGAACTCAGGTACTCCTGAATCCAGGGCCAATGCTTTAACCACTGTGCCATCTAGCTGCCCCCGGTTTATCATTTTTATGAAAACAGTTTTGGAAAATGCATGTCCAGTCTTCACATCTTCCTTCAGCTTCAAGATCCTGTGGGAAGCTTTCCTTTGATGTCCCATAGGCATCTTAAACACAGTCTGTCCTAAACAGAAATCAGTATCTTTCCTTTAACTTTCTTCTAACTTCTATATTTCCCTTGGGGGAAATATTCTTCTAATGACCAAGAGCTTGCAACCTTAAAGTTATCTTTGACTCCCTCTTTCTCATCATATCCAGTCAGTTACTAAGTTATATAAATTTTACTTCCACGACACCCTTAGAAATCCATCTTCTTTTCTCCATTTCCATGGCTACCACTCAGGTCCTCAAAACCTTTTACCTCCACAATGACAATAGCTTCCTACTTGGTTTCCCTTTATACAAACTTTCTACTCTACAATACATCACACAGAACTGTTAAATCAGTATTTGTAAGACACAATTCCAACCACTGTCCTCTGTTCTAGAAATTTCAAATGATAAGTGATCTACGGATATAAACAGTTTTCAAAAACTTAATAGAAACCTGGGTGACTCCTTGAAAATATATTCCAAATTACTACTAGTAAGAGAAATGTAAATTAAAACAACTCTGAGGTACCACCTGACACCCATCAGATTGGCTAATATGACAAAAAGGAAAATAATAAATGTTGGAGAAGCTGTGGATAAATTGGAACACTAATGCATTGTTGGTGGAGCTGTGAACTGATCCAACCATTCTGGAGAGCAATTTGGAATTATGCCCAAAGGGCTATAAAGCTGTGCATACCACTATTGGGTCTTTTCCCCAAAGATATCATTAAAAAGGGAAAAGGACCCACATGTACAAAAATATTTATAGCTGCTCTTTTTGTGGTGGCAAGGAATTGGAAATTGAGGGGCTGCCCATCGATTGGGGAATGGCTGAACAAGTTGTGGTATATGAATGTAATGGAATTCTATTGTGCTGTAAGAAATGATGAGCAGGCAGATTTTAGAGAAACCTGGAAGGACTGGCATGAACTGATGATGAGTGAGATGAGCAGAACTAGGAGAACATTGTACACAGTATCATCAACATTATGTGTTGATCAACTGTGATAGACTTGATTCTCCTCAGCAATACAATGGTACAAGATAGTTCCAAAGGATTCATGATGGAAAAGGCTCTCCAAATTCAGAAAAAAAAGAACTGTGGAATATGGATGCAGATTGAACCATACTATTTCTTTTGGTTTTGGTGCTGTTGTTTTTCTTTTCTGAGGTTTTCCCTTTTTGCTCTGATTCTTCTTTTATAACATGACTAATATAGAAATATGTTTATTATGATTGTACATGTATAACCTATATCAGATTACTTGCTGTCTTAGGGAGGGAGGGAGAAAAATTTGAAACTAGAAATCTTATAAAAACAAATGTTGAAAACTATCTCTACATGGAACTGGAAAATAATAAAATACTTTTATAATGAAAAAATCTTTCATTAAAAAACAAACAAAAAACCCCAACAACAACAATTCTGAACTTTCACCTCATAGCCCCCAAATTGGCAATGGCCAAGGAATGAGACTACTAAATGTTGGAGGGTTGGAAGATAAGTACACTAATATCTTATTGGTGGAGCTATGAACTGTTCTAATGGGCCTAGACATCAACCTGGAATTATGTAAGAAATGGGACCAAACTGTTCATATTTACCAAGCAACCCACTGCCCAGTAGATAAGGGAGGTCAAAGGTAGAAATAGAGTTCCAAAATGTGTCAATCAATGCTCAGCCATACTCTATGCCGTAGTAGAGTCCCAGAAACAAAGTATGTGCCTGATAATTGGAGGATGGCTAAAAAACCAAACACACTATGGCATATGAATATGATATAATGTTATTGTATAGTAAGAGATGGTAAAAATGGGGTATTTGGTGAAACATGGAAAAATCTGAATGACTTCATGCAGAGTGAATTTAAAATAATTTTTAAAAAACCTACATAAAAATAACTTTAACAAAGTAAATGGAAGTGCAAGTCAAAGGAAGTTGGACTCTAAGGAATTGAAAAACCAAAGATGTTTCTGGAAAACAGGTAACAAAATCTCACTTTCTTCATTGGATAGAAGAAGGCTGAATATTGTATGTATTATCAGATGCAGTCACTGTTGGCTCTTTTTCCTTGATTGTTTTTCATTGTTACAAGGGGAAGATTCAATTTAGAGGGGGTGCAGAAGGGAGATTTCCCACCCTTCTCAAACATGATTGATTTAAAAACAAAAGACATCAATTAAATGAATTTTTTTTGAAAAGAATCTTCAGTGACTCCCTATTATCTCCAGAACACCCCCCCCCACACACACACATATTAACTCCTGTGATTGACATTTAAAGCCTTTCCCAATCTGGCACCAGCCTATCCCTCCAGACTTATCTCACATTACTCTCTATCACACACTCCACATTCCAGACAAACAAGCCTACCCATGTTTCATGCACATGATATTCCTTCTCTTACCTCTCACATTACCTTGCATAGGCTGTTATTCCCACAAGGCCTCTAGATCTCTCTCCTACCTCCTCCCCAAGTTCTTTTAAAACTTAGCTTAAGTCCCACTTTCAAGATAACTTTCTTGACTCCTCCAATTGTTAATGCCACCCCCATTACTTTGTGTTTATTCTGCATATATTTGGTATCATTTTTTCTGTACAGCTGTTTCTTCTTGAAAGCAGAGATTGCTTTGTTTTTATCTTTGTACCCACAGTGCCTTGACTCCTAGCCAAATAATAAATACTTTCTGAATTGAATTGGACACCCAGAGCAAAGCAACCAGAATAATGAAGAGCCTCAAGATCATGCTATATAAGGAGAATGCCCAAGTCTCCATCATTCTTGATAAAAAAAACCCTTACCTACCATCCCCTCAAACTATCATTCCAGATCTCTTCTTCCTCTCTCAGCCCCTATATTTACTCAGTTACCAAGCCATAATCACCCTACCTCTACCACATCTTTTACAAACAACTACTTCTCGTTTGTTTAAAAAAATTCTGAACTTAATTATCCAAAAAAGGCATTTCCATACACTCAAAGCAAAAAGAGGATTCTAAAAGAAATACACAAAACCAAAAAAGAGGATCCCATATGAAACTGTGAATCTCCATTTCATATCTCTTGCTTTTAAAATGATATATCTATATCTATAGAATAAATTACACAAGTGATTATCAAAACATTGTGCTTGTCTGGACTTCCTTTTGAACTTTCTTCTATTTTTCTATTAAAAATGTTACAATGGGGGCAGCTAGATGGCGCAGTGGTTAAAGCACCGGCCCTGAATTCAGGAGTACCTGAGTTCAAATCCGACCTCAGACACTTGACACTTACTAGCTGTGTGACCCTGGGCAAGTCACTTAACCCCCATTGCCTGCAAAAAAAAAAAAAATGTTACAATGGGGGCAGCTAGGTGGCGCAGTGGATAAAGCATTGGACCTGGAGTCAGGAGTACCTGAGTTCAAATCCGGCCTCAGACATTTAACACTTACTAGCTGTGTGACCCTGGGCAAGTCACTTGGCCCCAATTGCCTCACTAAAAAAAAAAAAAAAGTTACAATGATCCCCTTTGTTTTGGCAGCACTATTGCTACAACAACTCCCCCCTCCACCCTATTTAAAACTGACAGAGAAAAAAAAGCACTTGAAACAAGGAAGCATAGACAAGCAAAAAACATTCACACAGTGAATGGATGTGTCTTTCTGCACCTTGGATACATCACTTTCTGTCCATTGACATGGCAATCACCTTAGTTCAGACTTTCATCTCCTCTTTCTTGAGCTAGTGCACTAATAGTCTCTAACCAATCATTCAGCCAGTCAGTGAACATGTATTAAGTACATACTATGTGCCAAGTACTGTGCTAAGCACTGGAGAGACAAAGAAAGGTAAAAGACAGTCCCTCCTCTTCAAGGAGCTCACTGTCTAATAGGGAAGACAACATGCAAACAGCTATGTACAAACAATGAATAGGATAAATTGGAGACAGAGGGAAGGCACTATAGCATTTTTTTTTTTTTTTGCAGGGCAATGAGGGTTAAATGACTTGTCCAGGGTCACACAGCTAGTAAGTGTCCAGTGTCTGGGGCTGGATTTGAACTCAGGTCCTCTTGAATCCAGGGCTGGTGCTCTATCCACTGCGCCACCTAGTTGCCCCCCATAGCATTAAGGGGCATCAGAAGAGGTGTTATAAAAGGTGGGCTTTTAGCAGCAACCTGAAAGAATCCAGGGAAGCCAGGAGGTAGAGGAGTGAGGAGGGAGAGAAAGAATCCCAGGCATGGGGGACAGCCAGTGAAAATGCCCTGAGTGGAGAGATAAGAGTGTCTTCTTTGTGGAAGGTCAGTGTCACTGAATCACAGAGGACATGAGGGTATCATGTAAGAAAGCTGGAAAAGTTGTGGTGGTGGTGGGGAGGTTGTGGGAAGCCTGTCAGACAGTCCAATCCAGCCTCCATGCAGCTGCCAAATGGATATTCCTATAGCACAGGTCTGGCTAGCACAGTCTGGCTCCTCCTTGTCTTTTCAGACTTATTTCACCTTCCTCCCCTTCACATATTCTATGTTCCTTCAATGTTCCTAGTACATGGCTGTCCATTTCCTATCTCTCTGACTTTGTATGGAGTATTCCTTTTTTTTTTTTTTTTTTGCAGGGCAATGAGGGTTAAGTGACTTGCCCAGGGTCGCACAGCTCATAAGTGTCAAGTATCTGAGACCGGATTTGAACTCAGATCCTCCTGAATCCAGGGCCGCTGCTCTATCTACTGTGCCACCTAGCTGCCCCAAGTATTACTAATGCTAGGAACACCCCCCCCTCACTTTTCCCTCTTAGACTTCTTAGCATCCTTTGAAGTCTTTCCTGATTCCCCCCTCCCTTCCGAGTATAAGTGCTTCCCTCCTCTCCCTCTCCTTCCTCCCCCTCTTATTGTGTATTAGCTTTGCACTGGCTCAGGACAGCAGCAGGGCAGGTTTCATTTTTTTCCCTTGCCCTACCCCACCCACCCTGCTGACTGACTGAGTCACAACTCTTCCCCTATCTAGGTGGAGCCTTCCTTTCCCAAAGTTATGGCCTTGGGGGAAGGATCCCAGGCTGACCTCTGAGATGCTGTCTCAACTTAGGTAAAGCCTCAGGAGCCGGTCCCAGAAGGGGAATGGGATTCTAAGAGTAGAGGAAGCAAAAGAGTTTAGAGGTGGCAGGAGAAGTTTGGTAGTTAGCCCACATCTTAGTAGTCTGTCCTTCCCTAAGTCAGGTCCCAGGGCAATGTTTTGGTATACCCTGCCATCTTGAAAAAGGACAATCAGTATATAGTCTTTTCTTCCCATCCCCAGCCAAGGGGCCTCTGAGATACCTCCTCCTCCTCCTCCTCCTCCTCCTCCTCCTCCTCCTCCTCCTCCTCCTCCTCCTCCCCTCCCCTCCCCTCCCTTCCTCCCCTTCTTCTTCTTTGCAATGAGGGTTAAGTGACTTGCCCAGAGTCACACAGCTAGTAAGCGTCAAGTGTCTGAGTTCGGATTTGAACTCAGGTTTTCCTGAATCCAGGTCCAGTGCTTTATCCACTGCGCCACCTAGCTGCCCCAGAGATATCTGTTCTTCTAAAGAAATTATTCTTTCTTAATAGCACCAATAAAATCTTTTAAAAATACTTTAAAAAAGAAAACGAAAAGAAATTCAGAAGGGGTCACATAACAAAAGGCCAACTTTGTTACTAACTTGCTAAATTTAATATACAATAACAAAAAACCCCTTTCATGTAAGAGGCTTCCTAGGCTCTTTTCTGTTTCCCATTTTATAATGAATTGTCTGCATTTTTTGGTGATTATTAAGTTCATAATTTTTTTATAATTAAAATTTTTTTTCTATTCTTTATATGAGTTCTTTTGCCTATGAGTGGAATAGGCAAAAGGGGGATAGGGTCGGGGATGGGAGGGGCACTATGTATACTTCCTCAAAGAAATTCATTGGCTGATAAAACTTTTTCAGAAAAGGCAAGAACATCTTTATACTTGTATGTTCTCTAAACATCAGACCTTGTCCCTCTGTTCTCTTTTTCTCTATTCTCTTTATTGACTTGACACACTCCTACAACTTTCATTTTCACCCTTAGATTCAACATTCCTAGCTACCCTCCCCCTCATGCCTTCCTATCTATGTCTCAAAGTAGAGATTCTGAATTTAGAGTAGGAAGAAACCAGCTCCCTTGTTTTACTGATGTGGAAATGGAGAGAGGTCAGAAGATGCTTCCTTAAGCATGTTTTATTATTGATGTGGGACTTTTTGTTTGCAGATGATTGCACACTCAGTGCAGCCTCTGAGGCTGACAGAATATGGATCCATTCTCTTCTGCTTGTGCTAATTTTGGCCTGACAATGAACACCAAGAAAACAGAGATTCTCTGCCAGCCAGCACCACACCATCCATAAGTGGAGCCATTGCTTATGGCAAATGGAGAAATTTCAAATGCTGTGGATATGTTCACTTACCTTGGCAGTCAGTATAGTTTCCAGGGATGTCCACACAGGTGATGAGGTTGACACACTCATTGCCAGAGCTAGCTCAATGTTTGGGAGGCTCTGAAGGAAAGTGTGGGAGAGAAGAGGTATTAGGCTGCCTACCAAACTGAAGGTCTACAGAGGTGTGTTGACCTTATTGGTTGGTTTTTTGTTGTTGTTGTTGTTTGTTTGTTTTGTTTTGTTTTTTTGGGACCCTATAGTTGTATGCCTGTAAAACCTGGACACTCTACTAACAACATGCTAAGAAAATGAGCCTCTTTCATGCAAATTGTCTTAAGAAGATTCTGAAGATTACCTGCCAGGATGAGAGACTGGGGACTGAGGTCAAGCTGAACTGCCAAACATTCAAACCCTACTGTAGAGAGCACAACTCTGATGGGCTGGCCATGTTGTTCAAATGCCAAACACACATCTGCCTAAAAGATTAATATATGGAGAACTCACATGAGGTAAGCACTCACACCGATGTCAGAAGAAGTGATACAAACACTCTAAAAGTATCTCTGAAGAGCTTTGGAACCAAGTGTAAGACATGGGAGACACTGGCACAGGACTGCCCCACATGGTGTGCCCACATCAAAGAAGACACCGTGATCTATGAGCAAAGCAGAATTACAGTAGCTCAAAAGAAATGTGAGATGTACAAATTTAGAGACATTTTCACTCCAAACGTTCATATAGATTATTTGTACCCAACCTATGGTAAAGCCTTCTGAGTTCATATTGGTCTGATCAGCCACAGTAGACACACTGCACATTGATCCTTACTTAGAGAATACATGAGAGGCATGAACTCATGCAGATGTCAGAAGAAGCCATACAAGCACTCTAAAAGTCTCTCTGAAGAACTTAGGAATCGATTGTGAGACATGCACAGGACCAGCTAGGCAACTCAGCCAGGCTCAGACTTGCCCAATGGTACACAGGGAGTAAGCCTCTTCCCCTCCAAAAAAGCTATATTTGAATTGACCACCTCTGACTCTAGAGGTAGTGTCCATTCTCCTCTGCCACATCTGTACTTGGCCATCACATCATATTTGACATGTCCCATGGGGATATTATATGTCCTTCCAAAACAACTCTCCTTTATGGCTTCCTTGTCTGCTATCACCAATCCTTCAATTTCAGTATTTCAGTCCTGAAACCTTGGATTCATTCAGTTAGGCCCTGAGTTCTGTGTTTACATCCTAATTCCCTCAGCCCTGCACTACTGAAATAACTTCCTAATTGTTCTCTCTAACCAACTCTCAGGACCTTAGACATGTAGATGTCAATCAAGTGCTCAGCTCCACCTTTTGAGCATTACACCTAACACAAGAAGGTTCTCTCTTTTTTATAACTTTTTTTTTTTTTTTTTTTTTTTAGTGAGGCAATTGGGGTTAAGTGACTTGCCCAGGGTCACACAGCTAGTTAAGTGTTAAGTGTCTGAGGCCGGATTTGAACTCAGGTACTCCTGACTCCAGGGCCGGTGCTCTATCCACTGCGCCATCTAGCTGCCCTTTTTTATAACTTTTAATTTTTCCTTAATTACATGTAAAGATATTTTTTGAGTTCCAATTTCTTCTCCCACCCTCCCTTCCCTCCCCTCTCCTGAAGCCAGCAAGCAATTTGATACAGGTTATACATTACTATCATGTTAAACAAATTTCTACATTAATCAGAACAAAATGAAAAAACGCAAGAAAGAACACACAAGAACAATAACAAAAAAGCAACAACAAAAGTGATAATAGTATACTTCAGTCTGCATTCAGATTCCAGAGTTCTTTTTCTGATTGTGCAGAGCATTTCCCACCATAAATCTTTTGGAATTGTCTTGAATCATTGTATTGCTGAGAAGAGTTAAGTATCACAATTGATCATAGCACAGTATTGTTGATACTGTGTACAATGTTCTTTTGGTTTTGCTCATTTCATTCAACATCAATTCATGTAAGTCTTTCCAGGTTTTTCTGAAACCCATCTGTTTATTATTTCTTATAGCACAAAAGTATTTCATTACATTCATATAGCACAACTTGCTTAGCCATTCCCCAATTAATGGGTGTCCCCTCAGTTTCCAATTCTTTGCTACCACAAAAAGAGCAGCTATGAATATTTTTGTACATGTGGGTCTTTTTCCCTTTATGATCTCTTTGGGATATAGACCTAGTAGTAGTATTGCTGGGTCAAAGGGTATGCACAGTTTTGGTTATTTTTGGTTTGGTTTTTGTTTTTGTTTTTGTGGGGCAGTGAGGGTTAAGTGATTTGCCCAAGGTCACACAGCTAGTAAGTGTTATGTGTCTGAGGCCAGATTTGAACTCAGGTCCTCTTGAATCCAGGGGGTGCTTTATCCACTGTACCTCCTAGCTGCTCCTGGGTATGCACAGGTTTTTTTTTTGTTTGTTTGTTTTTTAGTGAGGCAATTGGGGTTAAGCGACTTGCCCAGGGTCACACAGCTAGTAAGTGTTAAGTGTCTGAGGTCGGATTTGAACTCAGGTACTCCTGACTCCAAGGCCGGTGCTCTATCCACTGCGCCACCTAGGTGCCCCTGGTATGCACAGTTTTAAAGCCTTTTGGGCATGGTTCTAAATTGCTCTCTAGAATGGTTGAATCAGTTCACAGCTCCACTAACAGTGCATTAGTGTTCCAATTTTCTCACATCTCCAAAATTTCTCATTTTCCTTTTTTGTTATATTAGCCAATCTGATAGGTACCTCAGAGTAATTTAAATTTGCATTTCTCTAATCAGTATTGATCGAGAAGATTGTTTTAATATGGCTGTAGATAGTTTTAATTTCATCATCTGAAAATTGCCTGTTCATATCCTTTGACCATTTCTCAATTGGGGAATGACTTGTATTCTTGTATATTTGATTCAGTTCTCTATATATTTTAGATATGAGGCCTTTATCAGAAACACTGTCTGTACAAGTTGTTTCCCAACTTAGAAGGTTCTCTTAAGACAGCTGGGTGGCTTGGTGGATAGAGAGCTGGGCTTGGAGTCAGGAAGATTTGAGTTCAAATCTAGCCTCAGGTATTTACTAGCTTTACATGTAGAGCTCCATATTGCTACATTTTGAAAATTCATAATTGGAGAAAATGCTTTATTTCAGTTGGTAATTAGTGAAAATAAAGACACAGTTTAGATTCCATCCAGGTTTGAAGATGTCTAAAACCTATTTGTGGGCCTACAGGTTCTTGAACTCCAGGTTAAGAACCCCGAGCTTAGAGATCTGCTTAAAGCATTGAGACCTTAGGTGGTTTGCCTAGGATCATACAGTCAATATGTATCAGACTGAGGTGGGGCTTGACCTCAGTGAGTCCTAGTCTGGGAGCCAGCTCTCTTTTTCCCCTCTTTCCCATACTGCCTCAGGGTAAGCAGAGTTATAAGGCTTTGAAAACCTTAGAGAATTTATAGAAATGCTAGTTATTTGAGTTTTAGAGATTTCCCTGGAGTTTTCAAGATTAGGGGCAGAACCAGAGAGAGAGAAACCTGACCTTTCTCTTTGGAGTCACATCCAACAGGATGAATCCAGGCCTATAGGATCAGCCCAGAGTTAGTCTTGTTTGAAGTCCCCTATGCAACTGTGGGATAGATCACTGGCCTGGAACCTATCTTATTAGCTCTTTCAGCTGGGTGACACAGTGAATAGAGTGCCAGGCCTGGAGTCAGGAAGACCTGAGTTCAAATTTGGTCTCAGACACTTACCTGTTATGTGACAGCAGGCAAGTTACTTCTTTTTGTTTTTCTTTTCTTTCTTTCTTTCTCTTTTTTTTTTTTTTGGTGAGGCAATTGGGGTTAAGTGACTTGCCCAGGGTCACACAGCTAGTAAGTGTTAAGTGTCTAAGGTCGGATTTGAACTCAGGTACTCCTGACTCCAGGGCCGGTGCTCTATCCACTGTGCCACCTAGCTGCCCCCAAGTTACTTCTTGTTGACCTCAATTTGCTCATCTGTAAAATGATCTGGAGAAGGAAATGGCATATTACTCCAGTATCTTTGCCAAGAAAACCTAAACGGGGTCCCAAAGAAAAGGTCAGACATGACTGAACAACAGAGCTATTTCTTTGCCTTATTGTTTCCTTTAAAGAACCTAAAAAGGACCTATTTGTATAAAAGTTTTCCTTAAAATAGTAGAAATGAATCACACAACTACATGTGTTCCTCAGTAGTGCTTGTGCTCAAAACTTTAGGTAAGTGGGGCACAGGTGCTTGTCCCCAAAGCTGTATGGTGGGAGAGCTGGAGAGGGCCCATAGGTGCTATATGTAAAGTGAGGGACTTGGATTAGGTGATTTCTAAATCCTGTCCAGATCTTAATATGGAATCCTTTGGTCACTTTAATCACTTGTCAGTTCATTTACTCATTTGAGAAATATTTATCAAATGCCTTCTATGAACAATGTCCCATGATTCTCTTCATATATATATATATATATATATATATATATATATTTTTGGTGAGGCAATTGGGGTTAAGTGACTTGCCCAGGGTCACACAGCTAGTAGGTGTTAAGTGTCTGAGGCCGGATTTGAACTCAGGTCCTTCTGACTCCAGGGCCGGTGCTCTATCCACTGTGCCACCTAGCTGTCCCCCACAATCTTTAATAACTCCTTATGGCCTAGATACTAACATCCAGATTCCCTAGCCTTGCATTCAATGTTCTCAATATAGGGGGCAGCTAGGTGGTGCAGTGGATAAAGAGCAGTGGCCCTGGATTCAGGAGGACCTGAGTTCAAATCTGGATTCAGACACTTGATACTTAAACTAGTTGTATGACCCTAGACAAGTCACTTAATCCTCATTGCCTTGCAAAACAAAAACAAACAAACAAACAAATAAATAAAATAAAGTGGGCTCCCAGGCAATGTTCTCAGTATTCTGCCCATAATCTACCTTTCCAATCTTATCTCCCATTTCTCCTTTATTTAAATTCTTTTCTAGCCAGACTGGTCTGCCCTGGTATGTCCACATATGGAGTATTGTGTTCAAGCTTGAGGAGGACACTGATAAGCTGGACAGCATCCAGAGGATGGAGAAGAGCCTGGAGACCATCTCCCATGAGAACTAATGAAAGGAACTAGAAATATTTAGTCTGGAGAAGGGAGAGGGGGGATATGATAACTATATGCAAGTATTTCATGTGGAGAAGGGTTAGGTTTAATCTGTTTGATCCCAGAGGGAAGAAACAAGAGCCAGGGAGTGGAAGTTATAAAGAGGAAAATCTAGGCTTGAGGTCAGGGGTGGGGGGAATCTCCTAACAACTAAAGCTGTCCCAAAGAGCCAGAGGCTGCCTCAGGAAGTGGCATGTTCTCTCTGCTGGTGGAAGCCTTTAAGCAAACACTGGATGACTACCAGCTAGGTGGTGCAGTGGATAAAGTCCTAGCCCTGGAGTCAGGAGGATATGAGTTTGAATTTTACTTCAGATACTTATTAGTTTTGTGACCCTGGGCAAGTCACTTAACCCCAATCGCCTTAAAACACCCAGGACCATCTCCAGTCGTCCTCATGTATATCTTGCCACTGGACCCAGATGGCTCTGGAGGAGAGAATGACTTTGCACATCCCTTCCTCACTTAAATCCAATTCAGTGCAAGTCATGACAATACCCTGATGTCACGGCCCTTTTGGAGAATGAAGGACAAGGGGCAGCTGGATGGTGCAGTGGATAGAGCACTGGCCCTGGAATCAGGAGTACCTGAGTTCAAATCCGGCCTCAGACACTTGATACTTACTAGCTATGTGACGCTGGGCAAGTCACTTAACCCCAACTGCCTTTCTAAAAAAAAAAAAAGAGAGAGAGAATGAAGGACAAGCAACAACAACAACAACAACAGAATGCCCACTTGATGTGTATTTATCAGTATCCTCCTAAATGGGGATTCCTTTCAGGTATGGGTTGGATTACAATGCTTGCTGAGGTCTTTGACAATTCTAGAGTCCTGATTTCTTGCTGGTCCTTGAACACACCTTGTGTCTCCTGCCTTGACTATCTTTCTATACAGTTTTCCTTCCCCTTCCTTGTTTTGTCATCTCCCCAAATCCAGCATGTGGTTACGAGCGATGGCCCATCCCTGGGGAGCCTTTTAATACTTTGTGTTCCTTCCCCTAGCTGACCTGTGAGACCCTGCCACACCCTGGCCCAGGTGGCTCCTCATCAGTCCCTGTATCACAGTTTTGCTTGGCACTTCCTCCTCCCTCTGAGACTGATTATGCCCATAGGATTCCAGGTTCCTCTAGGCTCCCAACAGTCTCTGGAAACACTGCCCTGTCCCTATTCCCTTTGCTACTCCAAAAATAGCCCACAACAGGGATAAGTCCCCGGGATTAGGGAGGTGGAACGGAGCTAAAAAAGGAGGGAGGAATGGCCTGCCAGACATGCTTGCCAATTTAGGGCCTCTTTCATTCCCTGGGCTTCCTCCTACACTCCCATATGCCCCCCACTCCTCTTGGGCAAATGTATTCAATGCCCCTTTGTCTGTTCCTCTGTCTCTCCTTCCTGTTGTTTGTCCAGCCTCCATGCCTGGAGCTCCCCCAACAGAAACAAGAAAATGTAACTCCTGGCTATTAGTGCAATGGCTTCTGAGATGATCCCTGTCAATGGAGGGGGGAGGAAAGTGTCCCCAGACACAGTGGAGGACAGGGTGAGGCTTTCCCTAATTCTTTCTTTATTCTTCCTGACTAAATGGACTTCCTTCCCTCAGGTTTTCTTGTCCTTATGTGGGGAAATGTTTTGACTGCTTATTATTCATCCATATTCTGTTAATAAACAGTGTTTATTATTCTGTAGTGTCTTTGTTGTCTTTGGCTACCAGGCCCCAGAAGGCAGAGAACTTGTCTTCCTTCCTCAGACTTGGAGTTCCTCAGGGCACAGCAAGCCTATGAAATGCACTTTGTTTGGGGCCTAGTCCAGTTCATGGCCAGACAGGTACTTGGTAAGAATGTGGTAAGGAGGAGGGGGTGGAGGAAGAAGGGAAATATGATAAATAAATTAGCTACAGAATAGGGATTGGCATCAATTGAGAACATTGTACACAGCATCAGCAGCATTGTGTGATGATCAACTGTGATAGACTTAACTCTTCTCAGCAATACAATGATCCAAGACCTATGGTGGAAAATGCTCTCCACGTACAGCAAAAAGAACAATGCAGTCAGAATGCAGATTGAAGCATCCTATTTTCACTTTTGTTGTTATTTCTTCTTTCTTGTGATTTTTTCACCTTTTGTTCTGATTCTTCTCTTACAACATGACTAATGTGAAAATATGTTTAACATGAATGTAATGTATAACCTATATTAGATTGCTAGCTGGCCTCTGGAGTGGGGAGGGAAGGGAGAGTGGGAGAAAATTTGGAACTCAAAATCTTAGAAAAATGAATGTTGAAAACTGTCTTTACATGTAATTTGGAAAAAAATCTGGTAAAATGAAAAAAAAAACCACACCAAGGAGTAGGGATTGGACCAGTAGTGGTTTTGTTTTTTTGTTGTTGCTGTTGTTTGTTTTTTGATGCTGAGAATTCCCAAAAGAGAAAATTCCCTCTGCCAATTTCTGTGCAACTTTTAAAATCAGAGCAAGGGTTCTGAACTGTTTTTTTTTTTTTTGTGAGGCAATTGGGATTAAGTGACTTGCCCAGGGTCACACAGCTAGTAAGTGTCAAGTGTCTGAGGTCAGATTTGAACTCAGGTCCTCCTGAATCCAGAGCAGGTGCTCTATCCACCTAGCTGCCTCCTGAACTGTTTTTTATGTCATGACCCCTTCAGGCAATTTGGTAAAGTCAATGGACCCCTTCTCATAGTAGTGTTTTTAAATGCCTGAAATAAAACACACAGGGCCACAAAGAAAATCAATTACACTGAAATGTAAGTATAAAAATAAACCCAAACAAGTTACTGGACTCCAGGTTAAGAACTACTGTTTTAGAGAGTTGCCTGTGGAATTGAGAGGCTACATGACTTGTCCAGTGTCTTACAGCCAGAGTGTATAAGAGGCAGGACATGAAGCCTGGTTCTGAGGTTGTCTTTCTATCCACTCTACATAGAGCCATAAGGTAGTCAGAAAATACAGAAAAAGACCTGTGTGGTATAGTGATCATGAGGTGGAAATGTGCTCTCATGGTGAGAAATACCAAGAGCATAACAGAATGGATGACGAGGAACTGGCCGTGTAAGAGGCAATGATGGGTCTGCATTCATGAAACCCTTCTTTATGTTATGAGGGTTATTAAAATTGATTATCTTAAATAAAAAGGAAACTGAGGACAAAATTACCCAAACTATCTATGATTTACTTTGCAAAACTAGCGTTTGTATACCACATCAGGTCACCTGACTTCTCAGAGGTCAGAAACCAGGAGTAATTTACAAACCTGATTTTTGTGACAGAAAAGAGGAATTTAAAAAATCACAGAAAATTATTCAATATAATTCAATTGGACAAGGCAGGTCAACTGACTAGTCAGCTTCTCCCAGGTTTTCTTAATCCTAAACCAGAAGTCTTTGCCTTACAGGTGTTGCCTTTTAAAATCAGAAATCCACATGGAAAGAAAAACTTGTGATCAGTAGTTAGCCATCATCCTCCACCTTCCTTAGAAGAATGTAATTACTCAACTTAGATTCTAGATCAAGAAGAAAAAAGGAGCATGTCCACTAAGATTGGAAAGAGGAGCTTAATCTCTGGTTAACTCTTCTGTAGCTGCCAGAAATGAGGACTTAGCCTCTAGTCAATCCCCCCTTTCTGCCAGAAAGGGCAACCTGGCTTTTAAAAATTATTTATTTTTTATTACTCTAAATTATCTGCTACTAAATGATTAAATGTTCTCAGTCTATCTATTAAATAAATCTATAGGTAATCTAGACTTAAGAGACTATCTGAGTTTGGCTTAGCTATTAGGACTAGATTTTCCTTAAGAAAGAAGCTTAATCTTATAATCGAACTAAAAATAAATCAAAGTTATCAATAATAGTTTATTTCCTTGTCAGGTCATTGTACCCAATTTGGGTCCCCCTTGGTCCAAAAAGGATGTTGAGAACCTGAAGTTATCTAGGGGAGAGGGACAATAATGATGAAAATATAGAAGATTGGGCCTAAGAACTTTTAGACAGTACTTGAAAAACAGAGAGAGCAGCATAGAGGGCACAGAGAGGAGGCAGGGCTTCGGGCTTCCAGGTAAAGAAGGGACCATCATCCTGTAGGTCAAGGCCACAGAGACCTATCAGGGCCTGGGTCACAGTCAATTCCTCTCCTCGGAAGCTCTGGAGGAGCTCACAGTGAAGACGGAATGGTCCCACTTCAGCCCGAATGAAATTCTGGTCCAGGACAGTCTTCATCTGGTGGTTAGAGGGTAGGAGTAGAAAGTGCCCCCCACGTGTCCAACCCTTGACTATCTGCTTTATAGGCTGTAATACATCTGAATCCCAAGCCAGCCCTATTCTCACTCTTCTCCACCCTTCCAGACCTCTGGTGCTGGTTCTTGGGCCTGCTAGGGCCCCTAGAGGTAATGTGGGGTGAAGAGGGGTGATAGCCCAGAAATGGCAGCCATGAAGGCTGAAGCCATGAGATTGACTGCTAACGTGGGTGCCACGGGATCTCACAGTCACTAAGGAAGTGCTGGACCCTGGCCAAAGCAGGCTGCCTCTCTGGGCAGTTGTGAAATGGACCCTCTGATGTCGCAGGCCTCTTCCTGCTCTAAAACTTGTTTCTGTCCTCTGGTCCTTGGACCCTGTCCTCAGTAGGCCTCAGCCCCCAGTCCTCCTTACCAGCTCCAGCTGTTGGGAGAGGATTCTCTTCTCCACAGACATGGCCAACAGTTGTTGTTGCTCTTCACTCAGCTCTGGGGACAGGCAGAGGGCCAGAAGATAAGTGGAGAAGAAGGGTCAGAGAAGGAGGTGGAGGGCAGAGCCTGAGAGAACCACTGAGCCAGTTGTAGATAAGTGGATGGGGTCAGTGGTCTCAGGGTGGGGGCTGGGGCTGTGCTAACCATTGAGACAGGGGGGGGAGGGAAGGCCACACACTCTGTCCCCTCTGCAGGTGGGCTGAGGAGTCTCCTTTCTTTGGGGGACAATGAGGTTGGAGGCTGGGCTGTGGCAATGGGACCCACCCTCAGCTCCAGACTCCCCTACCCCTGGAGGGCTCCTAACAGGTAGAGAAAGCTCCCAGTCAGGACAGGGTTGAGTTTTCCTGAGGCATCCTGCAGCTTGGCCAGGATGGTATCCCCAGGGCCCCCCAGGAATCCTGGGGTCACTGTCTCCTCAAGGTCCAGGGCTCGGTTCATCTGGGAAAGAGCAAACAATTCAAGAAATGTTTATTAAGGGCTTGCTATGTGCCAGGCACTGTGCTAAATAGGGGAGGTATAGAGACAGGCAGAAACAGGGTCCCTGCCCACAAGGATCTCATATTCTTTTTTTTTTTTAAGGGACCTCACAGACCTTTTACTCCAATTCCCTCATTTTACAATGAGGAAATGGTTATTCAAGGAGGATTAAGTGATTTACTCATGGTCACACAGTGTGAGGCAAGATTTGAACTCAAGACCTCCTGAATCCATGTCCAATTTCTAGCCACTATTCTCAAAATATGCATAAACTTCAAAGGAGAGGGAAATAGGCTGTGAAAAGTGGTGCAGAATTCAAAGCAGACATTGTAGATCAGTGGTCAGCAAAGTGAGAGCTATAGACCCCCCAGTAGTCTAATCGATCACCTGGAGGGGGCTATCACTTATCCAAAAGGAGTAATCAACCCATGCATAGGAGGATGTATGGTATCCCACTCTTCTTCTTTTTTTTTTTTTTGGTGAGGCAATTGGGGTTAAGTGACTTGCCCAGGGTCACACAGCTAGTAAGTGTCAAGCATCTGAGGCCGGATTTGAACTCAGGTCCTTCTGACTCCAGGGCCAGTGCTCTATCCACTGCACCACCTAGCTGCCCCCCCCCACTCTTCTTGCAATAGCCAATCACTACACTTGGCTCTAACACAACAACCGTGTCTCCTCCCATTATTCAGTGACAAACACTCTCCCACTCAGCCCCCTCCCAAAGCTGGCCTCCTGTGTCTATGCAAGTACTAGATCTTCATGCTTTTGAATATCAGTCCCTCATAGTGGATCCCAACTTGTGCACCCATAGCGGCTGTGCAAATACCACTGGGAAAACCCCCCACCCCACTGTAACCATACTTGCCCCCCCAAATCAAGGGATCTCATATTCTAATGTAGAGAACCAAGATGCACATAATCATACATGCCCCAAATATAGGGAGGGCAAATGGGAGGTCATGTCAGAGGAGAGGTGCTGGCAGGGGCTGCCCTGGGAAAGGCCTCCTGGAGGAGCTGGAGTTTGAGTGCTGATAGGAGTATGAACTGGGGCACCCCCAGGATGGGAGAGAGGGGCAAGGGCTATGCTGGGGCGAGAATCATGTCTCCCCTTCCACAAGAGGACTCTTCAAAGGAGGGGGGGTGTCTCCCCCTATCACATGGGGAGCTTAGTCTCCTTTCTCTGGATCTGCCTCCTTTGGGGCCCAGCAACAAGGATGGGGGACTCCCCTCACCAGCGCATGCCCCCACTCTGGCATCTGCCCACTTTACCATGTCCTCCAGCTCTTTCAGAGCCTTGGCCTGGCCCATAAGGCCCAGGAGAGCCTCCAGCAGAGCCGCACATTGTTCCAGGGTTAGGCTTTTCTTTTTTTTTTTTTGGTGGGGCAATAGGGGTTAAGTGACTTGCTCAGGGTCACACAGCTAGTAAGTGTCAAGTGTCTGAGGCTGGATTTGAACTCAGGTACTCCTGAATCCAGGGCTGGTGCTTTATCCACTGCGCCACCTAGCTTCCCCCCAGGGTTAGGCTTTTCACAGTGGGCATCTCTGCTTCCACCTCTGCCTGAAGTGCCTGGAATCCCCTGAGCTCTTTGGAGTGAGGCAGGAAGTCTGGGTTGGAAAGACAATGGTTGGGACCAGGACTTTGGAGCCCTGTGTTCCTAAGTTCAGAGATTTCCCCCCTAGCATCCATTCACGCAGCCAGTAGCTTTCCTTACACATCTGGGTGTCCCTCCCTCATGCCTTGGAATCTCTTCATTTTCAGTCCTTTTGCCCCCTGTTAGCTTTCCTACTGCCTCCAGTGTGGTCCTCCCCCTCCTCCGTCTCCCATTCCCCTCTCTCCTCTGCTTTCTTTCCCTTTCCTCTTCCTTTCTCTTTCCTTTTTTCCCTCTCCCTTTCTCTTTCTCTTTCCCTTCCACTCTCTTCCCCTCCTTTCTTCTCTTCCTTTCCATTTCCCTCACCCTTCTCCTGTCTCTCCCTTTCTTCATCTCCATTACCTTCCTTTTTTTTGTGGGGCAATGAGGGTTAAGTGACTTGCCCAGGGTCACACAGCTACTAAGTGTCAAGTGTCTGAGGTCGGATTTGAACTCAGGTCCTCCTGAATCCAGGGCCAGTGCTCTATCCACTGCACCACCTAGCTGCCCTCCATTACCTTCTCCCTCTTTCTCTGTCCCCTCCCCCAGCTCTGCCCCCTCAGTGCTCCAGTTCTAAAGGAACAGTGTGGGTAGCAGTACAGTAGAGCCCCACTTCCTTCTCTTAGATTGGGGCTTCAGGAAGCTCTGGCCCCAGGGGAAAATCTCTGGGAGAAAGCAACTCCAGTATTTTTCCCTTGGCTTTCTAACTCCCTCACTGTCCAATCCTGGTTCCCTAGATGGAGCTTGGTGGTGAAGGGAGGGGACAGTTCAACTCCTTCCCGTCGCTACAGACTGTGGGTCCAGCAATGAGGGCAGAAGCAGGGACACCCCAGGGGAAGCAGACACAGAGAGATAGCAGTGATTAGTAGTGCAGATGCTAATTTCACCTCTGTATCTCTTCCCCTCTTTACCAGGTAGCTTGGGAATAAGGGGGAGCAGCTGAATGATCCTGCACCCCCCCCAGTCCCCCCACCTCATGTATTTATGTGGAATTGATCTCACCGCCTTTCTCCCACCCCCATAATTGGCTCATAGCACCTTCACCTCAGCTTTTCCCCACTTCCAGAGCTTGAGGACCTATGCGAATCCATCCCACCCAAGATTTTCTGTCCTCCTTCTTTTAGCCCAATCAGATATAGGAAAAGAGAAAGGGGAGGAGTCCCTTGGCCACACTCACATTTAGATCGGAGGAACGTTTTCAGCTCATCTTCCAAATCATAGATGTCTGCAGTGGATAGAGAAGGGGAAGGCAGGGGCTATCGCCCATTCCTTGCTGGGTCTAGGAACCCACCAAGGAAGGTGGGGAGACCAGGAGTGCTTAGAGAAGAAAGAGGGGAGCAGAGGACCAGTAAAAATGGCGAGATCAGAAAGTCCAGGAGTAGGGAAAGAAATGTCTCAAGGGAGCTTTGGACTGTAGATTCTCTCTGGGAGACTGGGGAAAAAAGGGCTAAGATAGAAATCCAGGAGAAGAATGGTCTTCTGGGTACTGATCCTTGAAGTGCAATGACCCAATATGGGGGGCAGGTTTGCTCCCCTCTTTCCCCATCCTCCCCTCATTGCAACATACCCCAAACTGTTCCATTAATGAAAAGCTGCTTTAGTCTGAAGGCTAGGATGGAGCCTGGAGAGACATGGATGGTCATATTTTCATTATCAGAACCTGGAGGAGATCCACATGGTGAAGGAGAGAAAGAAAAGGGGTAGGAATCATAATCATGATCATAAATTATATTTGGATAATGCTCTATGGTTATAAAACACATCAGCACACATTGACATTATTAGGGTTTTTATAGTGGAAAGAATGCTGCAATTAGAAGCCTGGATTCAAATCCTGCCTCTGAGTGGTGTTAGGTCACACAGCTAGGAAGTGGAGGAAGTGGTAGAGGGACTGAGGAGACAGGAACTCAGGTTGGGGGGAACACAGGACTGAAGAATAAAGTGGAGTGAAGAGAACCTCTTGTTATTGTTTAGTCAATTAGTCCTATCTGATTCCCACTCTGGGCTACCCCTTCCCTATTCCTCCTGAGCTTCAGACACTTCAGTGAGACAATCCAGACAGTGAGAGATTGCCTTAGGAGCACCTGATTTACCTGAATTGTGTGTGTCTCTGAATTAATTCTACAGGCTGCTAGGTGGTACAGTGAAGAGTGAGGGACTTGAAGTCAGGAAGACCTGAGTTTGAATCATGCCTCAGACCCTCCCTGGCCAAGTCACTGAACCTCTCACCCTCAATTTCCTGAATTGTAAATCAAGGTTAATTCTAGCACCTACCTTCCAGGGTTTATGAGGATCAAACAAGATAACCTGTGTGAAACTATCCTTAAAGTGACATATAGATGCTAGCTCTTGATTATTCACAGGCGTCTAAGTGGTGGGTTTTGCTGAGTGTCTGTATTTAACTTTGTGTGTCCATCAATGTTTGTTTCTGTGTAAGTTTTTGAATTTATGAAAACCTATATATTTGTGGCCTTGTTTGTATGGGGGTATCTCTGTGTCTTTGCAAGCCCGTGCTTTCAGAAAGAGGGTAGGCTGGATCCCATTAGAGAGATCCCTGTGCAAGCTTTTTTTTTTAATTATTTTTTGTGTGCAAGCTTTTATCATTGGCCCCTTAGTCATTCCTTCCCAACCTGGGCCTCACCTTTCCTTTAAGGACTCCAGCTCATCCAAGATGCTGAGCTTCTGAACCTCCAGGCAGTTTTTATTGGTGCCACCAGCAGAGACAGTGATATTCACAGGTATCCCAATGGCTGAAGTGTTCACTCCAGCCTGAATATTCCCCTCAGTGTTCCCTTGAATTATGATCTTTGTGTCTTTTCTTGGTTCTGCTAGACAGAGATACCAGAGTTTATCTGTTACCATGTTCCAAACCCACCTCCTCTAAAAGACTACTTGTATTTCCTTCCAGTAGTCAATATCCCTCTCCCTCTCCTTTAAAGCAAGAATGAATTGGGGAGTGGGGTATTCTCCAGACCTACATGAGGATTTAAGTGTAGTGTTTGAATGCATTTTAAATGTTGGAAGACAATGGGAATTTTCCAAGGACATGGTGATTGTCACATGTTATAGTGTTGTAGAAAGGGCACGGGATTTGGAGTGAGAAGACATTGGTTTGAATCCTTATTACCTTTGTGACTATCAATAAATCACATTCCTTCTCTTGGCCTCATTTCCTCCTTCTGTAAAATATATATATTTTAATTCAGAAGACTAATGGTGAAGTACGTTATATTCCTCTTGGCAGAAAGGTGGTGGACTAGAGGGAGGGCGTACATTTTTAGATGTGGCCAAAGTGTTGACTTATTTTGATTGTCACAAGACAGTGTTCCATGGGTGGGTGGAATGGGAGCAGAAGAGAATTGGTGGAAATTGACAATGATATTTTTAAATGATCAGAGCATCTAGGAATCATTTAAAAATTAAATGAAAGGATTGGAGAAAATAGTTTCTAAGGGCCTTTTCAGCCCTAACTCTAAGGAAACTCCCCAAGAGTGGAAAGATTATAAAAGGGATAAATTTGCTGAATCCTAGTGGCTTAATGATTCCAGGGGATAGAGTTATAAAAAAGTCAAAGATTTTTCTTAGGAAAAGGTGTTACATACGGCTAGAGGGGACAAAGTGACCACAATAAAGAATCTATGATTCGTTACTATAAGGGGTGGCTCTTAGGGAGGGAGGTAGGAGGGGAGAGATACAGGGAAAAACTCAGATATATGGAAAGAAAAGATACCAATAAATATCTGTCTAACAAAAAAAACTATAATGTGGTTTGCACAGTGTACTTGCTCAATAAATGTTAATTGAATTCAGTTAAATTTTCTCATCCAAAATGCAGGAGTTAGGGATGCAATCAGTTACTCAACAAGTTATTAAGTGTTTACTGTGACCAGGTACTGTGCACCCTATTAGCAGAGTTTATACCCAAAGGCAAAGAGGCCAAGAGAAAAAAAAAATCCAGAGTAGGTCAAACTTGAGGCTAGGCAATTTGAATAGCCCATTATCAGGGCACAGAAGGGATAACAGGAGAGCACTATTCCTAAGGCCAATGCAAAGGTATTAGCCATCAAACTGATAGGAGTTGGATATGAGATCCAAATAAGAATGGACCCCGATCCTCCAGAAAGCATAATGGGTATATCTCAGCCTTTCACTGAAGGATGGAAGCAAACTTGATCAGTCAGAAGCCTGATAACCCCAAAAGGTCGTGACCTAGAGTGGGGGTTCTTGATCTTTTTAGTGTTGTGAACCTCTTGGGCAATCTGGTGAAGCCTATGGACCTGTCCTCAGTAGAATGTTTTTGAAGGAATGAAATAAAATATATTGGATTACAAAGGAAAACAATTATATTGAATATTTGTAAAAATGTTTTTGTTTTTTAAAATAAGGTCAGAGACCCTTGGTTAAGATTATCAGATCTAGAGGAAGGGTTTCTGAACATGGACAAGGACCATGTGATAGCTACCATTTTGTGATTTAGTCCTGTGCCCATCTACTGAGTGACATGAGTTTGTATCTGAAGTTTACCTCAACTGTACAGTGAAATAAATATATACTGGCTAACTGGAAATCTTGGAGAGCTCACAATCTTCTCCATTAAGCCTCCCCTTTGTCCCAATTTCCCTCTTTGGGTTGATGGCATCACCATTCTTGCCCATACTTAGACTCATAACTCTTCTTTCTTTGTCACCCTTCATATCTACTCAGTTGCCAAAAGCTATTAGTACTTTCTTTCCCCTTTCATTTTTCCTCTTCTCTCTCCTTTTTCCCCTCCCCTCCCTCTTTCCCCTCCTCTTTTTCTTCTCTTCTCTTCTTCTTCCTTCCTTTTTTTCTTCCTTCCCCCTCCTTTCTCCTCCCTCCCTCTTTTTCCCTTTCTCCTTCTTCCCCTCTCCTTTTTCTGACTCCCTTTTTCTTCCCTCCCTCTTACAATTTCTTCCCTTTTCTTTTTTGCCCCCTTTCCTTCCTTTGTTCTCTCCCTCCTCTTTGGGGTCTTCTCAAGACTTCTGAACTATGATATATCTTTTTTTTTTTTTTTGCAGGGCAATGAGGGTTAAGTGACTTGCCCAGGGTCACACAGCTAGTGTCAAGTGTCTGAGGCTGGATTTGAACTCAGGTACTCCTGAATCCAAGGCCAGTGCTTTATCCACTTCGCCACCTAGCTGCCCCTCTTCTAAACTATTATAATAGCTTCCTTACCCATATCTCTGCCTCGAGCTTCTTCCCTTTTTAGGAATAGTTGTGATCATGAGATTTATCTAAAAAAACTTTGACTCCCTATTGCTTATGGGAATATACACTCACATACATACATACATACATATACATCTCTGTCTTTCTGTCTCTGTCTCTCTCATTTTCTCTGTCTCTATCTCTCTCTGTCTCTGTCTTTCTCTGTCTCTGTCTGTCTGTCTCCAAAGCATGGTACAATGGAATGAACAGTGGTCCTGCAGTCAGAAGACCTTGATTCATAGCTTGTTTCTGACACTATATGACCTTAGGCAAGTCACTTAACCTCATCAGGCCTCATTTGCCCCGTCTGTAAAGTTAGGGAGTTGGATCAGATGACCACTGAGGTCTTTTCCAATCTCTGTGAATCTCTGACTGGCTTTTAAGGCCTTTCACAATCTAGTTATATCCTTCTAGCCTCATTCCATATTATTCCCCTTCGAATACTCCATTTTCTTTTTCTTTCTTTCTTTTTTTTTTGGTGAGGCAATTGGAGTTAAGTGACTTGCCCAGGGTCACATAGCTAGTAAGTGTCAAGTATCTGAGGCCAGATTTGAACTCAGGTCCTCCTGAATCCAGGGCCGGTGCTCTATCCACTGCGCCACCTAGCTGCCCCGAATACTCCATTTTCTAAACTCTACTTCTAGCTGGTCCCAGATATTACCCTACCATATCCCACCTCCATGCATTTCCTCAGGTCAGACTGCATATCTAGAACACACTTCATCCTTATCTCTACCTGTTGAGGTCTCAGTTCAGGTGCTACTTTTCTCATGAAGCCTTTAAGGATCCCTCTCAGCCAAAAACTGAAAATGTTCTTTCTTCTTCCTCAAATTTCCCTGCAGTACCTTGTCTGAACTTTTCATTTACTTCAGTCACACTCTACCGCGTGTTAGGATTATGTGTTTACTTGTATTCTGTCTCTGCCTCCCCCTCCTCTGCACTCAGGGCATTTTCTATGCTTGTCCCTCTAGAGACAACCTAGAAAGCTCTCCCTGCTCCACTCTGACTACTGACCTCCCTGGTTTTCTTTAATCCCTTCAAGATAAAGAGGAGAAGCCAGGCAAAGGGGTGCCCTTCAACTATTGTGTTTTTTAATCCTCCCTTTGGGGATGAGTATGAGGAGATTGGTGGTATTTGTGTACCTCTGCTTCAGTATCCCTGTGGCTACCCCATTCTGCCCACTGCTGGCTTTGGGCAGGAATAAGGTGAGGTTGTGATGACAAGATGTGGGTGGTCAGGGTCAGAATATGTTATATCCTTGAGAACACACTTTCTTGGCCACTCTCCAGCCCTAAGCGGCTAAGTGGCATAGCGGATAGACATCTGGCTGGAGTCAGGAAGATCTGAGTTCAAAAACTGCCTCTGACATCTATGAGCCATGTGATCCTGGGCAAGTCACTTAACCTCTGCCTACTTCAGTTTCCTCATCTGTAAAAAGGAGTTAATACTAGCATTTACCTCCCAGAGTTGTTGTGAAGATCAAATGAGATAATATTTATAAAGGCTTAGCGCAGTACCTGACACATAGTAGGTGATTAGTAGATACTGGTATTCTTCCTTCCTTCCTCCCTCCCTCCCTCCTCCTTCTTTTCTCCCTCTTTCTCTTCCTTTTCCTTCCCTCCCTCCTTCCATTCTCTCTCTTCTTTCCTTTCTTCCTTAAGGAGGCAGTTGTGTCAGTGGTCTCTAAGACTCTGGTAGTCAGAGGTCAGGGGCCCTGATACCAACAGAAAGTTTCTGTGTGACAGAAAGATAACTGTGGGTGGTGGCAGTCAAAGAAGGAACCAATGATCTCCTAGGAGTGAGAACTTCCTAGGCTGCCTCTACTTAATTTTGTCCCATTCCACTGAAGTTGTTCCTTCCTTTTCTCTGCCGCTTCTTGCTACTAACACACTTAGTGTGCACTTGATTTATCTTCACTTCTATATATGATAATATTCCAAGTCAATGCCTTGGATCTATACCTTGGTCCTTCTTTGTATGCCCTTTTTAGTGTCTATGGGAATCTGACTGCCTCCCCACCCCAACCTCTTTGAGATCCTGTGTGCCACTGGGTGAGTGTCTATGGTGGAGCCTCTACCCCCTCTCCCTGCCTCAATCTCTTCCCCTTCTCACCCCTCCACCCCTTTATCTGGAAGGTAGCCATCCAACTGCATGCTGTATTTGACAAGGCATCAACAACCAATCCCAGTTGTCTCCCTGACTGTGACTTCAGAAATAGGTGACCAATCAGATGTGCTGAATGAGACCCTTCTTCCTTAAACAAAACCAAAAAAAACTTAGCCCTTCTCTCCCTGGGTTGCTGAGTTGCCCTGGTGTGTGAAGGATGGAAACCATATGTTACCATATTGAAAGCAATAGTGAGGAGAGCTTGGACTGACTTGGGCATGCCAAGGCCAGAGGGATCATCTCGCAGCATCATCAGTCCCCTGCTTCCTCCTGCCATGGTCTCATGAGAAAAGGACTGGTGGCCAGATGAGGTCCTTCTAGTGACTGAGACCCAGTAGCTTCCTTTGCCCATCCCTCCTCTTCCCTTGCTCATGACCTCAGGTTAGGTCATGGGTCCTCGTGTCAGGTAAAATGCCTGGGATCAGACTGGTGATTTCACTGGCTCAGTGAAAGGTCCTTTTGAGAAAATACCTTGAGCCAGGGGTAGGTCAGCAGCTTCTCTGTAGCTCAGAGATCCAGCCTGGAGCATGGAGAGATTGTGCCTTGCCTTGGGTCACACAGCTGGTATGTGCCAGAGGTGGGATTCAAGCCCAGGTCTTCCTGACTCTCAAGCCAGCTCTCTATCCACCGAGCCATACTGCATCTTTGTGACTTAAAATATGCCTTCCATAAAAACCTATTGTTTTTAGAATCACTGGCCAGTGTGCCTCTTTTAAGGATGCCTGTTGGTCCCAAAGCAGCTGCAGTGAGCTGGTACAGTGCCTTCCCTGCCCTGTTATCAGGGCGTTGGCCCAAAGGATGGCACTCAGGGCCAAGAGGGGGCAATTGAATAACCTAGTTGATGGTTTCTTCTGCTTTCGCATCCCTTTACATGGTTGCAATGGCTTGAGGACAGCCTATATAGCTAGCATGTCTCTAGGATCCTGTGCATGAGTGCTGTGTTCCTGATCACGGAAGGGATGTGTGTGTGTGTGTGTGTGTGTGTGTGTGTGTGTGTGTGTGTGCACGTGGAGGGAAGTTGTTATCAGGCATGACAATACCTGGTATCTTAGTTCCGGCCTCCAGCACATCTCTGAGAGAGAGGTCCGTCTTGACATATTGGGCTCCCCAGAAGAGTGTACCCTTCCTCTTCCTCTGTACCAGGCAGAAGGGCCTGAAGTGTGAAACATCAATGATGCTGCTCAGGGCAATCAGGTCCCCAGTTAGATCCAGTTGCCGAACCAAGGCCTGGGTGGTGGCTCGAAACACGGGAGCCATGCTTCCTAAGACCTGGCAGGGAATGTTGGAGGATGGAATGAAGCAAGAACGGTTTATCTCAGTCTTTACTTGGCCACCCCCACTCTCCTCAGCCCTGACCTGGATTCTTTCCCCTGGCCCTTGTGGGAGACTCTCCCTAAAACTGGATGGGTACACCCTGGATGGCAGAGCACTTGGCACTTCCCTTTCACTCCTGGAGACTATCCAAGACCTTGACCCATTGTTGGCCCCTTCTTTCCAGAGAAGGCCGAATTCTCCCACATCCTCTGACCCTATCTTCACTGCCCCACTTTGGGGGAGTTCCCACTTACCCCTGCCCTTGGTGGGCATAGAGCCGACAGCTTTGTCTGGCTTCTCTGACTTAGCTGACTTAGCCGACTCCCACCTCCCCAGCCCCTGCACCCCACAGATCTTAACTCAGGGACCTGAGGAGAGAGAAGCAAAGAGAACCAATGTCTCTCAATATATATTTCCCCAAATCCCATCTCTTTATTGGACTTTGCTCTTCTCCCCATCCCCTGTGTCTTCCATGAACTTTGAGGAAAAAGGGAACCAGGGAAAGTACAGGCCAATGTGGATAAGGACAATGTTGCTCCTCCTCCCCCAAAGTATATGTCAGAGATTGGTTTCCTTAGACCCAAGGAGCCCTCAGGGTGAACTCCTCTCTTACTGGATCCCTTGTCTTTTTTTCCAACTCACCTTTGGGGGATGAGAGGTGCCCAAATGGATTCACAGGAGGACTTCAGGCTGGAGGGGAGCCTTTTCTCTTTAGGTTCTATGATCATACTGAGAGACTGTGGATGCCTCTAAGGTAGGATAGTCTCATCAAATGGGGCTCCTGGTGTCTGCGTTAATGGAATTATAGGTGTGCCCCACCTGTTACCACCCATATATTCCTACACAGTCCATTTCCCAGAAGTCAGCACAACTTGTCCCAGCCTGCCCCTAGGGGGTGGGGGCGGGGAGGGCACTGGAAGAAGCAGTGGCGAATCTGACAGTGTGCCCATGGTTGGGGATATGGGGGGAAGTATGGCACCCATGAAGTATGGCTCCTCCTGAGAAGCCTATTAGGGACAAAATAACCGGTCATAGGGACTGTCAATATGTGAACCAAGAGAATGCCAGGTGCCTGGTATTTCTGAGTGGTTGGATTAGTCTATTGTGGGGAATGGGTCATTCTATGTCTATCATTTCCTAGGGAAAGAGACGGGGAGTCAGAAAGTTACAATCCCTTCTTGGATGGACAGGTAAATCTGGAAGACATCGGGAGACCTCCAGAGCGATGAATACAGAGTCCATTCACCCAAAAGATTGGATACGGGGGCAGCGAGGTGGCGCAGTGGATAAAGCACTGGCCCTGGATTCAGGAGCACTGAGTTCAAATCCGGCCTCAGACACTTACTAGCTGTGTGTCCCTGGGCAAGTCACTTAACCCCCATAGCCCCCCCCCACACACACACAAATGGGGCAGCGAGGAGGCGCAGTGGATAGAGCACCGGCCCTGGAGTCAGGAGTACCTGAGTTCAAATCCGGCCTCAGACACATAACACTTACTAGCTGTGTGACCCTGGGCAAGTCACTTAACCCTAATTGCCTCACTAAAAAAAAAAAAAGTGATTAAAAAAAAAGATTGGATACAATTTTTTTTTGGAAGGTGGGATGGTGGGAGGTTCCAGAGGCAAAAAGGAGAAGTGTGGGAGGAGGCATCAGAAAAGACAGGGCAGGAGAAGAAAGGGATCAGGTATGGGTGAGAGTGGATAGAAATGAAGTGATAGGGGAAGAACCAGATTTTCATCTCTTATGAACTCCCACTCCTTGACTCTGCCCATTGGCCTGTGGGGGTGGGGATGCTGAGAAGATGGTCCTTATCTCTAGTTCCCATCACTGGCACCCACAAGCCACCCAGAGACAGTCCCCTCTCTCCCAGGTACAGTTTCAGGGTGGTCCTCTGTAGGTGAGAGTAAATGGCATTTTGAGCTGTCCCCAAGATGCTGTAAGGGTCATCTCACCTCAATGGCAGCCAGCTCTACCCTGGAATTTCTACCAAACTCTAAGCAGATTTATGTTCAGGGACCAATTCCCCCCACCTTCTTCAACTCCCCTGGGGAGAAGATAAGGAATGTTGGTCTTTCCTTTGATCCTATCTTTTCTCCAGGACTAGGGAGACTGGATGGATCCAGGTTGCTGAGAGGATGATGTGAGGGGGTAGAAAGAAGAAACATAGTGCTAATTGCCAATCTCATCCTACTGACCAATATCTGGACTTACCTTCTCATTTCTCATCCCCCCAGATTCCCCAGTATATCATCATTAATTCACAGCTCAGTTCAGGTTTCTTGTGTCCCTGCTCAATAGACTCTGGTAGCAGCAGGTAGAGGATAGGAGGGAAGGAGGACACAGGGCCCAAATCCAGCATAGAGGCACCTGAGTGGAGGTGAGGTTACTAGGGGAATTATAAGCCAAGCCTACCTGCTCTATCCACCACAGCAAGGAACTATGGGAAAGGTATTTGAGAAACTACAAACTGTCCCTTCATTGAATGTTTCTAATACACTAGGGATGGGGGTAAAGCAGGCTTCTCAAACCACATTCTCTCATCTTCCCCCCTCTCCACGCCCCACCCCGGTCTATTGCATGAAGAGATCTCTTGTTCAACAAGGAGGTAGCACTGGTGGGGGTAGGGTGGGGAGTGGTCTTATGTAGAAGAGTCAAGACGGAGAGCTGGGGATTCTGCCCGGGGAGGGGACAGGGTTAGAAGTAGGGCTGGCTGGGGGAAGGACAAAGGTTGAACTAAGGAAGGGAGAACGTTGGGACAGGGGATTGGGGCAGGGGAGATGAAGGTTTAGCTGACTGTGAGAGGAGAAAGGATGAGGCAGAGCTGTCCAAAGGGGGGGCCAGAGAAGAGGTTTAGGTGATAGAGGTGTGAGAGAAGTGGATGGAGCACCAACATTAGGGAGACAAGAGGTCTGAGGTGGAGATGGGATAAGGTGAGGGTCAGAGGAGCATAGGTGGGAAGAAGGTGTCCAGGATCCAAGAATCAGATAACAGTGCTGAGCAAGGATGAATCCTCAGAGGGGGCTGGCAGGGGAGCAGGCAGTTTGGGGGGACACCGGGCTTCTTCTTGATTCCTGTGCACATAGTAAACCAGGCATGCCATGACTAGTGCCAGCCAGCCTCCCATGGGGACCAGCAGGGCAGCATCTGTGGCTCTGCAGGCCCCACCTCTTCCAGTGCCACACATTTCTGCCTCCTCTATCAGTGACAGAAACTCCCGGCCCACCAGCTCTGGCCGGGCACTTGGGCCACAGACAATGCCTGCCCCGGTACCTGGTGCCAACCTCACCCATCTCAGCACCTCCTGAAGGGCACAGTCACAGTGCCATGGATTGGCAGATAGGTTCACTTGGATCTGTAATTCCCTAAAGGCCTCAGCGGGCACAGATGTCAGTTGGTTGGCAGAGAGATCCAGGTATCTCAGGGTGTTCCCCAGACCCTGGAAGGCAGCATCTGAGAGGCGGACGAGGACATTGTGTGACAGGTCTAGCTCAGCCAGGGCGGGAAGATGCTGGAAGGCACCAGAGTTTACAGGTGTCATTTGGGATGCCCAGGGGCACAGCAACCAGGCCAGCCTGGCTGCAACGAAATGTATGCTCACCAGCTTCCTCTGCCACATAGCAGCCCCGGGGAGGTGACCGGGCGCTGGGCATAGTGCCCCCCATGTCCAGCACCACCAACAGGAGGAGGGGAATTTGAATGGTTGGCAGGATCATGACCGCAGATTGGCATAGTTCTCAGGCTAGGTAGGACCTGCAGAAGGTAATTGCCACCCCCTCAGAAAAAAAGAATAAAAAATACTTACATTGATCTATTCGGGGGGTATCCTGGAAGGAATTCTAGTCCTTACTTTGGTGGTTTGTCTTAGTCTGTGCTGGGTGGTCTCTTTAAATTCTATCTAGTGGGGTCCCTAGTAGATCCAGGGGGCCTTCTGTGGGAGCTTTGTCTATGGTTCCTTCGTTGGGTGACTAGGAGTCTGGGGGATCCTAAATCTCTGCCCTTCACTATGTCTCCATCCCCTCATTTGGGACATTGTTTTCTACCTCCTCTTCCCGCTCCCCCCCACCCCCCCACTCTGCACCTACCTGTGGGGCTGACAGGCTGGCCAGAGGTAGTCAGGTAGATCTCTGTGGTGCTGGGAATTCAGCTGACGCTAAAGAAAAAGGAGTGTGAGGGATGAGGAAAAAGTGAAATGATAGTAAAACCCAGAAGAGTTGGGGAGACTTGGGCCTGCTCCATTCTGTCCCCTGCCCCCATCCTTTATCCTCTCTCACCTCTCTTTTCACTAACCTTACTTACCTAGAATAACCCCTCCCCCTCCCTCAGGACCTACCCCACTCCTTTCTTTTCCCCTTTCCTTCTCAGTTTTTCCCTCTAGAAGCTTCTCACCCCAGCCAGCACCAGGACTTGCTTCTCTGCAGCATCTACTTCTTTTGGAAAGAGCTGTCTCCCTTCAGCTCATCATGGGAAACCCCAGTTTTATCTTCCAGGAACCAAGCAGAAGTAATTAGAATAGGGAGGAGGGTGCTGGGGCACTATTGGGTTTCTCCCCCTTCCCCCATGTGACTCTAAAGCCAGAGTCCCAGGTGTTGGTTACCTGAGCAGAGCCAGAGCAGTGCAGGGTGAAGTTAGGGTGTCCAGACCCCTGAATCCATCCTTGACCTTGGGAAGTATTAGGCCAATCCTGTCTGTATGGTCACCAGGGCTGGTTCTCTGTGGCCCCAATTTGGGGCTCTTACTACTCAAGGAAAGGCCACAGAGCCAGCTTTCTTTCATAGGGTCATAGCTGTCCTGTGGGCCTCACAGGTCATGTAGTCCAGACTCATTTTATAATTGAGGGATCTAAGTAATCTAGGGAGCTTGGCACTTGCCCAGGGTCAGTAACTGTCAATGGTGATTTGAACCCAGGTCCTCTGACAGCACCATCAATGTTCTTTCCACTGTGGCAAGCTGCCTGCCTCCTTTTGTTTTGGTTTGGGTCTCCTGATGTGGCAACTGATATCATCTTCTCTCAAGGCTCTTATTCCTGGCATGGCCTCCTCACCCATGCTGCCCTCCATGGTGACGTTCCCCCAAAAGCAAATCAAAAGCTAATCGCACCCTCTGACTTCCTGACACTTCCCAGACTTGAGGCAGACAGACTCACCAGCAGACCATTGCAATAATCTATGTGTGAGGTGATGAGGGTTTGTACCAAGATGGTGGCAATATCAGAGGAAAGAAGGGGGCATATTTAAGAGATGTTGCAAAGGTAAAATCAACAGGCCTTGGCAACAGCTTTGATATGGGATGTGTGTGTGTGAGAGACAGTGAAGAGTCCAGGATGACTCCCTGGTTATGAGCCTGAGTGACTAAGGGGACGGTGTTGCCCTCTACAGTCATAGGGAAGGTAGGAAGAGAAGTGAGGGTTAGGGGCAAAGATACTCTCAAATGTTGGCTTATTTAAATCTCTGCCAGTGTGCGTTGAGCATAACAATCACTAAAAGTTACTGATTTCTGTTTTAAACTCTTCTGCCAATTTAATTTGGTAAGAAAATTTTATATTCAGCAGTCATCTATGTATCCCATACCTGACTGACATTGTATATTATGTGTCCTTGGTGAGACCCTAGACCTGAGCCCAAACCAAGATCATAAGCAATTTTCCCTTGGGATACCAGAGTCGGAGATGAAATGAGCTAAATAGTGTGAGAAAAGGGAGCCCAAACTATGTTAGGGGCCAGATTCCCTCAGGACTGAACTTGGTCTGGACTAAATGTATGTGTCCAAAGCTTCCCTTAGGATAGAGAAAAAGAATATAGTACCCCAGTCCCTTGGGCCAAGCGGTGATGTTAATTACTAGACATGAAAAATAAGGAATCAAATAATATAAAAAATCTGGAATGTAGTATCTTAGATTTAGAACTGGAAGAGACCTTACAGGTCATCTAGTCTAATTCCCTCATTTTATAAATAAGGAAACCGAGGCTGAGTGAGGTTAAGTAACTTGTTCAAGTTGACACAGATAAGTAGCAAAGCCAGGATTTTAACCCTTCAATACCATCCATCTTTCAACTATCTCACATGGCCTTTATCATACCATATACTTTTTCCCCTTTTTTTCATTTTTTCTTTTCTTTCTTTCTTTTTTTTTTTTTTTTTTGAGACTTGGAGTTTTCCTGTCTTGCCCAGACTGGAAGTATAGATAACAGCCAGTGGGAAGGGCACCTGAGCTTTGACTCTTTCTTTCCAATCTAGGCCAAATTTACCATTCCTCAGGCAACCTGGTGCCCCACCCCTTTCCCCAGTCCTGGAGGAATCCCATTCATTATTGTTCCTGGACTTAGTGGAGGCATCCAACTGAACTATTGTACTATGCCTCAGAATTCCCAAATTCAAGTGATCCACCAGCCTCAGCTTCCCCAGTAGCAGCAAGTATAAATTTGTGCGACTGTACCTAGCTATATGCTTTCTTCTTTAAAAGAAAAAAATGTATTTTTATTGATGTCTTTTGTTTTTACACTCACTTTCATTTCCAACCATATCCCCTTCTTTCTCTTACACAGACCTTGTCACAAAGATTTTTCTTTAAAAAAAGAAAGATTAAAAAAAAATGCATTTCAGCAAACCCAATCAACACCTTCATCATGTCTAGAAGCATGTGCATTATTTCAGACTCACAATCCTTGACCTTTGAAAAGAGAGTAGGGGGACAGCTAGGTGGCACAGTGGATAGAGCACTGGCCCTGGATTCAGGAGGACTTGAGTTCAAATCCAGCCTCAGACACTTGACACTTACTAGCATGTGACCCTGGGCAAGTCACTTAATCCCAATTACCTCACCCCCCCCCCAAAAAAAAAGAAAAGAAAAGAGAGTAAGGAGGTTCATTTGCTCGGAAGAGGGGAAATAAAATCACTGCCCTGGGTAGTAGGGGGAGGAGGGACATTCAGCAACACAGTTTCTGTTCCAACATAAGTACTTAATTGGCTCACTCAGTCTCATTCTCAGAATCTTGGCTTTGATCCTTAGGGCAACAATCTCTCTCTCTCTCTCTTTTTTTTTTTTTGGTGGGGCAATGAAGGTTAAGTGACTTTCCCAGGGTCATACAGCTAGTAAGTGTCAAGTGTCTAAGGCCAGATTTGAACTCAGGTCCTCCTGAATCCAGGGCCACCTAGCTGCCCCTACAATGCTCTTTAAGAGCAGCTTCTCCACCTCTGTTTCTCCAGCTCTTGGACCAGTAACATCTCTTGGCTGGGTGTATGTATTACACTGCAATGTGTAATACAGAAAGAAAAGGAACCTTTCCCTTAGAACAGGCAGCAATATCTCCAGGTCTGTTCTATTCTCTTAGGGCCTTATTTCCAAGTCCTACCATCTCCCATTCAGGAAGATAGAAGAGCAAGGTCCTCCTACAAAGCTGGTGCCCCTTAGGTCTTGCTTTCTTTTCAACAGCTCTTGGTGGTTCAAGACAGAATCTTCTGGTAACTACTGGTATATTTCCCAAATCTTCATCTCTGTAGGTTAGGCCATTTTTTGGTCTCTGGCCATTTGTCTGATAATCACCAAACAGCTCTGGGGTTCAGACTCTCCAGTGGCTTCATGCAAATGAGTGAATGGAGGAAAGTGACAAAAACAGTTTATGATTTGGGGCAAGTTCATAATCTCTGCTGGCTTCTCAACTGTTCCCTGCCCCACCTTTCATCCACAAACGAATTACTCAAAGACCCATATTCTTTTTTTTTTTTTTTTTTTGGTGAGGCAATTGGAGTTAAGTGACTTGCCTAAGGTTACACAGCTAGTTAAGTGTCATGTATCTGAGGCTGGATTTGAACTCAGGTCCTCCTGAATCCAGAGCCAGTGCTCTATCCACTGCACCACCCAGCTGCCTCAAGACCCATATTCTTTACAAGGTACAAATGAGTTTACTCAAAGTTTTATAGCCTTTATAAGGTGCAAAATGATCCACTCAAATCTGAAAGGCTTATTCTGTACCTTTTAGTCTGAATTTGTAGTGCTTCCTTTGCAGTCTGAATGGGACACACCCTTTCATACGCTTAGATATATCTCACAAATAATTATTTAAAAAAAGATTCAGTAAGTACCACTGGATTGGTGTATACCAAGTAACATTATAGACAATATAAGTGATTTTTTGGGAGGTAGGGTTGGGCAATGAGAGTTAAGTGACTTGCCCAGGGTCACACAGCTAGTAAGTGTCAAGTGTCTGAAGCCGGATTTGAACTCAGGTCCTCCAGAATCCAGGGCCAGTGCTTTATCCACTGTGCCACCTAGCTGCCCCCAGTGATTATGTTTTAAGGGAGAGGAAATGACTGGTTACTGATGTGAAGTTGTTTTGGAATCAATTGTCCCTGTAGAGGCAGACCATTGACTTGTTTGAACAAAGGTCAAAATCAAAATCAGTCCAAGAAAAATAACTAAAAGTGGGAAGATGTGGCCTGAAATTGAGGCAACTCCAAAACGATCTCTTTAAACAAGCTGCTGATGCCAAAAGGGAGGAAATGGATAAATGTATTTTGGTACCGTTTCCTAAATCATGTAGCACAGTGTCTGGCACATAGTAGGTGTCACGTAAATGCTTAGCATTGGGGCAGCTAGGTGGCGCAGTGCATAAAGCACCGGCCCTGGATTCAGGAGGACCTGAGTTCAAATCCGACCTCAGACACTTGACACTTACTAGATGTGTGACCTTGGGCAAGTCACTTAACCCTCATTGCCCTGCAAAACAAAAACAAAACCAAAAAGAATTGTAGCATCGCCTATTACGGCTCTCCTAGGGTCTACGGTTAGATCAAAAGGTGGGAGTTAGGAAAGACATCTCCCCATTGACCCTGATCCAAGCTCTAACACACAAACTTAGAAGGGTGAGTTTGTGGCCTCTCCTCAGGATTTGGATGAAGGCAGCTCTGACTCCTCCCATTTCTGGCAGTAGTAAAGTGGTTGAGGGTAGAACACTCATAGAAACACAGAATATTACACTAGAAGGGGCCTTAGAAATCCATCTAGTGAAGGGGTTCTTTAGTCATTCAAGAAGCATTTATTAAGTGCCTATTGTGTGCCAGGCACTGTGCTTAGGACTGGGGGTACAAAACCCCACAAAAGACAATTATCGCTCTATAACTATGTACAAACAAGCTACATACAAGGTAAATTGGACATAAGCAACAAAAGGAAAACATTAGCATTTAAGAGGGTTTGGGAAAGCCTTCTTGTAGAAGATGGGATTTAAATGGGCCTTAAAGGAACCAGGGAGGCCAGAAGGTAGAGATGAGGAGGGTAAGAATTCCAAGCATGGGGGACAACCACTGAAAATATCTAGAGCTGGGAGGTCTTGTGTATGGAATAACCAGGTCAGGGTCACTGGATTGCAGAGTATATGGGGGTGAGTAAGGTGATGGGAATGCTAGGAGGGGACTAGGTTATAAAGAGCTTTGAACACCAAACATATGATTTTATATTTCATCCTGGAAGCGATAATAAGCCAAGGGAGTTGTGCTTTAGGAAGGTCACTCTGAAAGCTGAGTGAAGGATGAAGTGGAGGAGAGAGAGACTTGTGGCGAGGAAATCAAAGAGCAGGCTATTGTAGTAGTCCAGGCATGAGGTGAGGTGATGAGTTCATGTACCAGGATGGTGGCAGTGTCAGAGGAGAGAAGTAAGCTTATATAAGAGATGTCATGAAGGTATAATTGACAGGATTGGCAACTGATTGGATATGGGGGTGGCTGTGAGAGACTTAAGAAGTTGAGGATGACACCTAGGTTGTGAGCCTGGGTAACTAAGAGGATGGTGGTACCTTCCACAGAAATAGGGAAATTAGGAAGAGGGGAAGGTTTGTGTGAGTATGAGTGTGTGTGTCTGTATGTGTGCAATGCCTTTGGTTTTGGACATGTTGAATTTAAGATTTCTATTGTACATACAGTTTGAGATTTCAACAGGCAGTTGGGGCAGCTAGGTGAAGTAGTGGATAAAGCACCGGCCCTGGAATCAGGAGGACTTGAATTCAAATCTGGCCTTAGACACTTGACACTAGCTGTGTGACCCTGGGTAAGTCACTTAACCCCAATTGCCTCACCAAAACAAAAAAACAATATAAAAAATAAACAGGCAATTGGAGATGTGAGACTAGAAGTCAGCAGAGAGATTAGGGCTGGATAAGTAGATTTGAGAATCACCAAGCATAGGCATAATAACTGAATCCCTGGGAAATGGAGGGATCACCAAGTGAAATAGCATGGGAGAAGAGGGGTCAGGATAGAGCCCACTGGGACACTCAAAGTTAGTGGGTGTGATTTGGGTGAAGATCCAGCAAAGAAGACTGAGAAGAAGCAGTCAGATAGGAGAACCAAGAGATAGTAGTGTCACAAAAACATGGAGAGAAGAAGATAACTGATAATGTCAAAGGTCATTGGATTTGTCAGTTAAGAGACGGTTAATAACTTTGAGGAAAACAGTTTTAGTTGAATGATAAGGTGGAAGCCAGAGTCTGAGGAGAGAAAAATGAGAGGAAAGGAAGTAGAGGACCCTTCTCACAGTAAATATTTGCTTTAAAAATGTTTATTTTAGGGGGTGCAGTGGATAAAGCACTGGCCTGGATTCAGGAGGACCTGAGTTCAAATCCAACATCAGATACTTGACACTTACTAGCTGTGTGACCCCGGGAAAGTCACTTAACCCTCGTTGCCCCACCAAAAATAATAATAAAATGTTTATTTTGTTTGTAATTGTTGTGGTCAAACACTTAAGGTTAGTTGATGCCTTGGGTCGGGAGGCTGAAATCTGAAATCTTCTGACTCTCCAAACAGGGCTTTTCTCACTCAGCCTGTTTCCTCTGTAAGGAGGCAAATCCTTTTGATGACTCATTATCTGGGCTGGCCTATTAACTACACACTTTTTGCAACCTATGACTACCCCTGATTGTCTGCAATGAAGGGGATCCAGCCTCTTCATCAGATTTAGAGCTAACAGACCTTCGGGAATACATAGTCTAAATCCTTCCTTTTATACATGAGGAAACTGAGAAAGTGACTTGCCCAAGGTCACATGGGCATTAACTAGCAAAGATGACCCTGGAACCAACCCAGGGCCCCTGACTCCAAATACAGTATTCTTCCTTCTATTCCGTTTTACTCTCCCTTAGCTAGTCTGTTAGTTTTGTGACCTTGGACAACCAGTTCACCTGTCTAGGCTTCGGTTTCATCTGTAAAATGGAGAGAATATTATCTGAGGATCAGTAGAAGTCACGCATGTAAAATGCACTGGAAACAGAAAAAAGTATTTTAATTGTAAACATCAGCTTTTTCTGTGATTGTTTAGGTTCTACATCTCCAGAGAAGACGATCTCGACCGTGACGTAAGCGAACCTGTGGTTCAGGAGGCAGATCCCCAGCTGGAGAGGGTGGCTGGGGAGTAACTATTGAGTCAAGGTGTGACTTCGTGGACCGGCTGGGACCAGGCATGGAGAACTACAACTCCTAAGAGGCCACGGGCCAGGCGCCTACAGATGACGTCACAGGCGTCGCAGGCAGGTGACGCGCCAAATTCTGCCAGCGGGGTTGCTGCTGTCGCTCTTACCGCTGTCGCCGCTGGTAGTTACTACTGTTCAAAGAAGACACGGCCCCCGGCCACCTCCAGCCCGCCGCCCCGGGCTCCTCGACCGTCTGACCCTGAGTGGTGAGGTGAGGCAGGGCAGGAGCTGGAGGGGACTGGAGAGACAGGGGGCAGTTGGTTGAGAGGGAGCTAGGGTGTCTGGGGTCCGGGCTGGGGGGAGCAGGACCTTAGCTCGAGGATGGGGCAGGATGTGTGTGCGCATGTTAAGGTGGGGGGGTCAGACGAAAGGGGGTTCGGGGGGGCCCCAAGGGGGAGTTCAGAGGAGGGGGTGTGCGCATGTGCAAGGGGGGAGTCAAAAGGGGGGGTCAGAGGAGGGGTATGCGCATGTGCAAAAGGGGTCAAGTGGGGAGGGGGACTGCAAGGGAGGGGTCAGGGGAGGGGGCGTGCGCATGTATAAGAGGGGAATAAAGGATGGGGAGGGGTATGTGCGCATGTTTAAGGGGTTGGGGGGGCGTGTATATGTGTAAAGAAGAGGTCAGAGAAGAGGGGTGGGGGTCGGGGGGTGTTGTTATGTGTAAAGGGGGCGTGCTCCTGTATGGTAGGTCAGAGGAAAGAGTGTTCGGGAGGGGGTGTGCGCATGTGTAAGGGGTCAGGCGGGGGGCGTGTGTATGTGTAAAGGAGGGGTCAGAGAAGAGGGGTGGGGGTTTAGGAGGGGGGGTGTTACGTGTAAAGGGGCGGTCAGAAGACTGGGTGTAGGTAAGGGGGCATGGGCTTGTATGGGGAGGCTCAGAGGAGAGGGTGTCAGGGGAGGGGGCATGCGATTGTGTGTGAAGGGGTTGAAGAGAGGCGGGGGTCAGGGGAGAAGGTTGTGGACACTTTATGGAAGGGCCTGAGAAAGGGGGCGCCGTGTTGTTAGGGCTGAAGGGTTTACGCTTATGTGTATGAGGGACTAGGATGAGGAGTCAAGAGGAGAGGGGTTAATAGGCCTGCTTATGAGGGGTCATGGAGATGGAGTCATGCTTGGGAGAGATGATTATGATCCTGTGTATTGGGGAGAATCGAAGAGAAAGATCGTGTGCATGGCGTGGAGAGATGATGGTTTGTTTGCTCCCGTATACGTGTGATCGGAGAGATGGGTGATGGGAGCGAGGGTTTGTTTATGGGGGGGACTGGGAAGGAGGGGTCAGCTGAGGGGGACAGTTTGCCTGTGTATATAGGTGGGTTTCTGTGTGTAGGGGTTCGCGGGGGCGGGGTGGGGAGAAGGCTCATCTGGACGGTGGGGAAATGTCCGGTTAGACGGAAGGGGAATCGGGACAGTGGAACTGAGGGGAGCAGGGATACTATGGAAAAAGCGAAGGGAGTGGGCTCTTTGGGTGATAAAGGCTTGGCTACCTAGGGGTCAGGGTGAGTGGAACAGTTAGCGCAGACTGATTGAGGGGCTGGAGTTTGGAAGGAAGTGCAAGATCGGGACTTGAGGTGGTGGGCCTGAGTTGTAGAGCTCTGTCCTGCCGTGCGGTTGTGGTGGGGCGGTCCTAGCTCAGAAATCCCCAATTTTAGTTGAAAACTCCTCCTCCTTCTCTTGCCTCTCTCCGCCCCAACTCCTCCCCCTACCTCTAGCTGTGTACTGAAGCAGCTGCCTCCCCTAGTCTGAGAGGAAGGGCCTCCGAGGTGAGTCGAGAGGGGACTAAGCTCGGGAATGGGTAAAACCGAGGCGGGGGAGGGGGCGGGAGCGGGAGTTACTTGGCGAGGAGTCACATTTCCTCACTTGGGTCTGAATCCCCCCCCCCCCCCCGAAAGAGGAGACGGGTTATTTTAAAGGCTGTTTCTCAGCTTCTCTGGGGGTATATGGAGGAATTGTGTGTAGAGGGGAGAGGGGTCGCAGGGTCAAGGCTACCAAACGACAGGCATCTCACCCTGGTACCAGGTTGGATGTCCAGCAAGGAAAAGCTGTATGTTTGGGGGAGGGTTGTCTGGCAAGGGATTGGTTAACACAACCGCTCCAGGCTGTAGTCTGGCACAGATCAGGTTATGAAAGCAAAATGAAGGAGCCCCAGGCACCAGAACTTCTCTGCCTCAGCTGACAGGGGGGGACTCTCTGCAGGCTCCCTTTCACCCTAAGCCTTAGAGACCTGGCTGGTGGTCTCCAGGAGTAGTTGGGCTCCAGGAGTGGGAAACATTACTAGACTGTCATTTCATTTATGGGAATTGGCAAGCCTTTTAACAGCAGGTGTGCATGTAAGTTCCCTGACTCCTTTGCCCGTCGGTCTGTTTTTCTCTTCTCCTGGGGCTCCTGGTGGTTTCTGCCCTCCCATATCTGTTACCTCCATATTGCATTTGAGACTTTCATTGAGCTACCCAATGTGGATTTAACTGGGAACTGGGTAACAGCTGGAATGGGAGTCATTGCTACTGCTCACTGCTCTCTGCTCTCTCCTTTTCCTCTCCCTGCTGTTTAGTCAGTCAACAGGTGCTTTCTGTGCACCAGGGGCTATGCCAAGCACTGGAAAGAAAATGCAAAGATTGTCATTACCCTAATGAAGTTTACATTTTAATGGGGAAGACAGTAGGTCCCTATATAGGTCCATACTAGATACGTACAAAGTAGATGGAAGATCCCATGGAGGGGAAGTTGCTAGCAGCTGGAGGGCCTGGAAAAGGCTTCCCGAGGAGGTGGTATTTGAGCCGAGTCTTGAAGGAAGTTCTGCATTCTGAGAGGGAGGGAGGAGGAGGAAGAGCATTCCAGACATGGGGGAACAGCCAGTACAAGGGCACGGGGATGGAAGATGGTGTCTCTCGTGTGTAGCAAGTGCACCCTGCCGTGTGGCTGAATCGTTGAGGGGGTCATGTGGAAGAAGACTGGGAAAGAGGAAAGGAACCAGGTGGTGAAGAGCTCTATGCCCAGCAGAAGAGTTCGTATTTGATCCTAGTGGGAGCCACTAGTGTAGGAGGAATGGGAAAGGGGAAGATAGTTTTGTTATTTAGCACTTGGGCAGCTCTGTTGAGGACTGATGGATTGGAGGCTCTGGCTTGAGACAGAGTGTTTAGGAGGCTGTTGTAATAGTTTAGGTGGGAGATGATGAGGGAACGAAGGTGGCAGCTGTGTGAGTAGAGAGAGCGGGGTGTGTGTGTGTGTGTGTGTGTGTGTGTGAGAGAGAGAGAGAGATGTTATGGAGAGAGAAAGGACAAAATTTAGCAACTGATTGTATCTGCGGAGGGAGTGAGAATGAGTGGAGGATGACACTTAGATTGTGAATTGGGTTTCCCGGAAGGATAGTGATGCCATAGGCAAAAGAGGAGACTAAAGAAGAGGGGTAGGCTGGAGTGGGGTAGGAGCATGGGGAGTGTGTGTGGGGGGGATAATGAGTTGTATTTTAGACATGGTAAGTTAGGATTCAGGACCAGGACTCAGAAGATAGACTAGGATTGGATATGAGGATCTGGCAGTTATCTGCATAAAGATGGTAATTGAACTCATGGCAGATGACACCAACAAGTCAGAGTATAGAGGGAGAAGAGAAGAGAGCTCAGGATTGAGTCTCAAAGTATACCCACTTAGTGGCTGTGACATGAATGAAGAGCTAGCAGAGGAGACTTAGAAGTGGACAGGCAACCTAGAGGTGAAAAAAGTATCCAGAAGAGGGGTTGATCAACAGTGTCAAATACTGCAAGAGAAATCTAGAAGGATCAGGCTTGAGAGGAGGCCATTAGATTTGGCTAGAACTTTGAAGAGAGCAGTTTCAGTTAAATGATGAGTTTGGAAGCTAGATTGCTGAGGGTTTGTTTGGGGTGGGGGAGGGGGGGAAGAGCCAGTGTAGACAGAGTGTAGATGGCTTTTTCAAAGAGTTTAACTGGGGTGGCTAGGTGGCGCAGTGGATAAAGCACTGGCCCTGGATTCAGGAGTTCCTGAGTTCAAATCCGGCCTCAGACACTTAACACTTATTAGCCGTGTGACCCTGGGCAAGTCACTTAACCCCATTGTCCGTAAAATTAAAAAAAAAAAGTTTAACTGAGAAAGTAAAGAGAGTCTCAAGACTATAGCTGGCAAAAATGGTTGGATCAAGTGAGAGTCAAGTTGTTGTTTTTTAAGGATTCAAGAAACTTGGATGTGTTTTGTAGGCAACAGGGAAGGAGTTAGGAGAGATAGAAGATTAGAGTGAACAAGGAGATAATGGAAGTGGAAAAGGGGATGGGGTCAGGGGTTCATCTTGAAAGCTTGGCTTTAGGAAGAAGGACCAATTCTTCAGAGACTGAAGATAGTAGTCTTTGTATGGATCCTGAAGTTCTGTGGATCAAGAATGAGTCTTGGCCCTATTTCTAAGTATCCTGAGGACTGTTGGTGTTCCTGTCATGCTTTAGGTGTGTGTGTGGTGTCTCCCTAGACTAATGGCATTATTAGAGTCCTAGAGTAGAGGGGATTCCTTCCCCTTCCAGTTTCTCATTGTTATTAGAACTTGGTGGCTCTTTTCTTCCCAATTACTGGAGGAGGCTACATTTTATCCTCCATCATACTTGAGGTCCTAGGATCACACAGCAGTAATGACCAGGCAGTGAATGGGTGAATCACATTCAGAACTCTAAAGGTAACAGGAATTAGTGACTCCCTGGATACGGGTTCTTATGAATCAAACTGCCCCAGAAGCACCTTGTCTGGGGAATAACACACACCTTCACCTCTATTCTACCCTCCCATTCCTGTGCCTGAGCCAGTAAACAACTGAGCTACCTCCAGTTTTCTAGCTCCTTGTATTCTTGTTTGACTTAATTACCAGGTTTAATAGGCTATAGTGATTAGTCCCCCTGGAAGCTTAACCTATCCATGTTTCACTCTGGGGTCAGATTTCCTTGGACTTTGTAACCCCATGTGGATGTGTGTTTGTTACAGAGAATGAAGGTTTCTCTTGAGATCTTAAAGCCTTAAGCTTGGGAAAGTGACATGTGTTAGGAGAAGGTTTGCCCTAAATGTCTTAGGAAATTTAGAGGCTGGGACCCGAGATATCTGGCTCCTAATCATGTAGGAATTCTGGGCAAAGGTAGACTGCTTCCTAGAGCTGATCAGTTCTGTTGGATGAAGAACTGGGGCAAGTTCACACTTGGACTGTGTGGTTGGGATGATATTTCTTGGAGGCACCTTCCTTGTCTCCCTATATCCTCAAGAGATATGAGACCATTGCTTTAGGAAAAAAACCTTTATGGTCTCTCCAGTCACCCCCAAGGTGTCAAACGGGCTGTGCTGTCAGCCTCTTCCTTCCTGAGTAATCAGTCAAGGCTCTGCTAGCAGGGTAGGGGTGGGGGGGTGGGGAGATGGAGATGGAGATGGAGATGCTATCTGCTTTCCTCCTCTACCAGGATGCTAGGGTTATCAGGGAAGCAAGAACAGCCAAGCTCCAGGCAAGAGAGTCTCCCTGGAGACTTTAATGGATGGAAAACAAATGACAGGCTCTATGAGGTGAACCAGGACTAGAGAGAAGGGGTCAGGGCAAATGAAGAAGAAAGTCTTCCAGTGGAGACCTGGCAAAGGGTGGAACCTGAAAAGAAGTACTTTTCTGGGTGCTTGGCACAGGATGAAGCAGTCTGAGCAAGACTGAGGGGAAGGGCGAGGCCCACAGCCCAGGAGTTAGGAGGTGCTTAGAAAGGGCACAGACTGGAAAAGTCACTTCAGTTATATGGGGGGGAGAGTGAATTCTGCATGTTTCACTACTTCTTCAAACACGTTTAAACAAAAACCTCCACTAAAAAAAAAGAGAGGGGCAGCTAGGTGGCGCAGTGGATAGAGCACCGGCCTTGGAGTCAGGAGGACCTGAGTTCAAATCTGGCCTCAGACACTTAAAACACTTACTGGCTGTGTGACCCTGGGCAAGTCACTTAACCCCAATTGCCTCACCAAAAAAAAAAAAAGAAGAAGAAGAAAAAGAGGGTCTTTCTCTTGCCTTCAACCCTTAGCCCCTCCAGGAAGTAAGCTGGCTGCCCACTTCTAGATGAACTGACTCTTGATTTTTTCTGACTCCTGTGTCAGTAGAATAGCCTGGGAAGCAGAACTTGTTAGGCTCCCACAAGTGGATGTGGACAAGACAAATGGTGTGAAAATTTGCCACCTCCTCCTCTTTCTTCTTAGGATAGGAGAGGCAAGCCAGAATAAAGCTGGGGGCGGGGGGGGGGGGTGGTATCGAAAGGCAGAAGTGTTGCAGTGGATGGCTTTGGGTTCTGGATGTGGGTCAGCCCCAGGTACAGGAAGAAGGTTGGTGGGCACGGCCAGGAAGCCTCCTTTCTTTTATGCTTTGGATTAGGGATGTTGGCAGTGGTAGCGATGGGCGGGGGGCTTTCTTGGAGTCTTGGCCTCAGAGTTGGTGGCATCCAGAGGATTTCTTTAAAGGGAGATGGCACAGCTAGAGGGGCTGGCCAGTACAACTCCCCATCTGGGTCTCCCGGCTCATGGGGTAGAGAGGCAGGAGCAGGGACCCATTGGAGATCACCTTTGCCTTGCTGATCTCTTAACCCTACATTAACCTTCTGTGGTGGGAGCAGCCTGCATTTATCAGTTTGGGGGATGGCTTGTAAAGAAGTTACTAGCAAGGGACATTGCTGCTGCTGCTGGCCCCTCCAGGTCCTCCTCCCACTCTTCCTTCTGATCCTGTATCCCGGGGGTGGGAGTTGGGACTGGGGAGGAGAAGAAAGGAGGCACAGGTTGTCCCCTGAGATACAGGGACAGCCTTGAAGTTGGGGTTCCCGTTGTGCTGCCATCAGAACAGTTGAGGTGGAGATTAGGGGAAGAGGGAGGGTTCTTAGGGTGTCCTTGGCCCTCTGGCAAGGGTAATTTCTTTTCCTTCTGCAGTTTTAGAAAGAAAGAATTATTTCCTTTCTGATGGCCAGGGGTGGGGGAGTGTTGGGGTGGGGGAGGTGTAGGGGGGTGGTGGCAGGCATGGAGAACTACAGTTTTCCTTTGTAGGTTCCTGCTATATTCTATTCCTGATTCCTCCTCTGCCTGTGGGGAGAGGTCAGAGGACTTGGGAATGACATTTCCAGCTGCTTCTGGCTCCCTGGCTTCCCAAAGGAGTAGTCCCAGTGGGGAGGGGGCGGGGTTGAGTGTGGGGGATGTTTATCTCTCTCTGGCAGCATGGAGCTGAGTCCATATTGATTTCTCTCTTATTTCCTTCCGAGGTTTCGATATTAACCAGGGGAATAGAAGGGAGTCTCTGGCAGGGGCAGGGAAGAACCTTTTCTGCTACCCTTTTGGGGGGACAGTCTGGATCTTTGGGGAGTGGAAGACAGGGTACTCCAGCCTCCTCCGTCTCCTCTGGAGAACTTAGGAGCCTTGAGCTGGGAAAGCCCAGAGCAAATGTGTGAGTCTGTGTCTGCCTCCAAACCCCTATGTCCTGCTGGTTTCAGAACGGTGGCCCCAGGGGCGGCACGATGAATGTGGGCACGGCGCACAGTGAGGTCAACCCCAACACGAGGGTGATGAACAGTCGGGGCATCTGGCTCTCATATGTGCTGGCCATCGGTCTCCTCCACGTTGTGCTGCTCAGTATTCCTTTTGTCAGCGTCCCAGTCGTCTGGACCCTCACCAACCTCATCCACAACATGGTGAGGATCCTTCCTCTGTCCTAGTTCTTAGCCCCTGACTACACTGGTTGTACTCCTGGTTGGCTCAAGGATAATGACTATCGCAGAGGTGCAGGTGATCGGGCTATGATATCCAGCCGGTATTTTCTTACCTACTGCTAACCAAGTGACTGACTGGGTCCTGATTTGGCTCTTATGGTATTTGGGGCTGTCTCCTCAGCTCCTTATCTTTAAGTATTTTCTCCCCCCAGGCCCACAGCTGTACAGATTCCCAGGAGAGATTTGGTTTTTTTTTTTCTTTGTGGGGCAATGAGGGTCAAGTGACCTGCTTAGGGTCACACAGCTAATAAGTGTCAAGTGTCTGAGGCTGGATTTGAACTCAAGTCCTCCTGAATTCAGGGCCAGTGCTTTATCCACTGTGCCAGTTCTCTCTCCCCTCCCCCCCCCCCCCGAGAGATTTGTGATAAAAACAAGTGTATAGGGATGGCAACAGAAAACGAGAAAGCCATTGAAAGCTGTGCTGATGGCCAGGAAGAATGTCTGTAACCCAGGAGTCCCTGGCTCTTGGCCCTGTGTTGGGCCCTTTCCCCCCACAACTTTTTATCAGTTGTTTTCTCGGGCTAGAATCTGTGTCTATTCTCCCTTTTTGATTCCCCGCTTCTCTGGCCATACCTCACTAGCCTAACCCAGTGAACCAGATTTAATTTGATAGCATACATTGGGGGGCTTAGAGCTCTCCTCATTTTGAAAGTGATCAGGACAGGAGCCTATCTCTCCTTGATCCCTGGGGGAGGATGCTCCCCAGCCAGCATCAGGGAGGTCCAGACCAGGCCGTCTCCCTTGGGCCTTCAGTGCTCATGCTGCTGCCCTGTGTCCTTGTGCACTGTGACCTGAGCCTTGGCTGTACTCCCCTGCCCTCTTCCCCAGACATGGAGTCATTCTCTAGGTTCTGGATCCTGGTCATATAGTCTCTGCCCTTTGGCCTTGAGCCCTCTGCCTAGCCCTGGCAGAAGGAATGAGCTCCTGATCTCATGGCCTTCTTCCCTGATTGTTTTTAGTTCATGGGGGGGGGGGGAAAGGGGGGTCATTAACTCCTTTCCCATGTGGGATCTCTAAGTGGCTCTGATACAAGTCCCCTTCCTCCAGGGTATGTACATCTTTCTACATACAGTAAAAGGAACACCCTTTGAGACGCCTGACCAGGGTAAAGCGAGGCTGCTTACTCACTGGGAACAGATGGACTATGGTGTCCAGTTCACAGCCTCCCGCAAGTTCCTGACCATCACACCTATCATACTGTGAGTGCCCAGGGTGTGGGATTGGTGGGTAGTGGTGCCTTAGACATAGCTAGGGCAGCTCATCTAAAGAGGAAGCTCTTTTGGAGCTGGCGTGACATAGTTCCTTTTCCCTTCTGCTGTTTTAGCTCAGTAATGGGCCCTGGGAGAAGAGGTAGGGAGCCCCTTTTGAAAGATTGAGGGACTGGGACAGAGGCCTCACTGTTCATTAGACTCCTCCTCCTAGAGTAGGACTCTATTTTCTGGGCCATCACCATTGACCTCTTATGAGATCAACTCACGGGCCAAGAGGAGGTAAGAAGGGGATGTATACAAGGGACAGTGTACCTTGAGGGGCTCTCAGCAGCCACTAGGGATTTGGGGGCCTTGCCCTCCTCACTAACAATTCAGAAATCCAGTCACCTTTTGTTCACCTTCTTTCCTCTCAGGGAGTGAAGGACACTCTCATTATATCTTATACCTCTCATTCTTTTTCCCAATCAGGTATTTCCTAACCAGCTTCTATACCAAGTATGACCAGCTCCACTTCATCCTCAACACAGTGTCTCTGATGAGTGTACTGATCCCCAAGCTGCCTCAGCTCCACGGTGTCCGGATTTTTGGGATTAATAAGTACTGAGGGCCCAGGCCCTTCCTTACCCTGCCCTAGGGGAATCTGCGGAGATGAAGATGAAGGGGACCTCCATGCAGGTGCCCAGAGACTGGTGTTGAGCCTGTGGGCCTAGTTAAAGCTCTCTCTTCCCCCTATTTCCCCTTACCCCCTCCCCCCCCAGTAGTCAAAATGGAGTAGCCTTTAGTGGGGTTAGAGAGGGGGGTTCTCCCCTGTTCCCCCCTCCCCTCTCAGTGGCTTTGTCCCCTTTTTGATTTTTCCCATTTGGATAGAGAATAAATGTGGGAGGGGTTGTGTGGTACTTCAGTGAGCCCAGCTACTTGGGCTGAGGAGGGACAGAGGATGTTGGGAAACCCCATTCATTCACTGTAACTCTGGCCAATGCACTTTAACCCCCCCTTGGCAGGGGGCAGAGGGAATGGTACAGCCTCTAGATTATATTTCACTTTAATTCTCTTGGTTGACACTCAGTGGGTGAGTGTGTATGTGTGTGTGTGTGTGTGTGTGTGTGTGTGTGTGTGTGTGTGTGTGTGTGTGAGAGTGTGAGAGAGAGAGAGAGAGAGAGAAACATGGATGAGTCTATGCATGCGATTCTACCTTTCATGGCAGAACAATGTCTGTCTATCCACCAAGTCCATTAGGTACACAGAAAATTAAGGAAAAGGCACTTGGGAGTGGGAAAGGTACTGTGTGAATGAGGAAGGAATCAGGGGTAGGTTGGTCCCCAAAGTGGGAGCCTAAGGCTCTGGGTAGGACTAGGGGCAGTGTATGTGTGGAGGGGGTCAAGGAGGTCAGGAGGGCAAGTAGTGAAGAGTTACAAGTGGAGGCTCCTTTTCTCGGTTCTCGAGCCAGTTTTGAGAGGGAAAGGCCCAGAGAACTCATCTGCTGAAGATGGGGTAGGGAGGTGAAGGGACAAGGTTGAGCCTGTCACCTTTGTTAGTAGCTCATCATTGGGGCCATAGTGTTGAGGCAGAGGGAGACGTGAGACTTCAAAGGACTGGTGCTGTCACCTACTGATGAGGGCCATGGAGTGTGCTGAGCACATAGAGGCCGCCCTGAGCTGATTTCCTCTGAAATATAGCTACTGCCTTTGGAAATTAAGTAGGGTGTTGAGAGGCAGACGTGTAGCCTCTGGTTGGGTACTAGAAGAATGCACTCCCCTCGGTCAGCCTACCTTTCCTCACCTCCCTTCTAGCACCGCTTGGCCTCAGACCAGGTCCCTCTGCGCATACGCTGTAGGTTGCAAGGATGGCTGGGCGCATTGTTGGTTGATGAGCCCCTTATTTTTCCTGCTCTTGAGAGCATCTGTCATTGGAGCTGGCACTCTTCAGGTGGACACGGCCTACTGCCCCAGAGCTTCTCTTCATGGTAGCGAGGCCACTGAGAGGAGGAAAGAGTTGGGGCTCAGGAGGAAATTAAGAAGTTTTACTTTGGAGAGAAAGGGGAAGAAAGAGAGCATGAGTGCATGTGTGCGCATGTGCACAACAAGATAACCATGTGTTGTGAGACACCTTCTGGTTCCTCCCCAAAGTGTGAGGGAAGAGGGGTGCTCACTATGCCTTGTTCTCTCCCTCCTGTTCCCCCTTCCTCACAGCCCCCACCCCATGTATTATAGGGAACTTTCAACTTAAAACCTTTCTAAGAGTGTGAATAGGATTTTTACTCCCTCTTTGTACAGTATTCTGAAAGAAGCAAATAAAAGGCAGTGTGTTCCTGTCCTCCACTTTCTTTGTCTCTGCATCCTCTCGATGGGGGTGGGTGTTCGGTGTTTGGGATGGGGAATAGGTGGGGCATGGGCCAAGTCTTACCTAAATTTTGTAACTTCACCACCTAACACAGTGCTCAGCACAGATCTTCCAATGCCTGGGGATTGAGAAGTTTACTTCTTCAGTTGCCTCCATCTTGGGCAGTGCCACCACCAGCCGCTGAGGGCCCCAGAGCAAACCCAGGAACTCACTGTGGGCAGAACTAAGCTTTGGAGTCTGAGAATTTTCAGTTAACTACCAGGTGGTGTCCATCTTTCTCTCCTTGGCCATACTCCACCAGAAAACTTACTCAGGAGGTCATCTTTTGGTGGCAGTGGAGGCAGAGATGGATGACCTGAAATATGGAGACCATACCCTTCTCCACAATACAAACTCCAATTCCCACCCCACTGTGACAACTCTATCAACAAGCAGCATGTAACTGAGAACAACAGAAGTGTAACTTGTTCCTTCTAGAGGTTGGTGTGGGGAGCCAGTGGGAACGAGTGAACAATAATTCAGTTTGATCTGCCCTTTGTGTGCTGGCTCTCGGCCCAATAGGTTCCCTGGCCCATTGCAGTCATTGTCCTCTCAGTTCCCTTTCCCTTGTGTCTCCACCACAATGGTCATGAGGAGGGCCAGTGTGACCATAACCAGGGCTATTTGACTCAGTCTCTGAAGGGTCCATGCTATTGGAGTTCTCCACACTCCCACTCTAATGTCTGGCCCCCACCTGTGTGGCTGTACTCTCCTTTATTCATGGTAATGTTATCTTACCCTCAAACCTCCCTTTTAGGTTTCTTTGCCTCCTTTCCTCTGTCCCCTCTCCCTTTTCCTGCTTTCTCTCCCAGGGGGCTTGCCTTCCCTTACTCTCATTCCCTATTCCTAGCCCATCCTGTGCCCTTGTGATTGTGTTGTTGTCTCCTCTTCTTCTTTTTTTGCAGGGCAATGAGGGTTAAGTGACTTGCCCAGGATCACACAGCTAGTAAGTGTCAAGTGTCTGAAGCCAGACTTGAACTCAGGTCCTCCTGATTCTAGGGCTGGTGCTCTATCCACTGCGCCACCTAGCTGCCCCTGTCTCCTCTTCTTTTACCTCGGTCTCCTACTGACCTGTATGATTCATCTAACAGTCCAACCATCAGATTTCAGTGCTTAGGCTACCCCATCCTACTCCCTGTTCCACTTTCACCTTGGGCCGAGTGGACCAGGACTTCTGCCCTGCTTCCTGACATCTAGAAAAAGGGGTTGGTGGCGCCCTTCAGATTCATATCCCCTTGAGTTATGTGTGGGTGAGAGTGAATAATTTTCTAAACTTGACAAACATAAAGAAACATGAACATTTGCATATACAAAGAATAGAAAAAATTACATCTGGAATCAAATCTGTTACAGCTTGCATTTTAAAAAATGTGTACATACATGCGTGTGTATTTGTATATGTATATATAAAGTTCAACATTTTGTCATCCTTATCTTTTCTCCTGAACCTCCTGTTTTATTTTTTGTGCATTTAAAAAATGCTTCAATGAGCTCCCTTTCTTCCTTATTTTTGGCATCACTATTAATAGTCCCCTCTTCCTCTCTCTTCCATTAAAAACAACAAACAGTCCTTGTATAACAAATAATCATAGTCAAGCAAAACAGGTTCACATGGTCGGGTCCAAAAATATATGTCTCAATCTACTCCAGTCTCCTACCTCTCTGGTAGTGTACTCCATTCATCAGACCTCTGGCATCATGGGTGGTAATTGCTTTGACTAGAATTCTTGTTTTTCAGGCCTGCTTTTCTTTACAGTGTCATAGTTATGGTAGAAATTGTTCTGCTTCTCCTCATTTCACTCTGCTTTAGTTTATAGAAATCTCCCCAGGTTTCTCTGAATCCATCCTTTTATAATTCCTTAGCATGCCCTAATCCATAACATTCAGCATCATTTATCCATCCATTTTCCAATTAATGGACATCCATTTTGTACTATTCCACAAATGAATCATTTGTATTTTTTTTTTTTTTGCAGGGCAATGAGGGTTAAGTGACTTGCCCAGACCACACAGCTAGTAAGTGTCAAGGGTCTGAGGACGGATTTGAACTCAGGTCCTCCTGAATCCAGGGCTGGTGCTTTATCCACTGAGCCACCTAGTTGCCCCCATCATTTGTATTTGATAGCAACAAATGTTGCCATAAATACTTTTGGATACCTGTGTCCTTTATCTCCTTTTCTTTTTGTTCTCTAGTGTATAAACCTAATAGTATCCACTTGAGTTTAAAGGCTGAGATAGGGCTGGAGTCCTTGCCCAGGTTGTTTCTGCCTATATCCAACTGTTATTTAAATTTTTGTAAAAAATCATAAACTGGGGGCAGCTAGGTGGCGCAGTGGATAGAGCACCGGCCCTGGATTCAGGAGTACCTGAGTTCAAATCTGGCCTCAGACACTTGACACTTACTAGCTATGTGACCCTGGGCAAGTCCCTTAACCCCCATTGCCCCACTCCCCCCCAATCATAAACTGAATAAAAAGCTATGTACACAATAAGGAATAAGATCATCATAAAACCACAGGCTTATTGTCTTGTGCATTTTTTTTTTTGGTAGGGCCACAAGGGCCAAGTGATTTGGCCAGGGTCACACAGCCAGCAAGTGTCAAGTGTCTAAGGTTGGACCTGAACTCAGGTCCTCCTGAGTACAGAGCTGGTGCTCCATCCATTTCACCACCTAGCTGCCCTGTCTTGTACATTTTAACAAAGGAAGAAATTAACAGCCAATAAATACCATCTTTACTTTTGTCCCCATCCCTTCCACCTGAAGCTCCCTTACCTAAGACTTGGCTTTATTTTTGTTCTGGTTCTGTGTCACTTTCTCTAGTCCTTTTCCCATGTTTTGTTCATATTTATAATTTTTGATAAACTAGATACAGCCATTTTCCAATAGATGAGCACACTGATTTCCCCCACCATCACAAATAAAACAAGCAAAATTTCCAAATGTATTATGATTAAAGTAACAATGAATCTATTTTACGTTGGTCCTTTTTTTATTTTCATGCTTGAAAAAATAATGGGCTTTGCCAACACCCAAAGGCCCCAGATTGATTTGGACTGATTGGATTGACTGAGACTGATTAGCAGATTAACCCACTTAAAGTTAATTCAGTTGAAACCACACCTGCCTGCCCCTCAAGAGGATATTGTTCTCAGCTGATCTCAACACGGGACCACCCTCAAGTCCAGTGAACCAATGGATTTGGGTGATGCTGGCCAATTAGCTTGAAGCAGTATGTAAGCTCTTCTTCTTCTGGGGACGTAGGAAGAACTTCCTCTCTCAGTTTATGGCTTGAACAGGAGCTTGGTAGCACAGCACTCTTGGAAGAAACAGGCCAGGCTGAACTCTTATCTTTCTTCTAGGGTAGATAGGTTTCTTAACTTTCTGAACTCCATGTGTTCTCCTTTTCACTAATAAAATGCTTAATACCCAAAATTGGTGCTAAAGCTTCTTTTTTTTTTTCTTTTTTTAGTGAGGCAATTGGGGCCAAGTGACTTGCCCAGTCATGCAGCCAGCAAGTGTTAAGTGTCTGAGGCCGGATCCGAACTCAAGTCCTCCTGAATCCAGGGCTGGCGCTCCATCCACTGCGCCACCTAGCTGCCCCGATGCTAAAGCTTCTAATTAATAAGTAAACCCTAGCTAGCTAGAAAATTAGTCACAATGCCAACTTTGGAAGTTGGTGCTCAAGATAAGAGTACACTCTGCCCCACCCAACCAGTGGGGAGGGGCCTCATTTAGCCAGCTTGTGATCTGCAGAAGTTTTCATTTCTTTGGATCTCCTTGAAACACACTGGCCACAGGATTCCTGCTACGCTTTTCAGAGTGAACAAATTTCTGGAGCACCAGAATTGCTGAGTAGCATTATAAGCCCACTGGTAAGCTTTTGATGGACAGTGGGTTGCAGGGAGGGAACATTAGTGAGTTTAAGAATTGACCATCCGGGCCCCTCACTAGGGACTGCTAGCATGATTCCTGGTGTCCTTGGGGTCATGGAATTAGGGAGACATCCTGGGGATTCTCAGAAATCTTACTGGAGCAGATACAAGTTGGAAGTGGCTTCTGGTATAGCTCTTGGGAATGGAGATAAGGATGCAAAGGAGAAAAGGCCTTCCATGCAGAGTTCAGATAGCCAGGAGAAGGAGATGACTAATAGCAACAATGGCAGACATCTTTCTAGCACTTTATGTGTTTGATATGTAAGGAAAGCAAGACTCCAGAAAGTTAAGTGACTTGCCCTTCAAGCCCAGGTCTCTTCTGACTCCCACATCTAGTCCTCTCCCCTACAAACTTCTTGAGTGGTAGGCACTGAAAGGCTTTTGCAGATGTTGGAAGGTGGCCCCTGGGGAAATGTGATTCAGGAAATGAGGAGAGTTCTAGCCATGGAGGGCAGCAGAGGAATCAAGGGTAGACTATCTGAATGGAGGGGAGGAGTCCAAGAAGGGAAGGAAATGCCAAGTCCCCTAAGGGGAACAAATTGATATCCTGGAGAGCTAGAAGGATGGGGACAGCAAAGAGGAGAAGCCTTTCTTCTGGAGATGCCTTTACTCTAAAATTGGCCATGGGGACATGTTTCTGAAACTTGGGGAGCTCCGTTTGCAAACCTTGGCTTTTAGGGATAGGAAAAGAGATCTGCTCCATTCCTAGCACCTTGCTTTTCTTCCTTTGCCATCGTTTCTCTTTCAGTTTCTTTTAAGGAATTATCTTTATCTCTGCCAATAAAGGAGGTCCAAAGGTTGTATTCAAAATTATATGTGGTCACCTTATTTCCAAAGTTTAGGGAAAATTAGCTGGGGTTTCTAATATATTGCTACTTATAAAATAGAAGCTTTAGCACCAGCTTTGGGCATTAAGCATTTATTAAAACATACCAAATATTAGTAAAGAGAGAACGCATAGCTCAGAAAGTTGAGGGCCTATCTAGCATAGAGGAGCAAGAGAGGTCAGCCTGGCTTCCTTTTTTCTCTATGTCCTCCACCACCAGCACGTCTGAGGGTGTGTGTGTGTGTGTGTGTGTGTGTGTGTGTGTAAGCTTTCTCTGGGTCCGGTTATTCAAATCTATTGGTTTACTGGACTTGAGAGTGGTCCATGAGCAGAAAGTGCTGAGGTCAGAGTTAAGAGAACACACCCTCTGAGAGCCAGGCTTTCAGGTAGGTATGGTTTTTGTTTTTTGTTTTTGTTTCAGAATTTTTTTTATTTCTTAAATTTTTAAAAAAATTTTTTTCCATAAAAGTATTTTATTATTTTCCAGTTACACGTAGAGATAGTTTTCAACATTTGTTTTTATAAGATTTCTAGTTTCAAATTTTTCTCCCTCCCTCCCCTCCCTAGGTGTGGTTTTAATTAAATTAACTTTAAGTGAGTTAATCAGCAAAGTCAATCCAATCGATCTTTTTTTTTTTTTTTAGTGAGGCAATTGGGGTTAAGTGACAATCCAATCAATCTTAATATTATCCCCTGGAGGGGGGGGCCCTCTGGGCGCCCCAAAACCCATTATTTTCTCACAGTTGGTCAAACATTCCAAGAGGGCCTGTAATCCAAACTGAGAAGGGAAGGGGAATAAACATTTCTGTAGGGCCTACTAATCTTTACAATATTATCCCATTTGATTCTCATAACAACCCTACGAGGTAGGTACTGTTATGATCCTCATTTTACACTTGGGGAAATTGAGGCAAACAGGTGACATGATTTACCCAGGGTCACACAGCTAGTAAGTATCTGAGGCTGGATTTGAACTCAGGTCTTTCTGACCCCAGGTCCAGCACTCCTAGTTGTCTAGGGGATTTTTTTTTTCCTTCTAGTGCTGTTGCCCTGAAACTGGTCTCCTCCAACACCATTCCTATTCCCCAACAGTTGCCTCACTGACAATGTCGTCCATATTTGAGATGGTCACTGGAAATGTGGTCCACGAACTGAGTAGGAAGGGAGACCTAATTCCTGTTGACAGCCTCATTGACGCAAACAAATTCCAACTGTTGTTCTCTCGTGTACAAAAGAAGGAGCCTTTTCTCTTTCTTTAAACCTCAGTACTGGACAACAGGGCTTACTGTGGATGACCTTCTGGAAGCCTCTGATGAGCTGGACTGTGTCCGCACAGGTCAGTATGATATGGGTGACAGAGAGAGGGATGGGATGCTGAGACCAATCATCCGAGCTGACAGCTGTGTGCCAGGCAATGGTGTAAGACAAAAGTGAGATGGTCCCCACTTCTCAAGGATGTCTTTTTCTACTGGGTGTGGTGACACGTAAATATAAATATATACAAAATACGCACAAAGTAATTCTTGGGGAGGAGGGGCATTAGTAAGAGCACCAGGAAAGGCCTGTAGAAAGTTGGATTTGAGATGAATCTTAAAAGCAGACTAGAGATTTAAAGAGGCAAAGGTGAAGAGGGAGATAGAGAAGAGTGGTCATGGGCCAAGAATTATTATGGCATGGGTGTATTTTGTTATGAGAAAAATCAAATATATGAAAATCCAAACTTATCCCTGAATATGACTTGGAAATAATAATAATAATACTAACAATAACCATAATAATAGTAATGATAGCCAATATTTCAGTGGCACCTACTTTGTGCCAGGCACTATGCTAATAAGCACTTCACAATTATCTCATTTATTTGATCCTCACAACCCTGGGAAGTAGGTGCTTTTAGAAAAGGACATGAGTTCCACCTGAACTTAAGAATCAACACTTGAGGGGGCAGCTAGGTGGCACAGTGGATAAAGCACCGGCCCTGGATTCAGGTTGACCTGAGTTCAAATCTGGCCTCAGACACTTGACACTTACTAGCTGAGTGACCCTGGGCAAGTCACTTAACCCTCATTGCCCCACAAAAAAAAAAAAAGAATCAACACTTGAACAACCCAAACACATGGCCGCCTAGGTTCTACTTGGAGATCTCCAAAGATGAGAGAGATAAGACAGCAGCTCTAAATGTTTGGAAGGTTTTCCTTGTATTGAAACCAAATCTGCCTCTACAACATGTACCCATGTTGTGGTTCTGCTCTTTGGGACCACATATGACAAATCTACTTCCTCTCTCATAAGACTGGGCTCAAATATCCTAAGACTACCATATTTTTCCTTCCAGCCAAGTCTTCTCTAGGCAAAACTTTTACCTAATTTCTTCAAATGATCCATATATGGCATAATTTCTAATTCTTTCCCCTTCCTGGTCACAGTTTCTGGGGCACAACCCAGTTTATCAATATTTTTTCCTAAAATGAGATGACCTAAACTAAATACTATATGGTCTGACCATAGGGTATAGCTAAGCTATCATCTCTCATGCTTTGGACCCTCTGCCTTTTTTTTTTTTTCCCCAGGACAATGGGGGTTAAGTGACTTGCCCAGGGTCACACAGCTAGTAAGTGTCAAGTGTCTGAGGCCGGATTTGAACTCAGGTCCTCCTGAATCCAGGGCTGGTGCTTTATCCACCGTGCCACCTAGCTGCCCCTCCTCTGCCTTTTTTTTTTTTTTTTTTTTTTGGTGAGGCAATTGGGGTTAAGTGACTTGCCCAGGGTCACACAGCTAGTAAGTGTCAAGTGTCTGAGGCCGGATTTGAACTCAGGCACTCCTGAATCCAGGGCCGGTGCTTTATCCACTGTGCCACCTAGCTGCCCCTCCTCTGCCTTTTTTAATGGAGGCTTGCATCTATTTTTGAGGGGCTGCTGTTGGCGCCTATTCGGCTGAGCCAAATAGTGCACTAAAATCCTGAGATCATTATCATGGAGACTTGTCTAGTTGGGCCTGTAAAAATGGAATTAATTTTTTGTACCTAAATGTAGAACATTACTTAATTGTAAATGTTACTTCATATTTAATTTAATTTTCTTAGATTCATATCAGCGTTCTGACCTGTTGAGATCAAAACACACCCTTTTGAGGAAAAGAGTTGGTGCAGATATCAGTGTGAGAATTATTGGATTTTTCATTTGACAAAAAGAATTCATCTTTTTTTTTTAAGTGCTTACTATGTGCTAGGCACTTTATTTTTTTAATCATAAAAGTATTTTATCATTTTCCAGTTCCATGTAAAGATACTTTTCTTTTTATTTTTTAATGGGGCAATGAGGGTTAAGTGACTTGTCCAGAGTCACACAGCTAGTGTCAAGTGTCTGAAGCCGAATTTGAACTCAGACCTTCCTGAATCCAGGGCTAGTGCTTTATCCATTGAGCTACCTAGCTGCCCCCAAAGATACTTTTCAACATTTGTTTTTATAAGATTTCTAGTTCCAAATTTATTCTCCCTCCCTCCCTTCCCTTATCCCTCTCCAAGACTGAAAGCAATCTGATATAGGTTATATATGTACATTCACACTAAACATTTATCTGCATTAGTCATGTTGTGAAAGAAGAATCAGAACAAAAGGGAAAAACCTCAAAAAAGAAAAAAAAAAGTAGAAATAGCATGGTCCAATCTGTATCTAGATTCCAGAGTTCTTTTTTCTGGATATGGAGAGCACTTTCTATCATGAGTCCTCTGGAAATATCTTGGATCATTGTATTGCTGAGAAGAGTTAATACCATCACAGTTGATCATCACACAATATTGTTGATACTGTGTACAATGTTCTCTTGGTTCTGCTCATTTCACTCAGCAAAAAAGAATTCATCTTAAAACAGCTCCTATAATTTTTCCCTATAATATGTTTTAAGTGTTATATATTTATCTTCTAACTTGTTTGCTTGCCTTACATCATTGTCTTCTCAAAGCTATCTTTTACACATTTGCCAAGAAAGTCTTCCTAAGGCACACATCTGATCATATCACTCCCCTGCCTGAAACCCTTTAGTGGTTTCCTATTGTCGACAGGAAAAATCCAAATACCCAGAATTGAAGGCTCTCCACAATTTAGCTCAAACATTTTTTTCTTTAATCTCCAATCAGTTTTTTTTTTTTCGGGGCAATGAGGGTTAAGTGACTTGCCCAGGGTCACACAGCTAGTGTCAAGTGTCTGAGGTCATATCTGAACTCAGGTCCTCCTGAATCCAAGGCTGGTGCTTTATCCATGGTGCCACCTAGCTGCCCCTCCAATCAGTTTTTAATCTGTTTCCTTGGTCCCTTATTAAGTATAATTTTATTTATGATCTGAAAAGGATACTTTTAATATTTCTGCTTTTAACAATAAAATTTTTATGTACTAAAAATAGTCAGTCTTTGTAAAAGTACCATGAACTGCTGAGAAAAAAAAAAAGATGCATTCCTTTCTATTTCTATTCAATTCTCTCCAGCTATCTATCATTTTTAGTTTATCTAAAATTCTATTCAACTTCCTTAACTAATCAACTTTGGTTAGATTTATCTAGTTCTGAGAAGGGAAGATTAAAGTCCCCTACTATTATAGTATTACTATCTATCTTCACCTTCTTTTAAAAATCTAGATGCTATAGTACTTGATGCATATAGGTTCAGTATTGACATTGTTTCATTGTCTATGGTACCTTTTATCAAAATGTAGTTACCCTGTTTATCTCTTAATTAAATCTATTTTAGCCATAATTTTGTCTGAGATCAGAATTGCTACTCCTGCCTTTTTTGCATCAGCTGAAGCATAATAAATTCTACTCCAACCTTCTTCCTTTCTTCCTTCCTTTTCTTGGATTTCCTTGTCAGAACTTGGTCTGTTGAGTTTTCTTTTTAATTATTTTTCAGTAACATTTTTTAATTTCATTTTGCAGGGCAATGGGGGTTAAGTGACTTGCCCAGGGTCACACAGCTAGTGTCAAGTGTCTGAGGCCAGATTTGAACTCAGGTCCTCCTTAATCCAGGGCTGGTGCTTTATCCACTGTGCCACCTAGCTGCCCCTCTTTTTAATTATTTTTCAATTATTTATTTGTTTTTGGCATTTGAAAATTTTTTTGAGTTTCAAATTCTCTCCCTCCCACCCCTTCCCCCACCTAAGCATTTATGGCAAACATAATTATATCAATTATACATGGGAACTCATGCAAAAATTATTTCTATATTAGTCATATTTCACTAAAAAGCAAGAAAAAACAAAATGAGAAAATTATACTTCAGTTTGCATTCAGAGTTCATCAGTTATCCCTCTAGAGATGGATAGCATTTTTTCATCCTGGGTCCTTTGGAATTGTCTTGGATCATTGTATTGAGAATAGCCAAGTCTTTCACAGTTGGTCATCATTACAGCATTGCTATTACTGTGCACAGTGATTTCCTGGTTCTTTTCATTTTACTTTGCTTCAGTTCATATGGGTCTTGTCATGTTTTTCTGAAATCACCTCTCACAGTCATATGCCACAACTTATTCAGCCATTCCCACACTGATGAACATCCCTTCAATTTCCAATTCTTTGCCACCACAAAAAGAGCGGCTATAAATACTTTTTGTATGTATAGGTCCTTTCCCCTTTTCCTTGATCTCTTTGGGATAAAGACCTAGCAGTGGTATTGCTGGATCAAAGGGTATGCACAGTCAAACCAACCTTTCCAGCCTCATTTAACATCATCCCCCTTCACATACTATCCTTTTTTTTTTTTTTTTTTTGTGAAGCAATTGGGATTAAGTGACTTGTCCAGGGTCACACAGCTAGTAAGTGTTGTTAAGTGTCTGAGGCCGGATTTGAACTCAGGTCCTCCTGAATCCAGGGCCGGTGCTCTATCCACTGTACCACCTAGCTGCCTGCATACTATCTTTTAGTCAAGGTGGATTGCTAACTGTTCCATCACACTCAAAAAAGTATTCTCCCCATGCCTGGAATTCACTCCTTCCTCATCTTTTCCATTCAAATCCTTAGCTTCCTCCAGTGCTCAGCCCATGGTCCACTTGGTTCCTTCTAGCCCATGGACTGACTCAATGACTCTTTAGAGATCCACAAGGTTCCACTCTCCCACCTCCACCCCAACCAAACCTGTGATTCTCTCCAGGATCCCTGGAGGGAGTGAGAAAGGGCCCTGGTGGTAAGCTTTCTTGGGAAAGTAGGACTGTGGAGGAAATAGGTTATTTTAATTGTTGCATTTTGGGAAAAGGATAAGGGCTATCTCTTGGTTCATCTAAGGCCTATTATCTCTGCCCTCTCTTTCCTTTTTTCTCCAGAGGTGAAAGAAAAAAAACCAGTTTAGCATTGAGAGCAATATGGAAAAGAAGATGAGTATTACGTTGAATGTACCCAAAGACACAAACTTAGACAAGAAAGATGACTCCTCTATAAAGCATGACCTCAAGATACAGTGCTATGAGATCTCCCAGGCAACAAAGGACTCTTTGTCCCATCGGTGAGTCTGTGCCTTTGGGAAGGGAAAAGGGAGGGGCTATTTTGGCTGGGAGGGAGGTCAGGAGTCTCTGCATATTGTACCCCAGCTGTCCAGCTTCCCCCCCTGCCCAATCCCCATTCTCCCCATAAGATCTTCACCCTGCTTCCCCCTTAGGAAAAGTGCTAGACAGAGAGCACACCTTGAGGACACAATGCATTTCACTGGGGACAACTACTAGCCAGATGCCAGGGGAGCCCTGACAGCTTGGGAGGGTGAAGCCTCCAGCCGTCAGGATAGTTGCAGGGCCTGAAAAACCATCCCAAATGTTCAAACTGGGATTGTAAGAGGCTCCTGCCTCTTGGGAAGGGAATGGGAAGCCCATTCCACTTTTCTTCTGTGCTGGCTCTCTCAGGGTGGGCCAGGCTGCTTCTAGATCTGGAGTTGCTCCAGAAATGACCCCAATGTTCTAGAAGCCCTTGGGTGAAGGAAAGTTCTCCGATTGCCTTCCTTCCCTCACTACACATCTGCCCCCCTGAGTTCTTCTGCCTTTAGGATTAGCCTGGGCCTAAAGAGGATTCCAAAAGGGGTCTTTGGTAATTCCTTATACCTCTTCCTTCTCAAAAACTAAATTTGTTCCTAGAGTAAGTGTTTTTTTTAAGGTGGTCGGGTGACACTAGTGAGTCAGGGAATGTTCTGTAGGTGGAGGTCTTTCAACTCACACTCTGCCTGGTTATCTCATTCTCTAGGAAGCTGAAGACAGAGCAGCCTTCCGAAGTCAAGGCATTAAAGGAAAGAGGAGAAAATCTGTACATGGTGATACAAACTGTGGAGACAATAGAGGAACAAGAAGTACAGGGGAAATATTCAGAGGATGTTTGGTTCAACTTCTTGAAGAAAATAGATGTTAGAATCCTGGTAGTGGCAGGGAGGGGATGGTGGCAAGGATGAAAATGGCTCAGACCTGTGGCATCCAGGGGCCTTCAGTTCCAGACATCAGACCCTCCCCTCTGCTCTGACCCTGCAAACATTACCTGGCACTGCCTTCTTTTCCTCCCTTTTACGTTCACTTCTTGTCCTAGGCAAATATCAACATCAGAGAAAGCAGTGCTATTACCATCCCTTCTAAGAGTGTCCTTGCCTTCAGAGTAAACCTGCTGGTCTTTGATGAGGAGTATTGTAGTAAGTAGAGGCCTTTGGAGGGGCATCGGTGTGGCCTTGTGGGCTCTGTTCAAGGGTGAGAGAGTTTGAGCATAGGTAGGATAGGTCACAGCTGGAGTGGAGATTGGATAGGAGGGGGAGGACAGGGAAGGAGAGAGGGTGGGTCTTTAAAATTTGGGTCATGATTCTCATCTGGCCTCACCAGTGTTGTGCCCCACAGATTACTGAGGACCATTGTGGGATCTACCCCAGCCTTTTCAGTAGAAAGCTACAAATGGCCCTTCTAGGGTTCTTCTGGGGAAGTTCTGAAGAAACGATGCCCTTCCTGTTTCCCATTGAGTGGAGGAGGATAAGTGGCTGGAGTCAGGAAGATCTGAGTTCAAATCCTATTCTAGATCCTTATTAGTTGTGTGACCCTAGGCAAATCATTTAACCTTGATGAGCCTTAGTTTCTTCATCAGCAAGATGAATCATAGGGTTATATTATATATTTGATTGCATATTGTGTACTCTATTAGATTGTAAGCTCCCTAAGGACAGAGATTTGTCTTCTTTTTGTAGCCCCAGCACTTAGTACGGTGCCTGGCACATCATAGGTGCCTAATAAGTGTTTATTGATTGATCACAAAAATCAAATGTACCACCAATATGAACTGTTATTTTCTGCCTCTCTAGGAATTTCTCATTTTAATGATGAAAATTCTTTCCCTGTAGGTAAGTATACCATTTGGACAGTTTCTCTCTACAGCTCTGTCCCCTTTCCTAGAAAGCCTAGTCCTTTCTGAGCCTCTGATTCTCTCCAGGTTGGAACAACCTCTGAATGGAGGGGGAATGAGATCCTTTTTGAGAGTAGAATTTAATTCTCCTCAGGGATGTCTCTATCCTATCTAAGAACATGAAAAAAGCTCTGGGGCAGGATGCTAGGGTGGGTGGGTGGGAAAAGGCAGCCCCATATGAAGAAACAGATTGAGTTGTAGTGGAAATAACACTCTAGGAATCAAAAGCCCTGACTTTTAGTCTCATATCTGCTGTTTAATCAGCTGTGTGACCTTGGGGAAGTCATTTTTCTATCTGGGTCTCAGCTTCTTTATTTGTAAAATGAGAGGGTGAGATTAACTGGTCCCTTTGATCTCTGTCTATGATTCTGTGATTCCAAGCTGGGGCAGAAGTAACTTAATGACCACTGAAGCACTTCCCGAAGGGCCCAACAGGAAGTCACAGAAGTGGTGAGGGTCCACGTTCTGCTCAGTTTAAAAAGAAAGATTCATACACTGTCACCGGAGACTGAGAAGAGTCAGGAGACCCAGGGTCTAGTTGCCATTCTGACATTGTCTGATGTAGCCATGGGGCAGGTTTTACTTATCTTGGATGGCCACTATGTCTTGCCAACAGATCCACCTGTTGTGGGACCATGATAGGGTATTAGAGAAAGCAACACAATGTGATAGCAAGAGTGCTAGATTTTGGGGGGGCAGCGAGGTGGTGCAGTGGATAAAGCACTGGCCCTGGATTCAGGAGGACTTGAGTTCAAATCCAGTCTCAGATACTTGACATTTACTAGCTGTGTGACCCTGGGCAAGTCACTTAACCCAGTTTGCTTCAGTTTCCTCACCTGTAAAATGAACAGGAGAAGGAAATGGCAAACCACTTTAGTATCTCTACCAAGGAAAACTCCAAGTGAGGTCTCAGAGAGTCAGAAATGACTTGAACAACAACAACAACAACAAGGGGGAGGGGGTCCTTTTTAAAGTTCTAGCCCTTAGGGCAGCTAGGTGGTGAAGTGGATAAAGCACTGGCCCTGGATTCAGGAGGACCTGAGTTCAAATCTGACTCAGAAGCTTGACACTTAATAGCTGTGTGGCCCTGGGCAAGTCACTTAACCCTCACTGTCCCCCCAAAAAAAACCCAAAACAAAACAGAATTATGGGGTAGCTAGGTGGCACAGTGGATAAAGCACTGGCCCTGGATTCAGGAGGACCTGAGTTCAAATCTGGCCTCAGACACTTGACACTTACTAGGTGTGTGACTCTGGGCAAGTCACTTAACCCTCATTACCTTGCCAAAAAAAAAAAGTTCTAGGCTTCAAATTTCTAGCTTTAACAGAAAATATGACATGGCCCCCTGGAAAGTTTGAAATCCTGCCTTTGTCACTACCAGTATGACCTTGGGCAAGTCACTTAGCCCCTGTGGGCCTCAGTTTTCTCATCTGTAAAATGAAGGGGTTAGGACTAGAATGTCTCTGGGATCCCTTCCAACTCTAGAACTTCGATCGTATAATTACCTAGAAAGCCCATGGGGAGAAGGGAATATAGGAAAGGTGGCCCCCTCCTCAGGAACCAGGGTGCTGGGGGTGGAGGTAGATTAAACACCTAAGGGGTTGTCATATTCAGTTCTGGACACCAGTATAATGAAGGCATTGATAAAAGGAGAATGACCCACAAAGGGCCTTGAAGCCATAGCATGCCAAGAAAGTATGCATTTAACAAGTGTCTACTGCATGTCAGGCCCTGTAATAGGCACTGGGAGACAAACAAGGTTCAGTTGAAGGAGCTGTGTATATTCACTTAACCTCTAGGAGCCTCAGTTTCCTTTTCTGTAAAATGAGAGGGTTGGACTCAGCTTCTCTAGTCTCTTCCTGCTCTGAATCTACAATCCGATGATGAATTAAGCAAACGAAGCTGTGAAGAAGAATCCTTTGGCCAGGGCCCGAAGAAGAAAGCTATATGAGGGTCTTAGGGAAGGGGCAGGTAGACTGGCCAGCGCCAGCCAGAAAGAAGATGCAGAGGGTCATGATGGCTGTTTTGTGGAAGATGGATTGGCTTAGTCTCTGTGGTTTCAAAGGGCAGAACCAGGAGCCATGGTTGGGAATTAGAAAGATGTCAAATATAGGCTTTATGTTAGGGAAAACCAAACCAAACCACTTCCGAATACTTCGAGGCATTCCATAGTGGAATGAGCTGCCTTCTGAGGTGGCGCCTTCCTCCTTCTCATTGGAGGTCTTCGTGCAGAGGCTGGATGGAGAGACTCATCTTTTTTGATGTAGTGGGGATAGATTCCTTCAGGGACGGGTTGGCCTAGAGAGATGCTAAACAGCTCTCAAGAATTCAGTGATGCTATCATCAAGGGGATGATGAGACTTGGCCGACACACCACAACAAAAAAAACAATAAAGCTACTGTGCACAAGTGCCGAGGGGGATACAGGTTAGGTAAGATTTAGTCCCTACTGTTATGTCTCACCCTCTGTGACCACTGTTCTTTTTTTGTTACAGAAAGTGATAGTGCCTACAGATCAGGTAAGTGAACCAGCTACCAAAGGAAGTTGGGCTTCAGACCTCAAAAAGGTGATCAGTGACCCCTGCAATCTGAAGGTGGGGCAGGATGTCTAAGATCAATACCCCACCCATACCCACTGGAGGTTATCCTTGGAGACCCCAACTCCAAGGAGAGTGAGATTATTCCCCCTCCTTGACCCTTGATTCCTCCCCTGAAATATTCAGCTTGAGTGGCTGGAATGTGGAGCCCAGTGGGTTGTAACCCAATTAGAATGAGGTGTTGGGTTGATAGCAGTAAGGGAAACTGTCAAGGCTCTGAGCCTGCCGCAAAGGGGAGGATGGAATCTTAGCTAGGGAAAATGAGTTGGGGGAAGTAGCATGGTGGCATGTTGGGTTCTTAACCTTTATCATGTCATGGGCCAGTCTGGTGAAGCTTATGGACTCCTACTCAGAATAATGTTTTTGGTTTTTTGGGGGGGTGGGGCAATGGGGGTTAAGTGACTTGCCCAGGGTCACACAGCTAGTAAGTGTTAAGCGTCTGAGGCCGGATTTGAACTCAGGTCCTCCTGAATCCAGGGCCGGTGCTTTGTTCATTGTGCCACCTAGCTGCCCCCAGAATAATGTTTTAAAATGCATTAGATAGGGGCAGCTAGGTGGCACAATGAACAAAGCACCGGCCCTGGATTCAGGAGGACCTGAGTTCAAATCCGGCCTCAGACGCTTAACACTTACTAGCTGTGTGACCCTGGGCAAGTCACTTAACCCCAATTACTTCACCCAACCGCCCCCCCCAAAAAAACAATAAAATGCATTAGATAATATACATAGGATTGACAAGGAAACCAATTATGTTGTACACTTCAATGATCAAAATATTTTTTAAAAATCAAAAAAGTTCATGGACTCCAAGTTAAGCACCTCTGGTAGTTGTGTCCCACTTAGGGCACTCGACTAGGAGCAAGGAAGACCTAGGTTCAAATCTAGCCTCAGACACCTGGAATGTGTCTCTGGGCAAATTATTTAGCCTCTTTGGGTCTCGGTGTCCTTAGCTATAAAATGAGGGGGTTGGGCTCAGCCTTTCGGGTCCCTTCAGGCTCTAAATCTATGATTCAATGGTACATCAAGCAAATGAAGGGCTGAAGAGAAGAATCCTCTGACTGGGGCCCCTAGAAGAAAACTACATGAGGGTCCTGGGAAGGGGCAGCAGGCTGGCCAGTGCAAGCTATTCTCCACCCTCTTCTCCTCAGTAAGGGAGGCTGAGGAACCCTGAAAGCCCCTGAAGAGCTTCAGGGATCTGCAGGAGAAGGTGAAGGACTTGAAATGGGAGCTCCAACACCTGACAGGAATGGAACAGAAGGACGTGCCGGACTCAATTAAAAGGCATCTGCAGGATGGGACACTGGGGGAACTGGAGGAAAAGGTGAGAGGGCCCACCTCCCAACCCCCAGCTTGGCTAGAGAGGAAGGGTGAGGAGTTGGGGGGGGAGGGAATCTGCGGGTAGAATTTCAAAGAGCTGTTTTGTGGGGCAAGTGAGAAGGTCATGGAGTTCATACCTTTGTCTCCTGTCATCCTTTTCTTGGCCACCAGGTCAGGATTACCTTTCTCACGGAAGAGCTAAGGTATTCTGAGGACCCTCTTCTGAGCATACTGTTTGATGCTTGTGGGAGCTTCATACTGCAAAGGGGTGATGTCATGCTGTACTTCCTTGACGCACTGACAGGTGAGAAAAAGGGTGGGGGCAATATCTCGGGCATAGTGGCTGGGTGGGGAGTAAGGCCAACATTTATTGGGGGGCAATTAAATGGAGCTGATTGTTCCTCCCACTGCACCTTTGAATAAACTGTCATTTCACAGAGGTGAAGGGTGCCGCTTCTATTTTCTCCTTCTGGCTGGCCTCCTGGAGGACAACACCCTTCACCCCCCAGCCTAGGCACTTTGATAGTACATTGGGTAGATCTCTGAACCCGGAGTCAGGAAGATCTGAATTTGAATCCTGCCTCAAATACTTCTTATTGGTTGATTCTGGACAAGTCAATTAACCTCTCTCAGCCTCAGCTTCCTCATTTGTAAAATGGAGATAATAATAGCCTCTACCTTAAAGGGTTGTTGTGAGGATCAAATTGCAAGCCCTAAAGTGCTCTATGTTGTTGTTCAGCCATTTCTGACTCTCCCTGACCTCATCTGGGGTTCTTTTGGCAGTGACATTGGAGTGGTTTGCCATTTCCTTCTCCAGCCCATTTTACAGATGTGAAAACTGAAGCAAACAAGGATAAGTGACTTTCCCAGGGTCATACAGCTAACTAAGTGTTTGAGGCCGGATTTGAACTCAGTCTTCCTGATTCCAAACCTAGTGCTCTATCCACTGTGTCACCTAGCTGCCCCATAAGTGCTATGTAAATGCTAGCTACTATTATTATCTCTTTTTTTTTTTTTGTGAGGCAACTGGGGTTAAGTGACTTGTCCAGGGTCACACGGCTAGTAAGTGTCAAGTGTCTGAGGCCAGATTTGAACTCGGGTCTTCCTGACTCCAAAGCTAGTGCTCTACCCACTGCACTACCTAGCTGCCCCTATTATTATTATCCCAACTGGATGACTCCCCATCCACCATTTCCAGGTGCCCCTCAAGAGTTTGCTTATGGTGCCTCCCAGCCGGTGACCTAATCTGGGAAGCAAGACCCACACCCTTTTCTTCATCCACCTCTGCTCTCTGTTCCCAGAACTGGAAGAGGTGCAACAGAAGCTGCTGGCTGTGGTTATGGAAGAGAGGCGCTTGTCTGAGTTGATGAAGTTGGTGAGAAAGTCTGGGCCTCTTTGGGAAAGAGCTCTGGGGCTGGGGGATAAGGAGGAGGGGTGTGGGGAAACAGTTGCCGCTGCTTTTCCAAATAAGAAAGGGGCATCCTCTAGAGTCTGGGGAGCTGAGAGCATGTAGAAAAAGGTGGGGAGGAGAGATAGAGATTAGTCCCAGTGTCTTTAAATCTGGTGGGCATCATAGACTCTTCAAGTTGGAAACGACCTTATAGTTGATTATCTTAGTCGAACTATTGACTATCTATAGCAAAACTCCCTTCCTTCCAGGTGAAGGACATCCTAAAGCAGACCTCCAAGAGTGAGCCAAAACCATTCCCTCTGATGGATGACTCAGTCACCCACATGCTTGTGAGAACATGTGACCCAGAGTACAAAGAAAAGCTCTGTGTCACCTGGGACTCAGACACATGTCACTCACTCTGTGTCCTCTACACAGCCCTTTCTCTCCTGATGGTAATATAAGCCCAAGGTCCCAGTGCTGTCCTCTAATTTTGTTTCCCAGGGCTGGATAGTTTCAATCTCAAACCACCAGATTGTCAATCAAAATAGCTTCACATGATTTCATTCCAAAGAAGAAAAGAAAATGATCAAAGACATGGAGTATACTGTTCTTTGTACAGTAGATTGTAAGCTCCCTGAGGATAAGAACTGCTTAATTTTGCCTTTGTAATAAATCAGTTTCACAGAATCTCAGTGTTGAAAGGGGTTCTAGAGGTCTCCTAAGACAACCTGTACCTTGAAGATATTAAATTGATTCTCTTTCTTTCTTTCTTTTTTTATTTTTTGGCAGGGCAATGGGGGTTAAGTGACTTGCCCAGGGTCACACAGCTAGTAAGTGTTAAGTGTCAGAGGCCGAATTTGAACTCAGGTCCTCCTGGATCCAGCGCCGGTGCTTTATCCACTGTGCCACTTCTGTTTCTTTTTTAATTGATCCTATTTATGGTTAATTGATTTCATCCTGTAACTGCCTAAGTCATGGTTCTTTGTCTTTGAACTTAGTTCAGAAATGCAGATGGCCTGTAATGAGTTAGGTTAGAAATCTAGTTCTTCTACTAATCACTGTTCTATTTTTTTTTTTGGTGGGGCAATGGGGGTTAAGTGACTTGCCCAAGGTCACAGAGCTAGTAAGTGTCAAGTGTCTGAGGCTGGATTTGAACTCAGGTACTCCTGAAGCCAGGACCAGTGCTTTATCCACTGTGCCTGTGGGGCAATGAGGGTTAAGTGACTTACCCAGGGTCACACAGCTAGTAAGTGCACTGTTCTATTCTTGCCTCAAGAAAATCTGCTATCCTTGAGGGATGCAGGTAGATACCAAGGAGTTTGGTCCACTATCTCTGATCTTGAAAGTGGACTCAAACAATGAACATTTCTTAGTCACAAGAGTTCATCTACCCCTCTGAATTAGTTAAGAGAAAACTTGTTATCCCTCATAATTTCTTCAGAAAAATTCTATGACATCTCTTTGCTGTCTTTGAAGGCCTACAAGCCTACCTGGTACATTTCCACAAGATATGTTGTCTATCGTTGCCTGTTCTACAATTAACTTCTTCCTAGGAGCCAGGGAACTTGCTATCCCTGGTCCACTATCAGTGGCCTTGGGATGCTGATGGGTCCCACAAATCAATTAAGCATTCCTTGAAGATATAGACGGGTAGTTTCCAACCCTATGTTAGCCTCTTTTTCTCCTCCTCCTCCTCCTTCTTCTGGCAATTGGGGTTAAGTGACTTGCCCAAGGTCACACAGCTAGTAAGTATCAAGTGTCTGAGGCCGGATTTGAACTCGGGTCCTACTGAATTCAGGGCTGGTGCTCTATCCACTGTGCCACCTAGCTGTCCCCAGCCCTCTCTTCTTTTGTTTGTTTGTTTTTTTTCAGTGAGGCAATTGGGGTTAAGTGACTTGCCCAGGGTCACACAGCTAGTAAGTGTTAAGTGTCTGAGGCTGGATTTGAACTCAGGTACTCCTGACTCCTGGGCTGGTGCTCTATCCACTGTGCCACCTAGCTGCCCCAGCCCTCTTCTTAATGTAACCAACCATGTTGTCCTCACTCCCATGATGCTGTCAACCCTATAACTCACCTACCCAGTTCTGTTCTTTGTTCTATGTTTACTCCTTTTCCTCTGTGTTACTGACCTAAATGATCCACTTTGTTAACAGGTTCACTCCATGCTGATAAATTGATAAAGTTCAGAATTCTGTGCTTCAGTTTCTTTTATTAAACTCTATTGAGATAACTGGAACAAAAATTTTATCTACATTCTACTCAATGACCATCTAGCTTTCACTTAAAGACCTCCTGGGATGGGCAGCTAGGTGGCACAGTGGATAAAGCACCAGCTTTGGATCTGGGAGGACTTGAATTCAAATCCAACCTTAGACACTTGACACTTACTAGCTGTGTGATCCTGGGCAAGTCACTTAACCCTCATTGCCCTGCAAAAAAAGAAAGAGAGAGAGAGAGAGAGAGAGAGAGAGAGGAAAAAAAAGACCTCCTGGGAGAGGGCACCCCTTAGGCAGGCAGGCAACAAGCATTTATTAAGTGCTTTCTATGTGCCAGGCATGGTATTAAGCCCCAGGGATACAAACACAGACAAAATGGAACAGGCTCTTCCCTCAACAGGCTTCTATTCTTTTTTTTTTTTTTTTTTAGTGAGGCAATTGGGGTTAAGTGACTTGCCCAGGGTCACACAGCTAGTAAGTGTTAAGTGTCTGAGGCCAAATTTGAACTCAGGTCCTCCTGAATCCAGGGCCGGTGCTCTATCCACTGAGCCACCTAGCTGCCCCTAACAGGCTTCTATTCTAATGGGGGGTGGACAATACACAAAGGGGAACTGGAAAAGATGGGGGTGAGGTACACACTCAGAGGTGTGCTGTTGAAGTCTAGAAAATCAGAAGCACATCCAGGTGGGGAATGAAGCTGGCCACCCTAAAATGATGGCACCAGGAGGAATTCACCAATGGAGAATTAGAGCCTGGCATGGCACGGCATGGCATGGCATGGCAGGGTGATGTGCTAGAGTGGGAAGGCTGCATGGGACGATGGTTATTCCCTGGCTGAGTTTGACCCGACTGCTGAGGGGAGTTTCTGAGGGAGACTTCAGCCGCGTGCGTTGTTTTAAAGCCTAGAAAGCCAGAAGCACAGACATTCGGGGGAATACCAATTCCTGTACCAGTCTAGCCATTCATTCCACCTTAGGTCAACTCCATTAATCAGGAAGTTTTTCCCTATCTAGTCTAAATCTGTCTCTCTACCACTGCTGCTCATTGCTCTAAGTTCTGCTGCCTGGGACCAATCAGAATGTAACTAATCCCTCTTCCACATAAATCAACAAGCACCTACTTTGTGTTGGGAATCGTGCTGTGGGCACAATGTCCAAAATGAAACAGTACCTGCCCTCAAGGAGTGTATGTTGGTGGGGTGGGGAGGGAAGTGTGTTGTGGAGAGAAAATACATTCATGTATTGCACAACACTGGTAGTTGTTAGTTGCCAGCAAAACATCGATGAGTCTGGATCAGAACCAAGACCAGAGTTCTTAAAGACCTTCCTTCTTTCTCCCCCTCTTCCCAGTATGAAACATATTTGCAAAATAAATACAAGGTAATTTTGTGGGGAGGAGGAATTAGCAGCTGGAGAGAACAGGAAAGACTTCAGGTAGTTGGCAAAGTAGACTGGACCTGAAGTCAGTAAGACCTGAATTGAAATCTTGCCTCAAACACTAACTGTGTGACCATGAGCAAATCACTTAACCTCTGTCTGCCTCATTTTCCTCATCTGTAAAATGGGGATAATAATAGCCCTTGTCTTC